>NC_067401.1:415322400-415660614 GCF_016432865.1 Antechinus flavipes | reverse complement strand
ATGAGAGCCAATTGCCAGGGACCAATTTGGGCCACTGGACCATATACTATGTTTGTTACGAAGAGTAAATCATTCACTTTTTTAGGACATCTGTTGAGGCAAAGTTACATAGTAAATAGGAATCTAGCCTTGAAGCCAGGATCATCTGAATTTAAGGTCTCCTCCTGACACATACTGGTTGTGGAAGCTTGGGCAAATCCCCTAACCCTTCAATGCTCTAAATTACTCTCTTGGCTCTCAAAAGTTGCAGAGAAGGTGTATTGGTAAAAGGAAGTTCTTTATCTGAATAAAACCTGGAGCTTTTATAGAGTAGTAATAACATTATAAAGAAAAACAACTTGGAAAGATTTAAGAATTCTGATCAATTCAATGACCAGTCAGTATTCCAAAGAACCAATGATGAATTAAGGGCTATATGCATATCAAAAAAGGAAATAATATGGAGATAAAATTGCTAAGACTTAGCAACCAATTGAATATGGGGAAGAAAAAAGTTAAGGATGGCTCAGAGATTGAAAACTTGGGTGATTTAGAAGAATAGTAATGACTTTTTGTTGAAAAAAGTTTGGAGAAGGAATGAGCTTTGGAGGAATAGAATTAGTTCCATTTTGGACATATCAAGTTTGAGATTCTGGGATATTCTAGGACCTTCAAATGGTGATGTCCAGTAAGCTATTGATGTTGAAGTACCAAAGTTCAGGAAAGAAACAGGGACTAGATAGATCTGGAAGTTATCCAAATTGTAATGAAACCCACAGAAGCAAATAACAGAAAAAATAAGGTTCTAGAAAAGATTTGGAGGAATTAAGAACAAGCTTATAAGTGGTGGGGGCTGGTTTTGGGAAGGAAAAGTATCATCTCTTCCTCTGAGACTGAAGCAATGAAACAAAGAAGGGGGATGATGGGGATGTTGAGGAGTAGAATGGGGTAGAAGAAGAAATTGACATCAGATGGCCTCTATGTTTTCATTAAGGAAGGAGCCAAGATCTCCTTAGAGGGAGGGAGTATTGAGCATAGAAGATGTAATATGATTTAGAATACCTGATGGGGAGAATCTGAGAATCAATAAGGAAAGAATAAATGGATTTCCATACAGTGATGAGAATTCAGTTGAGATTAGATAATATTAATCTGTAGTAGAACCAATCAGCATGAAGGCATACTTTCCCCATTAACACTGAGCTTTGTGAGATTAGAAGTGAAGAAGGTGGATGATGAAAATAACACAAATTTGAGGTTTTGCAAGGTGTTTGGCAACATGACATGGGTACAAGAAATTCGAGGGTAGGGGATGATATATAATTTTGATCATACTAACCAGAGGATCAAGATAGTGAAGGGAAGAAAGTCATACCAGAGCAGGAATGATAGAACAAAGAAGAGGTTTAGGAATCTTTCCAAATTGATTTCATATTATCTCCTCTCACAAAATCTGTATTATAGCCAAATTGGTCTACTGATCATTTGTTTCCTTTCTTTGCATAAATCATCCTCCAAGTTTAGAAAGCATACCATCCTTACTTTTGCCTCTGTTTGACATCTAGCTTTTTAAGGCTCAGCTTGGGTGCCATCTCCTGCACAAGACTCTTCCTGATACTTCTACATGTTATTACTTCTCCCTTCTCCCTTCTCCCTCCCCCAATATAATGTGAAATACATATATGAATAAACTTATCTTTTTTTGTTTCCCTCCAGAAGAATGTAAGCTTCTTGAGGGCAAAGAATGTTTTATTATATTTTTGTATCCTTAGCATCTATCATAGTGTCTTGTACACGTTCTTGTTCTTTGCTTTACCCTACTCCTCTGATTAATGGGATAGGAAAGTAGTCATCAAACAGGAGGAGGAAGATGAAAAGGGAGTAGGTGTTATCAAGTGGGCCAACTGGGGCAGAAATGATAGAGGTTGTGTAATCCCAGGAGAGAGAGTTCCAAGGCAAGAGAATGTAGTGTGGGTATGGGAAGAATCTTCATGCCAACATCTGCACACTCCATCACTCTATTAGTGATGAACAAGCTTCAAAAAATAATCAAAATCCTATATAAGTTAGCTGATAAACTAGTTCCTCCAAAAAGCAGTCAGAGGGTAGAATTCAAAGTCCTTGACAATGAAAAAGTCATGAACAAGAAAAATTGTGAGGAAGAATAATCAGTGCCAGAGGTTCTAAGTTCCCCTGTTTACTGAACACTGACCCTTTGGAAGGCCATAAATAGAAAAGCAGATGGGAAAAAATAAACAGTTCCTGAGCGTGGACCACAACACACAATTTTCACTTTTTTTATTGATGTTTGCTTGCATTTTGTTTTCTTTCTCGGATTTTTTTTCCTTCTTGATCCGATTTTTCTTGTGCAGCAAGATAACTGTTTAAATGTGTATACATATATTGTATTTAAGATATATTTTAACATATTTGACATGTATTGGACTACCTGCCATTTAGGGGAGGGAGTGACAGGAAGGAGGGGAAAATCTGAAATAGAAAGTTTTGCAAAAGTCAGTGTAGAAAAATTACTCATGCATATGTTTTGTAAATAAAAAGCTTTAATAAAATTAAAAAAGAAAAGAAAAAATAACCAGTTCCCTAGTAGGAGGTCTGACTTTGGGGACTGAGACTAAGCACTTGAACTGTGTCTCTTGAGCTTCTTGGATTTGGGATATGCCTATAGACTTGTTTAGTATTATCTGAGTTTGGAAGGAGTCAGTTCATGTGAAAGTTGTTTTAATATATATGATTTTATTCCTTTTGGTTCTGTGAATTACATTCAGTTAAGCCATGTTTATATGACCCACATCATTAAGCCATGATCACATGATTGATGTTAATTGAAAACACAGGATCAAAGAAAGAACGCAGTCTCCTAGTCAGTGGGGATTAAGCTGATAAATTTAATAGCAAATTCCACATAGACTCCACTACTAGACTAACAAGTAGATCTTGTCACCTAAAAAGGGAATGGACCCAAAGGAGGTCCACTTTCTGCTTTCTGATAATCACCTGGAACCAGTTTCTCTTTGGTGCGAGATAGAGTGCAAAATTGTAGGGTAAGAGTGTGATTGATTAAACAGGATCATTTAAGTAACCAGAAGTGTCTCTTGTGGGTCAGACTCATAGAAGATACATGATTGTTGAATGAATGAACCACTGAGGCATGGAAGATGGAAGGATAAGTGGTTATTATCAGAAAGGAATGTCAGAGTCTTGTGTAGCATAGTTAAAAATAGTGATGAAATCAAAGGCATGAACATCTCTAGGATGAATAAGGTGAAATGAAGATGTAGATAGCAAGTGAAGTGGTAGAGGAATACTAGAATATTTGAGAGGACAATGAAGTATGTATTGAAGTCCTTTGAATGAAGGTAGGGATTAAAGAGAAAAGCTGTGGGCCATATATGGAAAAGAAGTCTTTTCTTCTTTTTTACTGCAACACAGAGCTGGACTTTCTGATATATCTGGAGAGATCAAATTCCAAAGCAGAAGAGGTTGCTGAGCAACTTTACCAAAGAGACAATCTGGATATGGCATTGAGAAGCAAGCGTTATTCTTATTTCTCTTCAGGCTTCCTTTAATCCAAGAAGTTAAAAAGAGTAGGCAGTGAAAAGATCCAGAATGAAAGGATGTTAACAATAGAGTGGGAGTTCCAGAGAGCACAACAGAATGAAAGAGCAGACAGAGGAAGGTATGGACTCCAAAAGATAGGGTTGAAGTGAATATGGATAAGAATATGAAGAGAACAAGTAAGGGAGAAAAGTGTTTTCACTTTACTAGATGTCAACTCTGAACCCCAAGGGGAATAAGAACTGAGAGTATTTCTATCATTACATAGGAAAAGAACCAGTTGATCAGGACCCCTACCTACCCTTCAGTGTCCGAAGGGTGATGACTTTGCCTGGGTCAATAGCATGTAATAAACCAAATCCAGGTATGAAGAGGATTCTATTTTCATTTTTCTAAAATCTGTTCAATAATAATTTTTTTTCATATCAACTTGGTGTTGTGAAGTGGTCAGTCAAACGCTTACTCAACTTTTGAGAAGTTTGAAGGTTTCCTTGGGGATCCACTGGTATTAATTCTAACTTCCTTTTTACTAAAAAGTTTGGTTATTATAGGGGAATACATAGAAATTTCCATTCTGGGTCGGATTTGTGGTCCATTCATAAGGATGTTCTTCCTCTTTTTAGATGAAATCTCTATGATAATTAAGAGTAATATGATTACAAATGACTTGAAAGCACAGCTAGGACAGCACTTTTCAAAGAAAGCTAAAGGATGTTCTATATTATGATATTTCTGAGAAGGGAATAAATACCACACTGTGTCTATATATATAGCATTATTTGAGGACTATTCATCATGACTGAATCATGGCCTTAGCAATAAGTTGAATCAGTTATTAGTACAAACAGGAGATTGTTTTTTGTTGACCATTAATTTTTATTGGAAGGCTCATCAAATGAACAACTGACTTTATTTATTTATGCTTATAACCACCCTCCTTTTAGTCCACTCCCTTTTTAATTGACAAGGTCCACTTGTTAGTGTAGGAGTAGGGTCTATGTGAGATTTACTACTAAATTTCTTGGCTCAGCTCCCACCCTACTCAACTCCCACCAGGAGACTCTGCTTTCTTACTTTGATCCTGTGTTTCAATTAACATCATTCATGTGATCATGGCATAATGATGTACAGACAATCTAGTGAATATAGAGGGCTAGCCTTGGGATTAGGAAAACATGACAAATCTTGCCTCTGACAGACATTAGTGATGTCTGAGGCAGTCAGTTTACTTCTCAGTATCTTTAGAAACCTTTAAGAATGTAAGTTACAGATGAATTTCTAAATTGTATTTGTGAATGTATTTTCATACTAGGAATTCCCCACATTTATTAATTACCTGTAATTACTACCCCACCCCCCAAATCTTACTAAATACACATACTTAAATAAAAAAGAAAAAAGATAAATAGGATACACAAATAACAAGAAATGGATTATGTTTTGCAAAAAAAAAAAATGTGTATTTTTCATCCCCTGGAATAAAATAAATATATTTTATAGTTATTTTTTAAAAGTATTTTAATACTTCAAGAATTTGTGGCTCCAACCACAGACATAGATTAGAACCCATTCCATACTTTACTAAACTAAAATCATTGCCTGGTAACCAAACCCTGGTGGTTCTGTAAATTTATAATAGCCTTCAGATGATAAGGCATACTGTCTGTCATTGGGCTTATACCTGAAGTTTTTTCAAATTAATGGAGCCTATAAGAAGACTGTCATTGCATTTGGAAACTCAGAGTTATCTCTACAACATGATCAAATTTTGGAGTAGGACTTTAGGGGACTTACGTAAAATTACTAGTCCAACATGTTTAATTCTATGCCTGTAGTAGAGCTATACCTCATAATTACTACTTCGCAGCTATTTTCATGGCTTCTGTTGCCATTCTATTATTATATAAATGTAAGTTTGTGTAAGTAACATATGTTTGAATCAGAAAGTTTTTGAAAAAAGGATATGAGATAAAGTACTTTCATTATCTGTTCTGAATTGACCCAGATCTAGACTAATCTAGCTATGCCTTATGTATCTCCATATTTAGGGGCAGAAGTGGTTCTCATACTTTTTGACCATTTTGGAATATTAATATAAGTTTCTAACATCTTTATTGTAGAAAAAACAGAAGGCACAACATTGGAAGAGAAAAGCATGTTGATCCTCTCTCATGGAAGAGTGTGTGGGACTGGAGCTTATTACTATGAGAGGGGAAGAGACTGCGCTACTGTAACATGAGACTGGTGGGAATGTACTCCATTCTCCTTAAGGTAAAAACTTTTCCTGCTTGTTAGGACAAATCTTGTGCTTTTCTTCCAGGCAACTATCTGGAGCTGCTCTCCCTTTGCTAGTAATGGTGAATAAGGTGATATGAGCCCTTGTACAAGACCCAGATCTTTTAGTCCCCTGCTCATTGTTAATAGACTCAGGGTGTTCTGTGCTCTGTGGGTATCTGTGTGTGCTGCTTGATTGGATCTGTACTTCTTGTTGTTAACTTTTGTTCTTTACTATCTCTCTTCCAGGAGACTGCTTGTTTCTTTTCTTTGGTGTTATGAGTCTTCTTTGCTACTGGTCACTGATGTTAAATTTTATTCTTTAGGTTATTACTGCTACCTTTTTGCCTTCTTCTTTTGACTCATTTTCTTTCTTTATTCCAATCTTTCTTATGAGTTAATATGTATTTCAGAAATGTCTAGTTTAAGATTTTGCCCAATTCCTTTCTAGTGTTTCTAATGTATTGGGTTCAAGTTTTTTTACTTTTGCTGTTTACTGCCTTTTTATTGGAATGTCACTTTTGTGACCATGATCTCACAAAGTTCAAATTTGGTTTTCTTCTTTCTTTAGTTTACTCCCCTTATTTTTTCTATTTTCTCTATTTTAACTTGATGTACTCTATTCTAGCTTGATGGCTATCTTCTTTTTGAGTGACTCATGTCAAATCTATATTTGGGGGGAATTTACTGAGGGAATCAAAGATAACCTTAATAATCAGTTCCAGCTTCTCCACCTTTTGTCCATCATGCCTGCCTTCAACTCAGGAACAATATGTTGTCCAGAAAATTTTAGACTCACAACAAAGAATGAGTTTGACAGAAAATATCTGTACATTTTTGCATCAAGACTTCATACAAATCATTGGGAATGTATAAAAATAAAAGTGAAATAGTTTCTTCTTTCAAGGAGCACACATTCTACTGAAACAAACAACATGCATTATAAGTATATAATGTGTGTAGGATATATACAAAGTAATTTGTAAGCAGGGTGGGAGAAGATTGTAGCAGCTAAGAAAATTAAGAACCAGGTAATCTCAGTCAACAAGAATTTATTCAAATTTAAGGAGGAGATTGAGCAATGTTTTTAAGAAATTTAGAATTCTAAGAGTCAAGGTGAAGAGAGTATAAATTACAGGCATAGAAGACAGCCAGTGCAAAAGTATTGAGATGAGATGAAATGACATATATGAGAAATGATTTATTTTTTAAATATATTTTTATTTCATTAAATGTTTCTCAATTACATATAAAAATTTTTTAAACAAAAGTAAAAAATTTTTTTTGAGTTCCAAATTCTCTCCCACTTCTGTCCTTCCTCCTTAACAAAGTATGAAATTTAGGATAGCTAGGTGGCAAGATGGATAGAGAACTGGTCCTGGAGGCAAAAGGATTCAAATCTCAATTCAAATCTGCCTTCAGACTCAGTGACTAACTGTGTGACCCTGAGCAAATCATTTAATCTTAGTTGCCTCACCTAATAATGAAATAAAAAAAGAAGGCACTTGTTTACCTTTTTTGATGACCATATAAATAAGTCAAGCAAAATGCATCAATATATTAGTCATATTGCAAAAGAAAACTGACAAAAAAACCCAAGAAAAATAATTTTTAAAAAGTATGTTTCAATCTGCACTTAAGAGTTCAATCTGCACTCTCTGGAGATAAATAGCATTTTTCATTTTTTAAAAAATTTTATTTAATAATAACTTTATATTGACAGAATCCATGCCAGGGTAATTTTTTTTTTTTTTTTTACAACATTATCCCTTGCACTCGCTTCTGTTCCGATTTTTCCCCTCCCTCCCTCCACCCCCTCCCCTAGATGGCAAGCAGTCCTATATATGTTAGATATGTTGCAGTATATCTTAGATACAATATATGTTTGCAGAACCGAACAGTTCTCTTGTTGCACAGGGAGAATTGGATTCAGAAGGTAAAAATAACCCGGGAAGAAAAACAAAAATGCAAATAGTTCACATTCGTTTCCCAGTGTTCTTTCTTTGGGTGTAGCTGCTTCTGTCCATCATTTATCAATTGAAACTCAGGTCTCTTTGTCAAAGAAATCCACTTCCATCAGAATAGATCCTCATACAATATCGTTGTCGAAGTGTATAATGATCTCCTGGTTCTGCTCATTTCACTTAGCATCGGTTCATGTAAGTCTCTCCAAGCCTTTCTGTATTCATCCTGCTGGTCATTTCTTACAGAACAATAATATTCCATAACATTCATATACCACAATTTACCCAGCCATTCTCCAACTGATGGGCATCCATTCAATTTCCAGTTTCTAGCCACTACAAACAGAGCTGCTACAAACATTTTGGCACATACAGGTCCCTTTCCTTTCTTTAATATCTCTTTGGGGTATAAGCCCAGTAGTAACACTGAAGGATCAAAGGCTATGCACAGTTTGATAACTTTTTGGGCATAATTCCAGATTGCTCTCCAGAATGGTTGGATTCGTTCACAATTCCACCAACAATGCATCAGTGTCCCAGTTTTCCCGCATCCCCTCCAACATTCATCATTATTTTTTCCTGTCATCTTAGCCGATCTGACAGGTGTGTAGTGGTATCTCAGAGTTGTCTTACTTTGCATTTCTCTGATCAATAATGATTTGGAACACTTTTTCATATGAGTGGTAATAGTTTCAATTTCATCCTCTGAAAATTGTCTGTTCATATCCTTTGACCATTTATCAATTGGAGAATGGCTTGATTTCTTATAAATTAGAGTCAGTTCTCTATATATTTTGGAAATGAGACCTTTATCAGAACCTTTAACTGTAAAGATGTTTTCCCAGTTTGTTGCTTCCCTTCTAATCTTGTTTGCATTAGTTTTGTTTGTACAAAGTCTTTTTAATTTGATATAATCAAAATTTTCTATTTTATGATCAGTAATGGTCTCTAGTTCATCTTTGGTCACAAATTTCTTTCTCCTCCACAAGCATTTTTCATTTTTAAAAATTTATCTTAGATCATTGTCTTGATCAGAATCCTAAGTCTATCACAATTGTTCATCTTTACAATATTGCTATTACTTTATACAATATTCCATTGTTTCTATTTTACTTCTTTTTGCATGAGTTCATTTGAGTCTTTCCAGGTTTTTCTAAAAATACCTTTTTTTTTTATAGCATTTTATTTTTTCCAATTCTATATCAGGATAACTTTCAACATTCACTCTTATAAGATTTGGAGTTCCATATTTTTCCCCTTCCTCTCCTCTGCTCTCCTTAAGACAGTATACAATTATATATAGGTTATATATGTATAGTCATATTAAATATATTTCTACCTTAGTCATGTTGTAAAAGAAGAATCAGAACAAAAGGGAAAAACCATGGCATTTCTTATACTACAATAGTATTTTACTATAAATGCATATACTACAACTTGTTCAGTCATTTCCTAGTTGATGGAAATCCCCTTGATTTCCAATTCTTTGTCACCACAAAAAGAGTTGCTATAAATATTTTTTATACAAATAGGTTCTTTTTCTTTAAAAAAAAAAAATCTCTTTGGGAAACATCTTGTAGTAGTATTGCTGTGTCAAGGAGGGAGCATGCATAGTTTTAAATCTCTGGGCAAAATTCCAAATTGTTCTCCAGAATGTTTGGATTAGTATACAACTCTACCAACAATGCATTAGTGTAGAGGGCTGAAATTCTTGAGTGGATGAACTGAGGTAAGGACAACCAAGCACTTGAGGCTAACTACTGATTGGACAATACTCTATGGGCATATGTCTGGAAAATGGCCCTTCTCACTATCCTGTGCTGGCTCCATGATTGGTGTATACAGAGGATTGTAGGAGGGACTAGGGGGTGGAGTAAGAGGAGCCAGAGTCACTTTGGCTGTGGACAAGGAAGAAGGTGGTTATGGAAATACTACTTCCATCCCCTTCACTTCTACCCCTAATTCCAAGAATAAAGACTAAGGGCTTTTGTTTATCCTGACTCTGGCTGATTTTAAGGTATCCTGGATGCTAGGGCAGTAGTCACACATTAGTGTCCCAATTTTTCCACATCCCCTCCAGCACCAAATGGCATTTAGTGCCTACTATGTGCCAGGTACTGTTGGAAGAAATAACGGGATGTCTCTTTATATAAAAACAGACCTTGTTCTCAAGAAGCTCACAGTATAATAGGGGAGATAACATATAAACAACTCTGACAAACAAGCGCTCTCTCTCTCTCTCTCTCTCTCTCTCTCTCTCTCTCTCTCTCTCTCTATATATATATATATATATATATATATATGTATGTATTAGGATAATTGACAGAGAAAGCACTGGAATTAAGAGGGGATTGGAAAAAACTGGGAATTGAGAAAGGATTTTAGAAAGGTTTTGAAGGAAGTCAGGAAGCGGAGAGAAGGGAAGGAATTCCAGACTTTACATTAGCTTCATGCCTTCATACCTTAATACCTAAGATGCTTTGTTCCTTTACCTCTTCCTGTTAGTTTTTTGGAATGCAGGAGGATAGGCCACCACAGTGGTGCGAGATGAAGTGAGTCTGAATCCAAGGGTTTGTGCTTCAGAATCCAGCCACCACAAAGAATCTTTCTCTGCTTCCTTTGGCTGAGTTTGTCTCAGCTTATATGCTTTATACTGAGTATAAATCAATCATTTTATCACTAGGAAACCATTATTTGTTGTAAGATTAAATCAATCATACTGAAATAGAGAACTATTAAACACCATGCTAAACTAAATAACCATTGTCTTATCAATTCCATTGACTTAACATCTTGTAAGAATCCTTGTTACAGAGTTCTGGCCCATAACAGAGCAGGCATTCCAGAGAGCGTAACAGAAGGGTTGGGTACTTTACAGTGAGAAGTTGGTGTTGAGTTGAAAAAGATATAAATAAAGGAGAGGTCAATGGGACAGATAGATTCTCAACTGTTTTGAACATGTTTAGTTTGAGCCACCTTTTGGACATATGGTTGGAAATGTTTAATAGGTTAACTGGTGGTATAGAACTGGGGCTCAATGTGTATTTGTTTATTTATAGATTTATAAACTTCCTGGACCTACAGGTTGGGTACAAATGGCTCAGCAGATCAAGCACTGGACTTGGAATCAGAAAATCTTGATTTGGAACCCTCCCTCAGACATTTAATGAGTATTTATTAAATGCCTCCAATATGCCAGGCACTGCAATAAACACTGTAGATAAAAAACAGACAAAAGACAGTTATTGTTCTCAAAAAGCTCCTATGAAATGGGGGAGACAATGAGCAGATAAATAGGTAGAAACAAGCTATATATAGGATAAATGGGAAATAACAGAGCGAAGGTACTAGAATTAAGAGGGGCTGGGAAAGGCTCATTGTAGAAGATAAGATTTTAGTTAACACTTGAAGGAAGCCAGAGGGTGAAGATGAGGGAGAGCATGAATGGGGGACAGCCAAAGGGAATACGCAGAGCTCAGAGATGAGTGTCTTATTCATGTAACAGCAAAGAGATTAGTATTGCCCTCTGATCAAACTCTGTGTGTGTGTGTGTGTGTGTGTGTGTGTGTGTGTGTGTGTAATGGTATAAGAAGACTGGAAAGTTATGAAGAGGTTTGAATCCCAGACGGAGAGGATTTTGTTAATGATTCTGGAGGCAACTAGGGAGAAACACGATCAGATCTTTAGGAAATCATTTTAGTGGCTAAATAGAGGATGGATTAGAGTTTGGAGAGACCTGAGGTAAGCAGACTCCTAGAACGCTATTGCAAGTCCAGGGGCGAATTGATGAGGGCTCACTCTAGAGTGGTGGCAGTGTCAGAGAAATGTAGGAGGTTTATTATGCTACAGACATGAAATCAAACAGGCCTTGGCAATAGAATGGATATGAGGTCTGAGAGATGATAAGGAATCCAGGATTGGGTTTCAAGCAATGGGAACTGATGAGACCAAGAAGTAAAGTAGTAAAAAAGGAGAAAAGCAGCTTCTCCGTCTCCTCTTTTTTCCTCTTCCAGGATGACAAAATCCTGAATGAGGTCCATGGGTTAATAGAATTAAGTTTGGGAGAAACCGCAGAGCATCTAGCCTAACTTCTCTCATTTTACGGGAAACAGAGGTCCAGGAAGATTAGAGTAGCTTCGAACTCGGGTGCTCTGAAGTCCAAAATGCGGCTCTCTCCTGCAAGCATTTCGTAGCCAATAAGTGAAACACCTTCGCCTCGTAGCTTTAAATCTAGTCAATTTTAGTTTTGGGGTTTCCAGACTTCCCAGTCACAATACAAATCTTGTCTCCCTGCCCGCAGGATGAAATGCACTAGAGGAGAAGAGGCAACTTTTGGAGGCTGACAGAATTTGGATTCCACTTACTCCGTGCTCAAACTCGAGCCACACTTAACATGGCGTCCAGGAGCTCCCGCCGCGCCTGTCCTCACTTTTCGGCCACACTCATTATGGCCGGCGCGGAACTTTGCGGCTGGCGCAGAGAGTCTCGGAGTAGTCCTCGCGAGGTTTCCGGGGCCGGGATTACTCCCGCCCTGCCTTGCGCCTGCCGCCGCCGCTGCCGCTGCTGCCGCTACCGCCGCCTCCGCCGCCGCCGCAGCTCCTCCTCCGTGTCAGTTGTTGGTCTGTAATGGCGACCGAACTGCTGCCGCTGCCTCCGCCGCCCCTGCCGCCGCCGAAGTGACTCTCCCGGCGGGAGGAGTGGAGCCGGGCCAGAGGCAGAGGGAGTCCGGGCGAGCCGAAGCGCCGGAGGTTGCGCTGTCGCGGGAGGGGAAGCCAGCTTCTCCCTCCTTAGCGTCTCTCCCCGCCGGCCGGCGGGTGGAGAAGGCAGCCGGTGCCAGGCCGGGCCGGGCCGGCCGCACGTCCCGGCCCAGCGGACAGGCCGGGTGGCGGCGTCGTCGCTGCTCCTCCCGCCCGGCCCCACGGGATGAGCCGGCGCAGCCGGGGCCGGAGGCGACTCTCTCAGGTGAGCCGCGGGCGAGCTAGGAGGGGGCGCGGGCTAGCACCGAGGCCGCGAGTCTGAGGCGGGGTGGGGCCGGGAGATCAGCAGGCTGCGGGACCCGACCCCAGATAGTCGTCTCTCTCCCTATTCGGCTGGCCCGGAATGGAGCGAGGCACCTGCCGGAGTCCGTGGCCGCAGCCCCCGGTCTTTCTCTCGGGAAACTCCCGCAGTGGCGATCGTCTCCCCGGCCTTGGGGCTGACAGCGCATAGAGAGGCCTGGCAGCTGCTGGCCATGGGCTTCGGGCTGTCCCTAAAGCTTGGGGAAGTGACCCCTGGAGAAGCGACTTCGGGGTCCCCCGCCATCATCAGGCTGCAGCTCAGGACTCCCAACTTCAGCTCTCATCATCGCTTGGCACGGAGTGCGGTGGGGCTGGACAGCTTCAGGGTCCGGGCGTGTTGTGTAGAAGGCTGCGCATTCCTTCCGAAGCTCAATTTCCGAGGTGAAATTGAGAATGGTATAATGTAGCAGAAATCTTTGATCCCGAAGAACGTTCCTGGAGAACGGGCACAGTTTTTGTTGCTGCCACCTTTGTAATCCAGTTTTTAGTACCGTGCCTGCCTGCCACATAGTAGACCAGGCAGTCAATTTAACTGTCAACAATCTGAAAATCTTTATTAAGCCATTAAGTACCAGTGAATGCTGGTTGACTCGACCTGTTTCCCTACCCCTCTTCGAGATTTTCAAAATTTATTTTTACTGTACTTGGCCCATAACAAGGGATTAATAAACGCTTGTTGATTGACTGACTTCCTTTAATTGTTTTAACTTTAGAGAAGTCTTATAATTACGTCTGGAGATTGTGAGATAATGTTACTCTTCTACATTTAAATATTTCTGGGAGGATTGTATCTTTAGACTTTGGGTAACAATCCGGACACCTCAATAAACAATCATAACATTTCTGGAATGTATTTGTAGTTAAGACGTTTTGAATGAAACTGCAGTATACAGCTAATTAAAAAGGAAATGAGATTTGATGTGTTTTTCTTGCTGTGTTAGAAATTGCTTCAAACTGCTTATTTTTATTCTGATACACTGTATATATACACGTCTTATTTGTTGTAATCAAGCAAAACTGAACAATTAAGCTGGCTTTGCATTAAAAATTATATTATGTAAGGCAAAAAATGAGAAGTGAGTTTTTTTGTCTTTTTTTGGCAAACTGGAATGGCACATAAGTATTTAGTAAATGCTTCTTCACTTGATAAATATCAGCTAAAAAATAAACTTCTATGTGAGGCTGTCACATTGACATACCAGTATTCCATTTATAAGTGTAGAACTATGACATAAGTGAATAAAAGTATTGCACTAACTTTTGTACCACATTTATTTTAATGGAATTTTAAATATACTTGTATCCTGCCTCAAAAATAACTGATATAATTATGCTGTCCAAATAAATAAAATAAATTCTGATATTTTGCATGATTTCATACTTTTAAAAAAATACCTGCATATGCTTTTATATGCTTTAATGGCTTTCAAGAGTAGCAGTGATGTTTTTCTTTACCTCTTTCCAAGATGTAATAATAATTCTGTATTCTTAATAACTTAATGTAACCAATAATATAAGTAACCTGCACGCTGATACATTTTACATTTTGTATGATTATTTTATGACTATATAAATGAGAAAATTAATTTCTATAAGTTTTATTCACATTGCTTGTGTGCATTATTTGTAGATTTTTCAGGACTCGATATCAGGTAGTTAAGGTAGTGTTTCCCAAACTGTGTCCTGGGGAACCTGCTCTTCTTTGAGATATGAAAGAGTTGGGAGAGATCTCACTGGCTGTGCAATCCAAATTATATCTGAAAAAGAAATTCCTCTTTCATGAGAATTTTGATGTTATATTAATAGTTCTCTGAAATGTGAAATTGTGTTAAAATTATATTAAGTAATTTAAAATTTCTAAGAGGTTAATTTTCACCATTTTCATTCCTAAATGTCATTACATTATCCTAGGGAATATTTTATATTCCTGTGTCAGTTTTTGTATTTTGTCAACAATTTGAGCCCAAGAATATTTTAAAATACAGATTCCTTTGGGAAATGCTGATCTAAGTTCTTTGCTTTTTTTCCCCTCTGTTCATCAGTGTTTTGCTTTTTTCCCCCTTAAAACTTTGCTTCTCCATCACATTATTGGTAGAAAGTCTAATGAAAACTGAAATGGTCAAGTTTAATACTTATTAGTTTTTTAGAAAGAAGGAAGATGAAGCTTTTGACTGAATTAAATGGTATATTTTGGGGACTACAGTCAACATATATTTAGTCTCTGTTATTTTTCACATGTTAGGCTGGAAAGGAGAGAGGGCTATTGGTACAAATAGGAGCAAGATAATTCAATCTTCAAGAAATTATAAGCCTGATAGTCTGGTAAGGGAGGACAAATACATAATTAGGATATGATTGCAATGAGGCTACAAAATGTTATGGAGAATACACAATGTTGTAAAGAGGGAGAAATAACTTCTCATAGAAACTATACTTTTCATTGTGCTTTCATGTACCTTTTTTTAATTTGACTCACAAATTAACTTTACTGAGGTAAATAGGAAATTTTTCAGTTGACGAAATAAAGATATAAGAAAGTTCAGCCCATTTATTTACATTCGGTATTTCACTTTTCCACCAGTATAAATTATCTAGAGCTCCATGAAACTTTTTTGGGGAAGGGTGGAAGGTGTTCTGCACCAATGGTTTCATCTACCTTCAGCAATCTTTTAGGTGAAATATATACGCAAACTATGTTTCATATTTAAAAAAAAAAAAAAAGCAAACAATTAAAGACTTACTAGTGCCAAATTCTAGAAAGCTGGGATACTTTTAGAAGAATAAAATTTGAAAGTTCACTTTATAATATATAAAGAATGAAAATGTGAAATTCACATGTGAAAACATGTGAAATACACTTGTAATTACTGAGTGGGGCACAGACACTCTTCTCTTTTGGATATTCTTTCAGATTCCAGTGGATTTTATACCCACACTGCAGTTTGTGTAAGTTGCTTCTAAAGTAGAAACTCTGATTAGCCTGGAAACCTTAGTCTGCATCAAAAGGGAGTCAGAGTATTTGCTAAGCAGGGTCTTGAAGGATGTAAATAGACATGAAATGAAGATGAGAGAGAGCAGGATGAGATTGGGGAATTGGGAAGTTGTCCAGTTTGCCCAGAATATAGAGTATGTAAAAAAGAACATGATTAAATAAGGCTGGAAAGTTAGGCTGAATCAGTCTTTTATTTTATTGGGTAGGTGATGAACTTTCTGAAGGTTTTTTTTGAGATTTCTGTGACATCCTGAAGAATGGCTTAGAAAAGGGGAGAGTCGGTGCAGGGAAACTATTTAAGAATTTGGTGCATTTCTCCTGCCAAGAAGTGCTTCCACTACTTTAGTAAATACTAACGACAACACATTTATATAGTGCTTATCATAATTTTATAGGTGAGAATGCTGAAACCCAAAGAGACTGTGACTTGTATGATTTGTTACATAACTAGCAAATGTCAGATGTGGGATTCATACCCTGGTCTCCTAATTGTCTGTCCAATGCTCTTGCTTACTGTACCACAGTCCCTGAAATAAGGCTGACATTTTCTTTTGATACTGTAATACTTTTTATTTCTGGCACTTCAAAACATTTGACAGTTTTGTTTAAATGTAGGCTACTATATCCTCAACATATCTAAAAAGTCATAGACTTTTGGAGGGTTGGTTGTTTTTTTTTAATTTTAGAAAACATCATCTTTTGAAACTTAACTATCCAATAATAATCATAGTCAATAGTAATAATAACCTACATTAATATAGCTTTTAATAGTTTACAAAATATTTTCTTCATAACCTTTCAAGGAGGTAGGTAATTATTGATGAGGAAACAGGCTCCAAGATAAAGTGAATTAATCTGTACCTGGACTGCAACCTTAGTCTTCTGATTCAAAGCCTAGTATCCTGAACAATTGCAATATTTATTTATTGCGTTCTCTGCCTTAAATCTCTTCCCTTTGCATCCTGTCCTCCATATAGCCAGTAAGGTGATAATCATAAAGCAAGGAATTGACCTTATTATCACCCTCTTCAGAAAGCTTCAGTGGCTCATTGTAGCCTCTAGGATAAAATACAGATTTGATTGGCATTTAAAACCATTCACAATCTGGCTTCAGCCAGACTGTATACATTACCAGAATTAATATTTATTACTCTTTTTACTGATTCTGCCAGTTCTACCCAAGTTGGTCTCTTTGTTGTGCCTAATTTCACTGGGTCACTGATTCTGGATGTTTACACAGAGTATCTTATGCTTCAAGCCACTCTCTTCACTTCTGTCTCTTATATTCCTAGCTTCCTTCAAAGATAAGGTCAGGTTCCAACTCCATCATGAATCCTTTTTAAATTTCTTTTCCTCATTTTCTTGTATTTATTTTGTGCGTATTTTATGTTTATTCATGTGGGTACATGTAATTTTCCATAATAGATTATAAACTCTGAGAGGGCAGATCTTATTTCATTTTAATCATTTTTATCTTTGTATCCCCCTTGACTAGTGTAGTTTCTGTCCTATAGTAGTTACACAAATATTCTGTTGATTGATCAATCTTTTCACTATGATGATAAAATGTACTACTTCTATTGTTGGAGACAAGTTTTAAAAATTTAATTGCTTGGGACAGCTAGGTGGTTCAGTGGATAGAGCACCAGCCCTGAAGTCAGGAAGATCTGAGTTCAAATGTGATTTCATTAACACTTTGTAGCTGTGTTACCTTGGGCAAGTCACCAAGTGCCTCAGCCAAAAAAAATTTGCTTGTTTTTCTCCTTAAAAATAATTATTATTAAACTTGCATTATGACACACAACCTTAAGAAAATATATAATCAAATGTTTGTTTGGGTTTGGAATTTAATGACTTTTTTTGCACATTAGCTTAATTCTTCTAATAACAAGTTTTCTTAGGCCAATGTTAAAAACTGATTTGCATTTCTTCCTTAAAATAGCAACTTTTTGTGGGGTTTATCAACTAGAAAAATGTTTGAATATGGCTGGAAAACTAGATGAGGATGAAAAATTTGCTCCAGAAAATCTGCATATAGTTAATTATCCTATATTTGTTTTGGTGATAGTCACTCTGACATGGTAAAAAGTGGATTTAGGATACTCCTGATGTGTCACTGGGCACATTATAATTTCTATAAATCATTTCCTCTTAGTCACAGAATTATAAAATTTAAGAATTTTAAATTTAAGGAATCTTAAAGATGATCTTACTGAAGCTCTTTATATTACAGATGAGGAAGTCAAGACTCAAGAGAGATTAAAATGACTTTCCCAAAGATAAGAAAGTGTCAAGAGTTGGGTCTATTTTACTAGCTCCCAATTCAGTTCTATTCTATCTCTGCTACAGTTTATATTTATTTGATCTGTCAGATTACTTGAAGTAAATACAAATTGATCTGATTCAGGTGTGGCTCTTAGTTTGGGAGTCTTAACTGTTGGAGATTATTATGTCTATTAATTTTGGTACCTAAGAGAGGGGAAAAGCATCAGTGATCTCTTGCAATATCAAGCTAAAAAATATTATACTAGCTATTAATTCAAATGACCACTTTTACTTAATTGAAAATATCATTCCATCAGCAAATATTTATTAAACGCACATGTACCAGCTACTCTGCTAGGCCCTAGTGTTAAAAAAAAAAATACAAAAATTAAGTGGCCCTTGCTCTTAAACAGCTTACTTCTATTGAAGGAAAAGATTGCTACTGCTATAAGTAAACTAAATACACACACAGAGAGACACGAAAAGTAAACAAGGAAGTTTTTGGAGGGGAATAGTAATTGGGAGGAGGAGATCAGGATGGGGTTTCCATAGGCGGTGACTTTTAGGAAGCTAGAGATTTTAAATGAAGTGATAAGGTAGTTTCACTGGACAGTTTGAGTAAAAGTATGGACACTGTAGGTAAATATCCTACAAGGGAAACAGCAAATAAATCAGTTGGTCGGGAATGGAGAATATGTGAAAGTGTTTTGTGTAATAAACTTGAAAAGCTAGGTTGTGGAGGCAGTTGTGAGGGCTTTTGAAGTGCCAGAGTTTGTATTTTTTTCTTAATGGCAATAAGGAACTTTTGAACAAGAAGGTAATAATAGAGAAGTTTTGTGTATATATATACACATATATATTTATTAAGAATTCTGTTAAGCTTTAAAAAAATTAAACAGAAATGTCTCAGAATTAATTGCTATAGATATGTATTTTTTGTTACATTTCAAATGTGTAATAGCCAAGTGAAGCTATGGAATTCTTAAAATGTTTTCATATTTATCTTTGAACAGAATTTTAACTCTAAAATAAAAACATTTTGTGTCCTGGGGGAAAAAATGAAATACTATTTTGGCAGCTGAATTGAGGTGGAATAGAGAGGGGACCAGGTGAAGACAGAAATAAATTAGCTGGCTTTGCAATTATCCAACCAAGAAGTAATGAGGGCTTGAATTAGTGTGATAGTAATGCTGTTAGTAGAGTGAAGAGGACTGATAGTAGAGATTTCTTGGAATAAAATCTTGAAGACTTGGTAGCTGATTGGATATGTGAGGTAAGGGATAGGGAAGAGTTGAGAATCTAAGGTTTTGAACCTGAGTGATTGGAAAGATGGTGGTGCTTTACATAGAAATAGGAAAGTTATGGAGAGAGGGAGAAAGATAAAATTATTTTGGATATGTTTAGTTTGGCATGCTTTTGTGATATCTAGTGGGAAATATTTAGGGGCCATTTGGGATGGGAGCTCAGGAAAGAGACTAGGGCTGAATATATATATAAACTTGGGAATCACTTACATAGAACTCATGAAACATGATGAAATTGCTGTAAGAGAAAAAAGATAAAGACTAAGGACAGAAACCTAGGGTACAGCTACAGATAGATGTGGATGTTATTCCAGAAAGGGAGTTTAAGAAGGAGTTGCCAGAGAAGTGGAAGAAGAATTAGGAGAGCAGTGAAAACTTAGGGAGGAAGAATCTGGGAGGAATGGGATGGTATCATATATGCAGAGAAAATTCAATTAGAGAGTTGAAGTGAGGATAAAAAATAAAAATTAAAAGTATGGAGAAAACTAAAAAAAGTACCTACTAGTGGTTTTACTCATATTATTTAAAATTCTTTCAGATGATATATTTTGTAAGTTTAAAATTTTTTGTATTTATTTGATATCTGAAATTAAAAAAAAAAAAAACTGTTCTTAAATGTGCTGCCTAAATTGATTTGGGGAAAAAAATAGTTAATATATCAAGGTTCTTAAGTTAATTTATGTATTGGTTTTCTTTGTATGTATGTATTTTAAAATGTTATATATGTTAATATATTTTAAAATGTTACTGAGAGGTTCATAGTTTTCACCAGATTGCCAAAGAGGATCCATAATAGAAGTAGTTTGAGAATCTCTGCACTGGATCTTCATGGGTATCATTGGATCATGGGAGTTGTCTAGTTATCCCTTTGTGCCTACTACTATATAACTAATTTGCCTACCACCTATTATCCTCAAATTGTTTCCTTTACAATACCTCTAGTTTAGCTAAGCCTCACTTTACAAAATTTTAGATATCTTTCTTAAAATTGTGTATAACCTACATTTTGTATCTTAAATCCTTTAAAATACGTTAGGGAGAAATACTGTTTCGAGGAAATATTTTTTTGAAGGGAAGAAAACATTTCTAAAATAATACCCAGATCATAATTTTTTGGTTTAAAAAAATTTAGATTTTGGTAAATTAAATTTTCTCAAAGCAAGAAGCACATGTAATTTTTGTTCATTGTAATCATGGACTTGTAGACGATCCCCCCAAATAAAAATTTAAAATCTTAAAAACTTTTATACTTTAATCAAGTAAGGGAGTCACATTCATGAGTAATGTTTGTGTCTGAAAAATAATTGGCTTCATTCGTGATTGCTATATGCAATATGTATAAATCAACTTTAATGTTTGTAGAAATGTCATTATAACGTAGACATATTGTAATATTTTAGAAAAGTTTTTCAGTTGATAGTTATTTAAGCATTAGCATTTATGGTCATTGACAATTTATGCTTTAACTACATGGGACAGTTGGAAATTTTTCATCTGGGATTTTTTTTTTTTTTTTTTAGTATATTTATAGGGTAAATTCTTGACTAGACATTTGTGAGTTTAGATTTTACTGTTATTGGGAAAATAGATATCAGCATTTAATCTAAATAAAATTAGACATCTTATAATAATCATCTTGATTTTGAATAGTTTTTAGCATGTGAAATTTGGACATGGAAAACAGTTTTTATGCACAAATTTTAATATTCCAAAACCAAAATAAGTTATTGATATGTAAGATTATTAGAGAGTAAGACTTAATAAGAGTGTGACAATTTGGGATTGGTCTCTTTAAGCATTAGCCCAAAGGCAAGAATCGAACAATGAACAAATATTTGTTTTGTCAGTCAGTCACTGCCCTCAAGAGGTTTTTATTCTTTGGGGGAAAACAACATGTACATATATAAGTACAGTAATTTCTCAACTTTTGTGAAGGTGATGTTCCTAGCAAACATAGAAAGTCAAAAACACAAATGTTGATACATTGATCTTATGGGAAATAGGGAGTTAGGTTTCTGCTACCACCAAAGATTCTAGTCTTTTGTTAGAGATTGTTGAAAATACACTTTTCTGTATATAATTCTTTTTAACAAAATGCTAATTCTGATATGTACTTTTCCTAATAGAGTAACCATGAAATAATCCATAAAATGCAACATGCAAAACATTTTTTCCTTACTAGGATTCTGTGACCTTTTGTGCTATTGTAATTTAAAAAAATGATTTTAGATGTTTTTCTCTTTTCATAATACATGAAATCTATACCACAAATACCAAACAAATATATTTCTTAAAACTAAAATACTTTTCAACCAGAATCTTACCATCTACTGTATCAAATGGCCATGTGAGGATGGCTACATTACACTGCTGTAAACCTCTACTATGGCTGCCTTCTGAAAACAAAAGGAAGTCAAAAGAAGTCTTGGCATCACTGTAGAGCCCAAAAGTCTTGCACTACACTTTGGGGGCATAATTGCAACCCAGAATTTGAGATTTAAAGGGCAAACAGTAAAAATATGCAGTGAATGCACAGGGAACTCTTTGCCTCTATAACAATAGGTTGAATAAGACCGGTGAAGTGCTTCACAGGACATCAACTGTTCCACCAATTTACATGCATTTAGCGCTAATTTTTTTCTCTACTTTTAATAGCCATGAATATATGAGGTTGCCAGTTTAGAAGTGAAAATGAGGCCATCAATAAAGTCACATGAATGCTTGATGTCCCTATTGGATAAATGTTGAGAATTAATTTTAAGTGCAAATTGAATTCAAGGTGAATGCAAGGGAAGGGCATTAGTGGCAAATCAGGAATTGAGTTTTAACTTTGAAGGGAAAAGGGAATCTAAGGAAGAGATGAAGAAGGAGTACATTGTGGACAGGCCATGTAAAAGTATGGATATGAAAGCTGGAATGTTGTATATATGGAATGGCAAGCAAACTGGAAAAATACTGGATAAAAAAAGAAAATATGCTCTTGCAGGTGAAATTATATCTTGCAGGATATAATTGGAAGGTAACTAATTTGTAGTAAAAGTATTTGAGACTCTGACATTTATAGCCACTGTTACTTTGAACAAATTATCTAACTTCCTTAGGTTTTCCTTAATTTCCTCAAGGAACTTCTCTGCATTCTATTTGCTATTCTCCCAACTGGGCGCAAAATGAATACCACATGCTTCATATTAATTACTATTAATTTTTTTTAAAAATTAGATTTTATAAGTGAGGATGTGTTTAGGTAAAAAAGGGCAAAGTTAAAAGTAGAGGTGGCTAAAAAGGACTAGGGTTTGTTTGGGAGAGATAATCTCCAAATCTCTTATATTTGATATTCAGATATATTTTGTACAGTAATGTGTAAGAATTTGATGTTCTGAAAGTTTAGCTTAAAAAATCTTGAGCATATTATAAAGAGTTGGCTTAGGAAGGACTAAGAACTTTCAGTTTCCTTGTTGTGATCACTCTTCTTTTTCTTCTTTTTCATGATGTATGATTAGTCTTTGTGTAAAAACGTAAGAGAGACCTAGGGTCAACAAAATAATAAAATATTTTAGGTGCTGTCCATAAACTTGAGAATTTCTTGAATGAATAATGAAAGTTGATTGCTAAGTCATACAACTCAACTTTGGTCAATATTCTCCTTTTCCTTGTGGTATGAGGGGAAGAACGATAGAAATAGTCAGAAGACTGGGAGTTCACCACTTCGACTTATAATCTTGTATGATTTTGTACAATCACTTAACCTCTCTGGACCTCAGTTCCATCTTATACAACATTAGTTGACCTACAAAGTCCCTTCTAGCCCCAGTTCTCTGAACCTATAAACCTTTTACTTCTCTCTTTCTTTCTCTTTTTCTCCTTCCCAATTCCCTTCCCTCTTTTTTGTCTCCTTTTTTTCTACGAACAAAGGTCACTCCCAATCTCTCAGGAAATTGGTACTGGTGCCTTGTCCTTTATTTTCTTGTCTTACCTTACTCCCTTGATCCTTTTGCTTCTCCCAGGATAAAGTCCCTATACTTTATTTTCTTTAAGTATTGTATCTAGCATTAACTATATGATGGAAGGATATTTTTTCCTCCTTCCTCTACTTCCCTCCACTTCCATCTTCTCTCTCCTCTCCCCCCCCCCCCCCCCCCCCCGATTGTGTGTAGCTTTCCGTTGAATTTCTTATAGAGAAACTTTGTTTCTTGAAACTTGAATCAAGATATTGTTGAGCAAATGGCCACTTCATTTCACTGAGTCACCAGGCTTTGGTGAGTCACTATTTCATCATTTGCAAAATAGAAATGTTTTTCTAGATTTATTTTTCATGTGCTATCAAGTCATCTAGACTAATAACTTGGAAGTCATCTTTGATTGCTCCCTTGCTCCCAAACCAATCAGTTACTAAACTCAAGATTGTTTATTTTTTAATGCTGTTCACATTTTGTTCCTTTTTTTCTTTTCCCACTAATTTTATCCATTATTTTCATTCCATTACTTCCCCTTTCAAGAACTTAGTCATCTGGTCCAACCCACTAATTTTGCAGATAAAAAACTAAGATCTAGAGATTGTAAACTGTCTGGGGTAACACAGCTTGTTGTCTAGAACCCAGATCAGTAGGTACGTAGGAGCATAGATCTACCCTCTAGTCGAACCCTTTCATTTTACTGTTGAAGAAACTGAGAACCAGAGAGATTGTGACTTGCCCAAGGGTCACATTAGTGTTAAAACTAGAAAGTAAGATTTAAACCCAACCAGTTCCTTATGACTTCAGGCTCAGTGTTTGAAATGATCTGCCATTGTATGTGTTTGTATAATCCTCCTGTGGGCAGGGACCATGTTGCCTTTTTTTTTTTTTTTTTTTTTAAAGGCAGCTAAGGTAGCATAGTGTAGAGCGGATTGGACTTGAAATCAGGAAGATTTGCTTCCAGTTCTGCTCCAGACACTTAGTTGAGTGACCTTAAGCAAGTCACCTAATTCCTCAGGCTCAGTTTCCTCATCTGCAAAAATGGGAATAATAATATACTTGCCATCACAGAGTTGTACATGTATATGTAAAATATTTGCACCATAATGTGATATGTAAATGTAAATTGTGGTTGTGGTTATTTTTTTTACTTTACCTCTCCTAGCCAGTGTTACGTGCATATTAAACACTCAGAATATGCTTATTAATTTAATAGTGTGTTCTTTTAGTGGATCTGTGATCCCATTGGGATCTCACTACCCAGAGAAAACAACCCTTTCATACTTATTCTATACAATTTTTGTTCAGATCTTTTCATAAAATAGCCACTGAATTCACTGTAAGTTCTTATTCTTGTTTTTTAAATATTTAGTGGTTATTAATGCAGCACTTGGAGTTTCTTGTCATTCCTCACTCTTGTTCCAGAAAGTTAATTATTTTGTGTGGATCCCATGTAAACAGATCTTTATTGAGTCTCTGTTTTGGCAAGTTAATGATCAAATTGCAAGCGTTACTTTATATTTATATATTATTTTTTTAAAGGATTTATTATTTTTCTCTCTTACAGTCCTTCTCCTATAGAAACTTTTTTTTAAAACTCCCAAAAACAAAACCCTTACAATAAATATGCACATTTCTTCATTGACTATACTCAGATATAAAATTCAGTAAATAATTATTAAGGGTCTACTATGTGCTCGGCACTGTGCTATAGAAACACGTTTTCTTCTGAATTTTGAGTCTTATCATGTTTTTTGGTAATAAGTAGATAGTATGATTCATCTTCAGTTCTCCAGATTCATGATTTTATCATTGTATTAGAGTTTTAAAGTCTTAAAAATTTTTTTTTTAAGGAGTAATGTTGTGTAAATTGTTATCAATCTGCTCATTTGACTCTGTGATGGATCAAAGAGATCTTCATATTGTTCTTTGAAATTGTTCATCTTATTACTTATAACATAATATTCCATTAACTTCATATAACAACTTCTTTAGCTATTTCATAATAGATTTATCAGTTTGGTGGGGCTTTTTGCTTTCAATTTTATTAATCTCATTTTAATTTTAAGAATTTCTATTTGTTGCTTACTTGGAAATTTTTGATAATCAGAATTTTCAAATTTAATGATTTTCTCTTTTATTTTTTTCCTTTATTGAAAAAGTGTTTTGGGATATAAATATTCTCCTATGACTTATTTTAACTGCATCCCATAAATCTGAATGTGTTCATTTTAATTGTTGCTTTCTTTGATGATGTTTTCTTTTGTTTTTGTAATTTGTTCTTTGACCCATAATTTTAAATTGTTAGTTTCCAATTACTTTTTAATTTTATCCCCAGGCATATTATTGAATTTAATTTTTATTGTCTTGTGATTAATAAATGATATTTTCAGTGTCTTTTTTGAGGGGAAAAAACATTTTTTGATGATTGTGCTCCAATACATGCTTAGTTTTTGTAAAGATGCCATCTTTGTATTGAGAGTACATTGAAATACTTGGAAGTACTTTATTCTTTCTAATCCCATTTAGTAATCACAAGCTAATCTTCTCTAATTTTTCTAAAAAAACTTTGTTCAAGTCCTTCTTTCTTGCTATCTTTTGATGTTTGTTTAGATCTGAAAGAGGTCCATTGAGATTCTCCATTATTATAGTTTCACAACTGTTCCTCTAATTTGGTGAACTTTTCCAGTAACTTGACTATGCTTTCAGTTTTCAGATTTACTTGTCCTGCTCTATCCTCTCTGTTACACTCCAGATTTGAATCACCAGCTGCCTTTTATCTCTGACTGGATGCCAGTAAGCCCCTTAAACCCAACATGTCCAAAACTAAACTCATTTTCCCCCCTATCCCATCCCCTGCTCCAACTTTCCTATTGCTGTTGAGGGCAACATTATACTTTCAGTTCCTCAGGCTTGCAAATTAAATGTATTTTTCAACTCCTCACTATTACTCCTCAAAGCCAATTTTTTGCAAAGTTCTATTGATTTCACCCTTGCTGTATCTCTTGAATATCCTCCCTTTTCTCCTTTGACACTGCAGTAGCTGGGATAAGCGCTCATCATCTCATTCCTAAACTGCAGTAGTCCTCTGGTAAATCTTCCTTCTCAAGTCTCTTCTCATTCTAATCCATTCTCCATGTACTACCAAAGTAATTTTCCTAAACTGTTAAGTCTGACCATTTTACTTCTTACTTAATGAACTCCAGCAGCTACATTTCTACCTTTAGGAGCAAATACAGAATCATCTGGCATTCAAAGTTCTCTCTTTTCCTCCCTTCTTCCTTCTCCCTCCCCTCCTCCCACTTCTTTTTCTCTTTCTCTGTCTCTATGTAGATCTCTTCTCTTTCTTTCTCTCTCAGTATGTCTGTATTGAGAGACCTAAGATGGGAAAATAGCTTGAGGCTAAATTTTCAAGCTTACTTTAGTTCATTTATTATTTAATGATTTAATGGATAAGTCTATATGCCCTGAGTTTGTTGAAGTACAGAATAGTAACATTGAAGAACTTTGACAGATTTATAAAGTTGAATTTAGAATGAGTAAACCTTATGGAAACTTTTCTAAAATTTTATGAATAGACTTTTATAACAAAAAAGAAAGAAGTTTTTTTTCACAGTTAAGAGTTGCTGTTATGCCAAATTAGCTTGAACTGTTAACATTTTGGTGATTTTTTTTTTTTTTTACATCAAATTAAGTTTCTAGTTCTCTCCTTCCTTTTTGCCCCTCCCTTTTACTTTTCATACATGTGAAGTCATGCAAAGTAAATTTCCAAATTAGCCATATTCCTTCCCCAGCTCCCATCAAAACCCAATAATATTAACAATAAAGTGGGGGGGAAAGTTTTCTTCTGCTCTCAGAGATCATGATGTCTCTCTGTAGGTGCATAATGTTTTTCATCATGAGTGTTTTGGTGCTTGCTTTGGCAATACATGTCCTAAAAATAAGTCTTTTGAAATTGTTGTAAGAATCTTATATTCATAAGAATAATGAAATCTTTCACAGTTGAGCTTTGTTATATTGTTACTATGTAACTTTTTTACTTGCTTCACTTTGCAGCGACAGTGACAGTCTGACTGTTCCATAAATAAAATACTCCATGTCTTGGCTCTAGGAATTTTCTCTAGCTATCCCTATTATACTTAGAATGCCCTCTCACCTCATTTCTACCTACTGGTGTCCTTTAAATCTTAGCTAAAATCCCATATTCTACAGAAAACTAATCCCATTCTTAGAGTGGGATTTATAAATCCCTTTATATATATATAAACTCTTTATAAATAAATATTTATTGACTTTTAAGTGTTTAGATACCATGTTGTGTTTCCTATAACAAGTATTATGATGTATATATTTTAGTTTTACTCTTGGTACTTATATTTCATTTTAAAATTTCAGTTCAATTTTGCCCTTTTCATCAGGAATGCTTGGAAATACTTTATTTCACTAAATATCCATTTCTTTTTCCTGGAATTACATTTACTTTTGTTAAATAGGTTATTCTTGATTGTAATCCTTTATATTTATGTTGCCTTTAAAATATCAAATTCCAACCTCTTCTTAATAATGGCAACTGTCAAACTTCTGTGATCCTAATTGTAATTCCTTGATATTTGAAAGCTTTTTTTGGCTGCTTGTAGTATTGTTAGTATTTTTCACCCTTTGCCTTGGGTGTTCTGGCTGTAAAGTTTGGCTGTGACATTTTTAGGAGTTTTCATTTTGGAGTTTCTTTCAAGAGGCAATCAGCAGGGTTTTCTTTTTTTCACTTTGCCCTCTATGTCTAAGAGTTCTAGGGAATATTCACTCATATTTTTGAAAAGCATGATATATAGGCTTTTAATTTTGGTCATGATATTTGGATAGGTCAGTAATTCTTAGATTATTTCAACTTTTATAGTTATTTTTGATATGATATTTTTATACTTTTCCTCTTTACCCCAGTTTTGTGGTTTTGTTTTAATATTTCTTGTTTCATTGAGTTGTTACTTTCTGTTTGGTTTATACTAAATTTTAGAGCATTCAGTTCTTGGATAAGATTTTCTACTACCTATTCTAAGATGTCATTTTTCTTCTGTAATTTTTTCACTTTATATTTCTTATTTGATTTCTTGATGGTCTTGTGTTTGTATCCAGGACTTTTTTTTTTTTTTTTTTCACTCTGAAGTTTTATTTGGACTTTTTATGAGATTGCCTGTTACCTCTGGGCGTATCCACTAAGTGTTTCTCAATCCAGAGTATTTCCTCAAAGTATTTGGTTTTCTCCTTGGTTTGATCATTTTAGCAACCTCAATGTTGTGAAGTTGAGAGGACCTGGGCTCCTGCATTTCCGAATGAAATAGATAGGTTATTTGAATGAAATAAATAGGTTTAATTGGTCGTCAGTGTGATGGTCAAGACTAAATCCCATTAAAAAATAGTTTTTAATTTTCAAAATAAATGCAAAGGTAATTTTCAGCAATCACCCTTCCAAAACCATGTGTTCAAAATTTTTTCTTTCTCCCTTCTCCTCACCCCCTCCCCTAGACAGCAAGTAATCCAATATATGTACAGTTCTTCTAATCATATTTTTACATTTATCATGCTGCACAAGAAAAATCTGATCAAAAAGGGGAAAAAATGAAAAAGTAAGCAAAAAACAAGCAAACAACAACAACAAAAATGAAAATATTCTATTGTGATCCACACACAGATGGCTCTCCCCATTATAAGTCTTTTGGAAATGATCTGAATCATCTCATTGTTGAAAAGAGCCATGTCCATCAGAATTGATCATCATATAATCTTTTTGTTGCTATGTACAATGATCTGATTCTGCTCATTTTACTTAGCATCAATTCATATAAGTTTCTCCAGGCCTTTCTGAAAACATCCTGCTCATCATTTCTTACAGAATAATAATATTCCTTAACATTCATATATCATAACTTATTCAGACGTTTTCCAACTAATGGGCATCCACTCAGTTTCCAGTTTCTTGTCACTACAAAAAAGGGCTGCCACAAACAGTTTTGCACGTGTTTGGCCTTTTGCCTCTTTTATGATCTCTCTGGGATACAAGTCCAGTAGAGACACTGCTCAATCAAAGGGTGTGCACAATTTGATAGCTCTTTGGGCATAGTTCATTATTGCTTTCCAGAATATAAATCCCATTTTCAAGGGACTTGGGACAGCCTTAACTCTCAGCTCTGCCTAGACCCTCCATCTTAATAACAGAGTTCCTGAGCTTTTCCCTTTTGGTTCCAGGTTACTCTGACTAAATTGGGCTTCCTTCAAATGAGTCCCCTTTTGCCAAAAGGTTTGGGCTACTTTATCAGTGTGAGGCTCTTTTTCCTCCTCACTTCCCCTTTCTGCCATCTAGGGCCATATTGACCATACTGGCCTCTTAACCATAAGGAGACAGGGTCTTTTTGAGCTCATCTTTACTTAGGACTCTTCTCTCCTGCTAGGGGCCTTGATTGGGCTGCCTCCTCTGGCATAGAGGTCACTGGGTTTTAGACTGTGCTTGACCTTTCTAATTGGCCTGGGGATATTTGGTACATTTTTATTTGGGGAGAGGTGATTGTTGATCTGGACTTTCTGGGTCAAATCTGCTGCATCTTTTTCAGCAGTGATCTTTTAATTACCAAATATGATAGGCTTTTTTCCATCCTTATCTTTTTAAATTTATCAGTTGCATTTAGCACTCTTGACCAGCTTCTAAAAATTTTTTTCCTCTCTGGATTTTGTGACTATTTGACAAATCTTTCTCAACCTCCTTTGCTGACTTAGCATTTATATTGTATTCTTTCACTGTGACTGCCCTAAGATTGTTTCCTAGAACTTTTCTTTTTTCCTTCTACACTGCTTGGTGACTGGATCAGATTCTATGGATTTCACTACCATTTTTATGCAGATGACTTATAGTCTGCCCTAGTCTTTCTCTTGAACTTTCTATCAGTCAGTTGCCTAGTGAACATTTCAAGTTGAGTGACCTAAAGATATCACAAAACTAAACATGTTCACTCTGAGGTACCATTTCACATCTCTCAGATTGGCTAAGATGACAGGAAAAGAAAATGGTAAATGTTGGAGGAGTGGGAGAATACTGGGGCACTAATACATTGGTGGTGGAGTTGTAAAGTGATCCAACCATTCTGGAAAGCAAAGTGGAACTATGTCTAAAGGACTATCAAACTATGCATACATCAGTGTCCTTACTGTACCTATATCCTAAAGAGATCATAAAAGAGGGAAAAGAACCTACATGTGCAAAAATGTTTGTTGCAGCCCTTTTTCTAGTGGCAAGGAATTGGAAACTGAGTAGATGCCCATTAGTTGGGAAATGGCTGGATAACTTATGGTATAGAATGTTATGGAATATTATCATTCTATAAGAAACAATTAGCAGGATGATTTCAAGTAAAGGCTGTAGATTCTTAGATGAACTGAAGCTAAGTGAAATGAGTAGAACCAAGAGAACATTGTACAAAGCAACAGCAAGATTATGTTATGATCAACTGTGATGGACTTGTCTCTTTTCAACAATGAAGTGATTGAAGTCAATTCCAGTAGACTTGGGATGGAAAGAGCCATCTGCATCCAGAGAGAGGATTATGGGGACTGAATGTGTATCATAACATAATATTTTTACCTTTTTTTGTTGTGGTGGTTGCTTGCTTTTTTTTTTTTTTTTTTCCTTTCTCATTTTTTTTTCCTTTCTAATCTGATTTTTCTTGTGCAGCATGATAACTGGAAATATGTTTAGAAGAATTGCACATGTTTAGCCTATATTGGATTACTTGCTATCTAGGGCAGGGAAGCGAGAGTAGGGAAGCAGAAAAAATTGGAATACAAGGCTTTTCAAGGGTAAATCTTGGAAACTGTCTTTTCATATATTTTGAAAAATAAAAAGCTATTAGTGTGTGTACACACACACACACACACACACACATACATATATTCATAGCAGAATTAAATATCTCTCTCTCCAAACTCTTTTTTTGCAGCCTTCCCTACTTCTGTGGAAGGCACTCTCATCCTTTTGGTTTTGCATATTCATAATCTCAACTTTATCTCTGAGTTCTCATTATTCCTCTCTCCTTTAGTCAGTGAGTTGCCAAATCTCAACATTTCTGTCTTTATAACATCTCTTGCATCTCAATCCTCTCTACTCATTACAGCTTGGTTCAATCTCTTATCATCTTTGATCTGAATTATTGCTATAGCTTAGTAATTGGGCTTCCTACTTCAAGTCTCTCACCACTCAGTTCATCCTTATACTGGTGCCAAAGTAATTTTTCTTACGTTCATATATTATTTTGTAACTTCCTTACTCACCTAACTTTAGGAACTCCCTATTGCTTGTAGTAGAAAATACAAATTGCTTTCTTTAGCTTTTATCTTTTAAAAAATTTTGATAACAGCTTTTAATTTTCAAAAAAACATGCAAAGAGTTTTCATCATTTATCTTTGCAAAACCTTGTGTTTCATATTTTTCTCCTTCCCTCTTTCCTCCTCCCTCCTCTATTCAGCAAGTAATCCAATATAACTTAAACATGTGCAATTCTTCTATACATATTTCCACATTTATCATGCTACACACGAAAAATCAGATCAGAAAGGAAAAAAAATGAGAAAGAAAAAAAAGCAAGCCAACAGCAGCAAAAAAGTGAAAATATTATGTTGTGATCCACATTCAGTCCCCATAGTTTTCTTACTGGATGATGCATAGCTCTCTCCATCGAAAGGCTGTTGGAATTGACTTCAGTCATCTTCTTGTTGAAAAAAGCCACATCTATCAGAATTGATCATTGCATAATTTTGTTGCTGCTGTGTACAAAGTTCTCTTGGTTCTACAAGAGCATCAGTTCATTAAGTCTTTCCAGGCCTTTCTTGAAGTCATCCTGCTAATTGTTTCTTAAAGAACAATAATATTCCATAACATTCATATACCATAAATTATTCAGCCATTCCCCAACTGATGGGATCTACTCAGTTTCCAATTCCTTGCCACTAGAAAAAGGGCTGCTACAAACATTTTTGCACATGTGGGTTCTTTTCCCTCTTTTATGATCTCTTTAGAATACAGATCCAGTAGAGACACTGATGTATGCATAGTTTGATAGTCCTTTGGACATAGTTCCACATTGCTTTCCAAAATGGTTGGATCACTTTACAACTCCACCACCAATGTATTAATGTCCCAGTATTCTCAACTCTTCCAACATTTATTGTATTTTTCTTGTCATTTTAGCCAATCTGAGAGTTGTGTAGTGGTACCTTAAAGTTGTCTTAATTTGCATTTCTCTGATAATAGTGATTTTAACTTTTATCTTCAATTTATGTTGCATTTATTTTGATTTTAGAGTTGTTTGCATGTTGTTTTCCTCTTTTATTGTGAGCTTTTGTAGAGCAATGACTGATTTTTTGTTTGTTTTTGTTTTTGTCTCTCTTTGTATCCTCAGTGCTTTGCACTATGCCTGGAACATAGAAGATATTTAATAAATGTTTCTTATTTTGACTTGAGCTCTTCATAGTCTACTTCCAAAAAGATCCAATTTTCTCTTTCTAGTCTCATTGGACATTGCTCCTCCTTCTGCACTCTTTAGTCTCCTCAAAATGATTTTTTTGTTCTTCACATACTAAACTCTTATCTCCCATTTCTGTGCATCTGTACTGGCCATCTCCCACTCTCACAATGTGTGTAATATACTTACTCCTCACCTCCACTCATCAAATTCCTTTCTTCAAGATGCAGCATTACTTTCTTCAAAAAATGTTTCCTAATCCTTCCAACTGTGCTAGAGTTATCCCTTTCCAATTTACTTTGAATTTAATTGCTTTGTATATATTTGTATTTATTAACTATATTTATGCTGTATATAATTAACACATATACCTGTGGTCTTCTCTGTTAGACTGTACTGTAATAGCAAGTAAGTGCAATGACCTTGAAAAATTGTTTCTCTTTTTGTATTTTTTTCTCCTGCACAGCATCTGACATATATTTGGTGTTTAATAAATACTTCTTGATTGATATTCTCTCTCAAGGTGGAATGTCAGCTTTAAGAGCAGGATCTGTTTCATTTATGTCTGTGTGACACCAGTGCTGGAATATTGTAGGCCCTTAATAAATGCTAGTTGATTGATAAGTCAGCTTAGTCCTAAGCAAATGCACACACACACACATTCTTACCCTTAGCAAATAGGTTTTTCATAGTCCAAATTTATTTTAGATAGCAAATAATGTATTAATTATTTTAAAATAACACATTTTAAATTATCTTATTAAAATTGGTGGTAGAATTGTTTGGAATTTCATTTTGTAAGAATTTCAAGGGACTTTGGATGATTTGTCATGCAGCATATTCATCTCATAGAACACTGGACATTGACTAATTGTATTAAAAAAGAAGCCACAATCTCTTAGGGTAGCTTTCAAAGAGTAATAGACTTTGTTGTTTTTAACCTCTCTGCAATGTTATATAGCTCTTATACAAATAGAATCAAGGTAGTTATCTACTAAATATTTTAGAATGTAGGAATGCCCTTTATTGAGCTGTTGAAGTACTTGAGAAAGGTAGTGTGATTTAACAAAGAACATTCTGAACTTGGAGTCAGGAAGACTTGGATTAAGTGCCTGCTTCTGACACTTATTACCTGTGTAATCTTGCATAAAACATTTAATCTCCCTCCTCTCTTTTTTTTTTTTAAAGCTGTAAAAGGATGAGTTGGATTAGATGACTTTTGGTGAACTTTCTTGTTGTTTTTTTAATCTTTGAGAAATGATAGATTTCTTTTTTTTCTTCAAAAAATCTTTTGTTTTTTCAATTACATGTAAAGAATAGTATTCAACATTCATTTTTGTAAGATTGTGAGTTCCAATTTTTTCCCCTACCCTCTCTTACCTCTCCGAGACAGCAAGCAATTTGATATGTCATATTTGTCCAATCATTTTAAATATATTTCCACATTTATTGTTTTGTAAAAGAAAAATTAGAAGAAAAGGGGAAAAAACCATAAGAAAGGAAAAGGAAGTTTAAAAGAAGTGAAAATAAATTATCTTTGATCCTTATTCAGTCTCCATAGTTCTCCCTCTAGATGTGGATTACATTTTCCATCCCAAATCTGTTAGAATTGTCTTGGATCACTGCATTGCTGAGAAAAGCTAAATCTGTCATAGGTGATTATCACACAGCCTTGCTGTTATTGTGTACAGCGTTCACTTAATTCACTCAGCATCAGTTCATGTAAGTCTTTCCAGGCTTTTCTGAAATTACCCTGTTGATCATTTCTTATAGAACAGTAATATTCCATTACATTCATATGCCATAATTTATTCTTCCATTCCCCAATTGATGCACATCCACTCAATTTCCAATTCCTTGTCACTACAAAAAGTGATACTACTAAAATTTTCTTATGTGGGTCCTTTTCCCTTTGGAATACAGACCCAGTAGTGACACTGCTGGATTACAGGGTATATACAGTTTTCCCTCCCAGTTACTATGATTCAGTTAGTGCCTCAGACACTTACTAGCTATTGGATCCAGGGTATAAGATTTAAACTTTTTGAGTCTATTTCTTTTAAATAGTGAAACTATAATAAGTGAGATCTGCTAATTCACAGAGTTGTCCTGAGGATCATATGTATCTTAATACATAAAGTACTTTACAAACGTGAATGTACTATGTACATTTCAACAGTTTTTATCATCATCATTATCTTTTTTCTCATCATATTTAATCATTATTGAATCCTTATTAAGAATTCTTGATTCTTAGTTCTATTTAGCAAGTTTATTGGTGTCTGATAACTATTGAATATAATTTTTGAGCTTTGGGATAAAGAAGAGTAATTTTCAGGAAAATGAAAAAATGTAAGAAGTAACATAAGCATACAGGATATAATCCAACATTGTTAGATTTTATTATTTCCAAAAGTCCAAGCAAAGGTAAGGCATTTTTTAGTGGGGAGCCTAAGTCTTTCAAAGTATTGCTTCTCCAAAGCAGCCGTATTATCTAACTGATAGATGCTCAGATCCTCAAAACAAATAGTGATAGTAAGATATTCAGTTTTTCAATTATATGAATTTCTAAGTGAATGCATTGTGAATCATCTCTGTTTTGATAAGTTGATGATTTTATTATGTTGTATAGATGTGCTTTCTCAAAAAAAAAGGGGGGGGGAGGATTTATAATTTGATAGATTGTTATGGTCCAATAGTTCACTTGAATCACTAATCATTTCTGACAGTAGACTTTTTAAAGTTGAAAATAATCTGGTGAAATATTTAGATTTCTTTGACCTCTGGTTGTACTGTAAGTGAAGAGTGAGAAAAAAAGCTAACATCTATTTATTATCTACATATTAGGCTTTGTGCTAAATGCAGTTGTCATTTTGTTTATTTCTCACAACAATCCTGGGAGGTAGGTGCTATTATTATCTCCATTTTACAGATGAGGAAACTTGAGTGTCTGAGGTTATATTTGAACTCAATTCTTCCTGATTCCCGGCTCTGCATTCTTTACACTTTGTCATTTCAGTGAACAACAAGAAAACACTATTAACTTTAGATTCACTTTCTAAATATAATAAAATCTTAGTTAATTAAAATAAGTGTAAAAATAGGTTCGAGGAATGTTGAGGGAATTTGAAAGTACTACTGTATGCTGATCTGTCGACATCAGAATATTAGAAGAGGAGATACGACATCTTCAGATATTTGTGGGGCTTTAATGTGTAAGAAAGAGGAATTAGGTTTTTTTCTAGGTGTTAAGTAAAAAAATGATCAGTTGAGGTTAAGATTATAATCGAAGGGATTTATGCTATAGGACTTGGACTAAATCTCTTCTGATTCTGGGATTCAAGGGAAAAAAATACCAAAACCAACTTTTTGTTTGAAGCTTTAGTTTGTATGCTTTTTTGCCTTCTTAAGGACATTGCTGAATAAAATTTATTTTTTCTTTAGAATTTTCTGACCTTGTTTCTTTTCTTTTTTTTTTTTTTTGCTGAGGCAATTGGGGTTAAGTGACTTGCCCAGGGTCACACAGCTAGACAGTGTCTGAGACCAGATTTGAACTCAGGTCCTCCTGACTTCAGGGTTGGTGCTCTATCCACTGCGCCACCTAGCTGCCCCTGACCTTGTTTCTTGAAGTCAACTCTAACATTTTGTATTCCTGTCTTTTTTTTCCTTTAAGGCTTTGCTCAAGGAATCATTAACCCTCTTGGATTTCTCCTGGGTGAGGATGAGATCTCTCCACTAAACTTCTTATAGCGCTCTAGTGTATTTTCTTTTTCATTTATAGAGGCTCTTATTTTATCATGACTTTTAAAAACTTTGTATCTTTACCAGAGTTAAGCATAGAATTCATAACACAGTAGGTGTATAACACAGGCTTGTTGATACCTAATTTTTCTTCCTGTCACAGAGTACTTTGTGGCCTTGTTATATATGTTAGAAGCTTTTTGAGGACAGATTTTGTCTTATATCTCTTTGTATCACTAGTGCCTTTTACCACAGTAGTTTGGATATTAAGTGCTTGTTAAATGTTTGTCTAATTGAATTGTTAATATATAGTATCTGTTATAAAGTTTAATAATATAGGAGATTACATCTCCTTCAGCAGAGCAATAGAGGACTACCAGGATAGAATATCGTATACATTGTCAGTCTTCATATGGACTATTTTTGCTTGATTGCTTTTCTTTGTCAAAAGGATAATCGGTGAGAATTAAGTAAAACTGATGAATCTCACTTGCTGTTTTTTAATAAAGTGTAGGAAGTTGAAATAAGGTGAAATGACTCCATTAGGGGAGAATTTTAACAAATTGGAGATTAGGAAAACTTTTCAAGTAGGAGCTGCCTTTTGAACTAATAAGTAAACTAAGATTTGGTACATTCCAGTTATGAGGGGCAGTCTGTATAAAAACATGGAAATTAGGGATGAAATATACAAGGCAACAGAAAGCTAACATCTATTTATTATCTACATATTAGGCTTTGTGCTAAATGCAGTTGTCATTTTGTTTGTTTCTCACAACAATCCTGGGAGGTAGGTGCTATTATATTATCTCCATTTTACAGATGAGGAAACTTGAGTGTCTGAGGTTATATTTGAACTCAATTCTTCCTGATTCCCGGCTCTGCATTCTTTACACTTTGTCATTTCAGTGAACAACAAGAAAACACTATTAACTTTAGATTCACTTTCTAAATATAATAAAATCTTAGTTAATTAAAATAAGTGTAAAAATAGGTTTGACTGGAGTACAAAGGGAATGAAGAGATATAATATGCCATTAAACTGGACTTTAGTGCATGACAGATTGTGAAGGCCTTTAATTGTCAAATAGGAAAACCATATAATGTAGTCAGATCTGTGTTTTAGGAATTTTGGCAGTATTTGTAGTAGAAAAGTAGTTAAAAATGTGGTCCCTGAATTCACTTGAGTAAAGAGAAAGGAAATAGATTCAAGAAATGTGGAAGTAGAATCTTTTTTTTTTTTTTAAATTATTTTTTAGTTTTGCTACTGAAAAAAGTTTTAAGGAAAGATATCTTACAATACTTTTTCTTTGTTCTATATAGTTCAGAACAGTGGGCAATTAGAAATTGAAAAAAGGGGGAGTAAAGCAAAATAGTTTTTGATATGGAGGAAATAAGTGAATAGGAGGATGTGGTGAAATGCAACAGATATTTCTAATGTTAAAAAACCGCAATATTTTAGTTCTCTTCTGTATTCATTAAGTAGTCATTATAAGTTTTATTATAATTTAATGTATAAGTTTGATGTGACTGAGCACCTCTTTTATTTCACATAGATTTAGTGCCTGTGAGAACTCCATCTGTGGAAGAAAAGATTTCTCAAATTTTTGTTATTTGGGCCTCCAAGGAGTAAAAATCATTATTAGTTCTCAATAACATGCTTTCTAGTATTTAAAGAAAGTTGATAAAAAGATAAATAACATTATGGATGTAGAATCTAACAAAATTAGGTAAGCTTATTGATAGAAGGATAAATAAAGAAGTTCACAATGACTTAGAGGTTGTAAATCTGGATGACAAGAACAATGGTGACACCTTCAACATAAATAAGGAAGTTTGGAAGATGGGCATTTGGGGGGAAAGTATAATGAATTCTGATTTAGATTTGAGTTTGAAATGCCTAAAAAGAAATCCAATTCAAAATGTGTGGAACTAGATCTCATGAGAATGAATAGGACTAGATATATCAGGAAATTGACTGAGAGGTGATAATTGAATTAAATTAGTTGTGGTATATAAATGTGATGGAATTACTTATTGTGAGAGAAGAAATGGTGAAAGGGATGGTTTTGGGGAAACCTAGGAAGACTTGTATAAACTGATAGAGAAATGAACAGAACTGAGAACAGCTTACAGAATAACAACAGTATAGTAAAGGCAAACAATTGAAAGACTTAGGAATCCATGGAATCTTTTGAGATTCTACAGAGGGAAAGTAGAGAAGGAAAAAAGAAGAGTCCAGGATAGGCCCAGGAGAACACTCAGTGTTGAGGGAGTAGAAGATAGTTGTTGATTGTAGAAAAAACAGTGTGTCTTTATTGATTGTTTTTACTTCTTTTTCCTCTTAATTTCTTCTAAACCCTCTCCAATTTGGCTTCTGATATCATTTTTAAACTGTATTTGCTGTCATTAACATCACCAGAGAGCTCTTAATTGTCAAATCTGTTGGTCTTGATGTTTCTGCAGCATTTACATTTTATCTCCTGTTGCTGGATAGTGTCTCTTTTTTAGTTTTCTTTCCTTATTTGCTCCTTGTCCTCTGTTTTCTATCTTTCCCATTATAAACTATGTTCCTATAGGAGTCCCAAACATACTCTTTTTCTCTCTTCCTTTTTTCTCCTTTTTCCATCAGCAAAAAAATTTGCTTCTCTTTCCTCCCTCACCCCTTCCATTGAGAAGGGAAAAAAAAGAAACCCTTTTAATAAACATGTATAGTTGAGCAAAACACATTTCTATATTGGCTATGCACAAAAGAAAAACGTGTAATTTACAAAATATGTAAAACATGTGCAAAAATATGTACATACATATAGGCCTTATTAGTCATTAGTCCAAGTTTTTTTATCTCTCTCAGGAACTTGGTAGTATGTTTCATCATGAGTCCTCTGGAATTGTGATTGGCAATTATGCTGATCAGAGTTTCTAAGTCTTTTAGAGTTGTCTTTACCATATTGTTGTCATGTACAAATTGTTCTGGGTTCTGTTTGTTTAATTATGTTTATAAAAAGTTTTCTTTGAAACCTTCCCTTCATATTTCTTATGTCATAGTAGTAGTCTGTCACATTTCTGTACTATAACTCAACCATTAACCAGTTTGTTGGGCACTTGTGTAGACCATTCTTTTGTAGCTCAAAAAAAGATATACATAGTTTTTGTATATTTTTAGTTGTTTGTTTTGCCTAGGATTAGTTCTTCCCTTAGCCTGCCTTCCTGTCCTTTCTTCTCTCTTTTTTCTTTCTTTCTTCCTTTTGAGTAGAATGTATTTTTATACAAATGTGTGTCTATGTGGTTCCTATATATCCTATATCCAGCTTGTAGGGACTGCCCTTTTGATCTCTTTATATCCCCGGTACTTAGCACAATGTGTGCTCCATTGTTTAGTTGTGTCTGATTCAACATGATTCCATAGACATTTTTGATCCATGGGGTTTTCTTTGCAAAGATATTGCAAGTGGTTTGCCATTTCCTTCTCCAATGTGTATTTCCATTTTACAGCTAAGGAACTGAGGCAAATAGGTGTTAAGTGATTTGGCAAGGGTCACTTAGCTAGTAAGAGTCTGTGGCTAAATTTGATTTCAGATCTAACAGACTCCAGGCTTGGTGCTTTACCCATTCTGTCAACCTAGCTGCCTAGCACATAGTACATGCTTAATAAAATGTGTTCCACCCCTTTCTCCCTCCCTCTCTTCGCCCCCTCTGCCTCAGTCGAATTGAAGTAGGGCCCAATTAGAGGCAAGTAACTGTCTTTCAAAAGCATAGTGAGGGACTGACTACTTCAGCAAGTTGGGAAATCTAGCTTCCTAACAGTGATTTATTCTGGCCATTTCCTGGTGCCTAATAAATGCTGTATCAGTTTTATATTTGAACAAAGATCTCCAGACACATGGGCCTTTCAGGGATATAAGTGTCAGATTTGCCATCTTTGTTTCCTAAGTTAGGGTATTAGGCCCATGAAACTGATGTGGCTTGCCCATGATCTCACGACTCGTAAGCTCTTTAGGCTAGACTCTCATCTGGGTTTCTTGGTTTAAGTCTGACACTTTTATCTATTAGACTTTGTTGCCTCTCAGTATACTACTACTAATAAAATGCTATGTCACAGTATAGGGGAAATCTAGAGAATTTATTGTGGCCTCAAGTAATTTGACTTTCTCCTTGTGTGTGTCATTAGTTTCTTCATTTGCAAATGGTAATTGATTCAATATTTGTACTACTACCTCAGAGGACTCTTATAAGGAGAGAGTTTTAAAATTGTAAAAAGAGGGTGAGGGTGTGTGTGTGTGTGTGTGTGTGTGTGTGTGTGTGTTTGTGTGTGTGTGTACACATAGTCTCAACTAAGTTGTATGTTTTTTATGAGCAGGCTACTCTTCACATAATACTTTGCAAAATGATGGCTCTCAATATTTGTTATCTTAAAGTGGGATGGACTGCCTCAGTAGATAATGTTTTTTATTAAAGATTTTCAAACAAAAATTGAATAGCTGCATATAAGTGTTATTATAGAATAGTATTAAGTATGAGTTGGATTTGATGGTCTCCAAATTTCCTTCCTCTTCCCAGCTTTCATGATTCTGAGAGATTGTTATTTTAAAATTGGACCAGTTGAGCTTACTTGTCCTTTTTCTATAAAACTTTGTGAAGTGTTTGAGAAAAGTATTTAAGTGCAGATGGTATTCATTTTTTTTTCAGAATAGTATGATTTTAATGACTATTTTAAAAGAAATCACTTCAGTTTATAGCTTGATAAAAAGTAGATTGTGTGTGTTGTGTGTGTGTGTGTGTGTAAGATCAAGAAGACTAACCCAAAACTTTTTGTTATGATTTTAAACTTTTATCTAGGGAAGAGCTTTCTCATTAATTGTCCTCCTTCTCCCATTCATGTAGGTCAATTACCCTATTATGTGTACCATAATTATTATTCTTAAAAAAAAGGGACCTACTTTGTAACTTTTAAAAATGATAAATTACATAAATACTATATATAATTCAAGAATAAAGAACTATGAAGAAAGAGAGCAAAAACTTGAAGTATTGCACAGTTAGATAAGTTGAAATGTATAGAGCTTTGGATGTGTTGAAAATAAAGAGAAAAGTAAAGCCAGATAGTTAATTTTATGAAGAAGGAGGAAAAAAAGGAAATTTTATTGTATACTATAACTCATTTTAATTTTTCTTATGTAACAAAAAGCACTTATCTTAATTGCTGTTTAAATGTTAAGAGTTGTGAAGAATAGAAGTTCTTGAGGTCAGAGACTTTTTGTTTTTTTTTTTTTTTTTTATATAACCAATATAGCACCTTATACATTAAATGTTTTGATAAATATTTTGCTTTGTGGAATGGAATTAATATCACTAGATTCACTTTATTAAGACTCTCATTTTTTAATCTTTTTCATCCATAGAAGGTAAATTTTTCTCCATTTCCCATGCAAATTCTTGAGCTCCATGCTCTCATTAACATTATTTTCAAGTTTGTTATCATTAGATTTAGGAGTCATGGAGATTAAATTTTTCTAAAAGAACACTTGAATCATTTTATCTATTGGCATTAGCATGTTTTAATTTTAAAAGAATAAGACTTCTACCAAATAAAACAGGCTAATTATCCAGATTTGGCCCCAAATCAAGATTAATTTTACATAATATTGCTGAGCGTGTGTTTTTCTGATTTTATTTTTATCCATTTCTCCCCATCCTCAAAAATCCTCACTGATCATGTTTTTGTTGGCGATCTTTTTCTTTTTGGGACTTTTTAATAAGGACATCTAATGTAGGTGCCTTCATTTTTCTTCTCTACTGAACTTTTTGCAGTCTGGTTTCTGATCTCAGAACTACTCCCAAATTGTTAATGATCTCTTAATTATTAAACTTTTTCTTGTCTTCAACCTTCTTGATCTCTTTGCAGCATTTGACACTATCAGTATTCTTCTTCTTACTACTTTCTTCTAGGTTTTTGTGAAGCTACTTTCTCTCTATTACCTATCTGACTACTTAGTCTCCTTTGCTGGATATTCAGGTCATTCTTGATAACCTTGGGTGTTCCTTCAAGATTTTGTCCTAGGCCCTCTTTTCTTTATATACACTGTTTCACTTGGTGGTTTTATGAGACCTCATGAATTCAGTTATCATCTATATGCTGATGATTCTTAAATCTATTTTTTCCAGCCCTGACTTCTCTGCTGACACTTAGCTTAGATGTCTTAAACAAAACACATCTAAAATTGAACTTACTTTTTCCCCAAGCCTTTTTGTCTTCCAAATTTCCCTATTAGTGTCAATGGTACTACCATCCTCCCAACTCCCAGGCTTGCAATCTAGGTGTCATGTTCAGCTCCTCTTTCTCATTCTCATATTCAACTCGTTTTCAAGATAGCCTCTTGATTTTGCCATCATAACATCTTTTGTATAAAGCTTTTATCTGAGACTATGTTACCATGATGCAGTTCTTCATCTCTTCAAATGGAGTATGGCAATAGTGTGTTAGTTTTTGTACCTACCATAAATTCTCCCTACTTACTGTACTCTATTTTTCTCTCTGCTGTCAAAGTGAGCTTCCTGGTCACATAGGGCTGACCATGTAAATCCCTTATAAAGTCAATGGAGTTAATTCCATTGACTATCTGTCCCTCCAGGATCAAATATAAAATCCTCTGGTATTCAAAGTCCATCATAGCTAGGACTCTTCTTTTCCCTTCTCCCCTTTCTATTCTTATTACGTTTACATTCCACATTCCTCCAATCCCCCCATCCCAGATGAACTCTCCAGAATAGTGACACTTGTTCCCTTGCTATTCCCTTGCAGGAGATGTTCCATTTCCTAATCTAGACATTTTCACTGACTATCCCTTTATAACCTGGAACGCCTATTCTCCAAGGCCCACCTAAAATCACACCTTATATACCTTTCCTGATTCCCTTTAATTCTAGTACCCTTGATTATTTTCAGCTTATCCTGTATTTTATTTGTAGTAGCTCTTTCTATGTTTTCATGTTCTCCCATTAGACTTTGAGCTTTTTGAGAGCAAGGACTAACTTTTATCTTTCTTTATATTCCTAGCTCTTAGCACAATTCCTGGAATATAGTAGGTACTTAATAAATGCTTATTGACTAAATATATTAGATTGGGAAAAAAAACTTAAAATAATCCTTATTTACTTTTTGTTATTGTTTGTTTTAAAACTAAATTTTTTATGTTCTGATTTAGGAATTGGACTTGGAAAAATTTCAATCTGTGCATGAACTGTAGTTTTTAGTTGCCAGTTTTCCCATTTGACTAAAGACTGAATTTAATATTACATTGGGCATATATCTTATAGTCCAACATTTTAATATCTATAGCGTTCCACAGTTTACATCATTATAGGAAACATCCACAGTAATGTAATCGCACATTTAAGTAATATAATAAACTACTAGCTAAAACTATCTCAAGTTTTTTCTTGTATTATTAATTCCTGAATTGGTCTGAAAAGAAACTATTTCCCCTCCCTTCCCCCATTCCCCAATTTGGTTTGTACAAAATCTAAGTGCAATTATAATTAGTATTTTTTTTTAGTTTCTACTTACACCTTTTTTCCTTTAAAAGCAATTTCATTTTGAGAATTGTGAACTATATTCAGGGCAGCCTGTATTTGTACATTTGTTATATGATATTAGGTAAAATGTATCCTTTCTTTGGCTTTTAGGCCTTATTTTTAATAATGTACTTCAGGGTTGTAGTTCTTCAGGGTTGTAGTTTTAGGATAGTGGAAAGATCTGCCTTAGAGTCACAGCTTTTTCATTTGCTGGCTTTGGAAAATGTGTTTAATGCACAAAACCAACTCATACAGCACCTTGAAGTTTACAAAGTACTTTCCTCAAAGGTTCCTATATCGGTTCAAATATCGGTATTGCCATTTAAAGTGAGTACACTGGAGTTTATTAGAGGTGAAATTACTTGCTCCAAAGTGTAGCAAATGCGTTGGACTGGGAAGATTTTAGTTCAGGTCTCTTGGGACTTTCTAAGTCCTAGCACCTTTCTGATGTATCAGGTACCAGTCTTATCCAACAAGCCTTTTTTAAATGGCTTAATATGTAAAAGACACAGTTTCTAGATTCTGAGGATACAAAGCAAAAAAAAAAAAAAAAAATTACTGCTCCCAAGGATCTTACATTTTCATCCATACTGTTAAGTTATTAAAAAGACACTGCCTGTAATTATCAGGGTATCTAGTTTCATTCATTAGTGTGTTCCCATTCACATTAGCTGTTCCCATTCATACTGTCAGAACTTGTATTGTCTGTAGTGGCTACTTTTATTGAAGGAAAGGTAACACATTTCCTTTAAATGAACCTTTAGGCATCTATGACTCCTAAAGGCAGAGATCTTTTATAAATTTCTTTTCTGACATGAATGAAAGCTAAAGTTAACATTTTCGGGAAATTAGATTATTTTCTTAAATTTTTTTTTAACCATAATTTGACCTTCAGATTGAATATATACAATTCCATTCAGATTGAATATGTCTATTGTGTTTGTAGGTAAATTGGCAAAATGTGGAGTGGAAAGCCGAAAGAGGTGCCTTTACCAAACCCAAGAAATCTTCATAATAAGGATACTGTTCGAGGTATGGATTTTTGTTACTGAAATTTATTGTTTAGACACCTTAAATGTTAACTTTAAGTATTAACATAACCTAATATATGATAATATTACACCTCATTTGGGTCAATATAAAGAGGTTTCCTTACAGTGAGATCCAGTTAGATGAGTTGGAATGCTATGTGAGGCAATGTATGCTGGAAGTTTGTTGGTTTTTTAAATTTTAAGGTCATCACATTTATGTGGATTTTAGGGAGCAGATTTATTCATTAGGTGGAAAAGGGTACATTAAGAACTAGATAACCTCAATGATCCTCTCCGTTCCTTCAGATTCTGAGATTTTAAGAATAGTAACCAACTGACAAATGTAGCTATAGTGGGTAAAATTGATGTCAGACTAAAATGAATTTGTGACAGGGCTTTAAATGCCAAATATAAGAGTTTGCATTTTAGTTTAGAACCAATTGGGAATATTATATCTTAGTCATTTCCAAATATACCCTTTCCAATATCCCACCCGTTGAGGCTTATAACAAAATTGTGTAACAAAACAAAAATAAAAAAGTTAAGCCAAATCAAGCAGCACATTAAACATCTGATAGCAGCATACATTGTTTTACATCGTAGTCCTTTACATTTACAGTGAAAGGAGAGATTTCCTCATCTTTTCTACAAATTGAAGACTGATTATTGTGATTCTACACGATTCATTCTAAAATTACTTTAAAAAATAGTGTAGTGATTTAATTTGATTTTCTCTAATTATTAGTGATTTGAAACATTTTTCATATTGCTACTGATAACTCAGTTTCTTCCCTTGAGAATTGTTTGCTCATATGTTTTTATTCTATTCCTATTCTTTTCTTTTTGTATTTTATATCTATCGATCTTTGTACATGTTGTCTTCTCCCCTTTCAACCACTCAAGTAAACTCTTTAGTTCCTTCAAAACAGGGACTATTTTATTACTGTATTCCCTTCTGAATACTCTAATAAGACTCTCCTTGTTGATATACTTAGATATATTCTAATCTCTTCACAGGTAAAGAATAATTGGGTTTAATTTGGAAGGTTTTATCATGGGATTTCTCTGTTTTCCATCCTCTCCTCTTCCTATCTGAAATAGATGTTTAATCTTCAATTGTAATTGTTTCATATAGGCATTTTTCTAAATGCTTATCATAGATACCTCATCAGCTCATGAAATGATCTTTCTTCTTGCCTCTGGACACATGATAAAATCAATTCTGCTAACATCTTTACCTTTTCCAAACAGAACCTGTGAGGCGTTCTTCCATTTGACTGCAACTTCCTTTTGTTTTGTTATTTATATCAAGAATGTCAGGACTAATTGATTCACTTCCTCCAGTCTGCTGAGTGGTCATTAGACAAGAAGAATCTCATATTTAGAGTATTAAAAGCTAAGTAATAGGACCATAGATTTAGAGCTAGCAGGGACCTTTGAGGTCACTTAAGTTGGCTTCTCATCTTACAAATGAGAAAAATTGAAGCTCATTGAAATTAAGTGGCTTGCCACAGTGTAGTAAGGGGCAGATCTGGAATTTAAATCTACATTTTTTGACTCCAAATCTTTTTCCACTGTACCTTACTACCTTCTATATTTATAGTTTGTCTAAAAACTGCATGAGACTCAATATCCTTTTATCTCTTCTATTGTACTGCTGTCACTTTTAAAGCTCAAGAAGGCTGTATATGACCAAAACCCATTCTTGTAATTTTCTTTGTTTCATGAATTGCTCTTGCAAAAGAATTTATCACCTATTATTCAGGGTTTTAGTATTAACTCTTTCCCCACTTAGTGAGATTGGTCCTCAGAAAAGCAGACATAATCTGTTGCTGTACTCAGAATTTTCCAGCATAGTAAATTTTGTCAAAGCTTTGTATACTTCTAGCATAACCCTAAAGAACCTAAGTTAACCATAGTGTCACAGTTAGGTATCACAGTAAAAATTTGTAGAAGAATTGTTGGAAAAAAAGAAAAAGAAATAGTGTATATTTATTTTAAATAGAAAAGTTTGTGTCTACTGTTTTTCCAACAGATGTGATGACATCATGGGATGCACTTTCTCAGACTAAGGCTGCTGTAAGTAATTAATTTTCTCCTTTTCTTGATTTAAAATGATTATAATATACTTGATTTATATTTTTCTGTGTTGTACTATAAATTAAAGAGGTACTTTTCTCATGAATAAGGAAGTCATAATTTTACATAGGTGATGACATTACAATAATAGTTTTAATTATTCCTTATTGAGGCCCACAGAGATCATCTCTTAATACTTGTATGAGTGCTTAAACTTGTGCTTTTTCATATTTTCACATTTGAATTTAAAAATACTATGAAAAATTTAAGGATACAGGGATATGATCAATCAGTAGAGAAGCAATCAGGTGGCAGAAAGGGATTACATGATCAATCAGCCAAAAAGCAATTAGATGAGAGAAAGGGATTACAATTGGGGAGAATACAGGTTTTTTAACCCAACAATTGGTGATATAAAAAAGGTTGATTCACACTTTTGTGTAACCTAACTTTTATTTCATATTTAATGTCTTTTGTCAACCATGAAAACATAACTTGTGCGCATATCCATAGAAAGAAATCTCGGTTATCTAGTCAAAAATCTTGCTTTGCTGAATTGGTTTTTCCTCATGACTGTCTGGAGAATGTACCATATAGAATATCATTATAAGGTGGACCATGCCATTTCAGATAGTTTTCTATTCTAAAAAAAAAATCAACAATAAAAAGTTGAAAACCCAAATAAAAAAACAGAGTCTTTGGCACATTAGATGTTTTCTTTCCCCCCCTAAAAACCCCTAAATTTGAATGTTCTGTAATTTGATTCTTTTACATCTGTAGTAAAATATAATTTTAAATTTAAAATTGTAAGTTTTCCTTTGTGCTTCCTACTCAAAAGAAGGCTGTTATTAAGTGTTCTGCAAACCTTAATGTTATTAATATTTATTATTATTTGAAGTAGTTTTAAATGTACAAACCTTACTATTTTAGAAATTAACTTGTGTATTTTGCTTTTGTCTGCAACTTTAGCTGAGGCACATTGAGAACAAATTAGAAGTAACCCCCACCAGCACAGCTGTGTTTGATTCTATCATGGATACCAAGAAATCCGCTAATGCGACCAGGAAAATAAGTAGGAAAGGTAAGTATGAAAAATCTAATTCTAGAGATAATGCAGGTAATTAGTATAAGCTTTTGAAGTTCATTTTCTTTCAAACTTTTCTTCTCATAGTCTTATGTGTTTATTTGCTTTGAGCATTCAATATTGTATTTTAAAAAATTCTCTATGGTCAACTAAATAATTGTAAAGTATTCTTTGGGAGTACCATTTAAGAAAATTTCACGGAGAATGATAGTTTTGATTGGAATTTTTTCACCACTGAATTTGATTTTCTTTTTCAGCATGAAACCTTTGTTTATGATTTATTAAGATTTCACTTTTAGCTATTCCTTTTTTGTGATGGATTTTCAAATCCACAAGTATTTTGCCATCAGATAAATTAAATGGAAGTTTTTTATAATTAGTTTTGTATGGGAAATGAAAACTATAAAAAAATCTTAGCAGATTCTATCATAGTTTGATAAGATAGGAATTTTCCACTAGTTTTTCCTTGACAGTGTTATTTTAAAAATATTTTATTCTATACTTTCTTGATCTGTGTAATCTAGATTCTTTAGTGTAGCGCATTTTATTCAGTCTTCTATATTTGCTGACTATGAAGAATAAACTAGATTTCTTGATGATTCCCAGATTCTGATTGCTAAATGAATGAGAAAACTATTAGACAATCATTGGTAAAAAGGGAATGTTACAATATAGTTTTATTTCATATTTGGTTTCCCTAGAAGTTCTTTTATGGATTAGAATAATAATTAGTGCAGTGATTTGTTGTGAATGATTTTTGTTCATTTAAAACTCATAACATCTTGCTAGAGATATTAACTCTAGTGACATAGAACTACTAAATAATACTAATTTCTTGAATACTAACCAATATAGCATTATTTATATTATGTAAGTCATATAGCCTTAAGAATTTTCTTTTTCTTCAGATGGTAGATATCTAGAGGATTGTTTGGGTATTGCTCCATCCAACAAGGCATCCAAATCACGAAAAGAAAAATCCTCTAGAAGTCCTCTTCGAGCCACCACCTTAGAGAGCAATGTGAAAAAGAATAACCACGTGGAATTTCGTGAGCCCTTAGCTTCATTTAGGTTAGTGTTGAACTAAATTAAATTAATAAGTTTAGTCTTTAATATTAAACTTTATATTAAGACCATAATTTATTTAGCAATTTTTCGTAGCAGTTATACTTTTAAATTATTCTTTTGATTCTTTACAAAGAAAGATTGAAAAACCCCAACATAATAAATGCCACCCCTTTTAGGTATATGTGGTAGGGGAGGGGAAGGAGATATTAATGAGACATTTTTGCACTATTGAATTTGGTTTCCTTTTTTATCATGAGGCCTTTGTTTATAATTTATTAGAATTTTGCTTTTAACTATTTCATTTTGTGGCATATTTTGAAATACATGAATATTTTGCCATCAGCAAAATTAAATGGCTGTGTTTTTGCAGTTACATTTGTATGTATGGGAAATGAAAACTAAAAAATTTAATAGTTCCATATTAGTTTGATAAGATATGAATTTTTCACTGATTTTTCTTGATAGTGTTATTTTAAAGGGGTAGTATAAAGGAAAGAGGCATACACAATATGTAGGGTCTGCTATGTATAGATACTATGCAAGTTATTTTAAAAAATATTATTTGATCCTCACAACAGTCCTTTGAGTTAGATACTGTTGTTATACTCATTTTATAATGGAAGAAAGTAAAATATACAGAGATTAAGTGACTTGTTTAGAATCATACAACTATTAGGTGTCTGAGGCTAATTTGAACTTAGGTAGTCTTGACTTGAGGTCCACTACTGTATCTACTATGTACATCTAGGTAAAGAAGGTAAAGGCATAATATTAGTAAAACATTATCTTTATAATAAAAATCAGGAAGAGATTTTTATCCATTATCTGAAAATTTTATAACTCTTTTAGATGGCATTTGAAATAAACTTTTCTTTATGTAGTGAATCAAGAACAAAGTTACAATTACAATTTTTTGTAGTAGTAGTCAGTTATTCTTCTAGAGCAAAGCACATTGGAAGGAAGGCTAAGTTTAAATTCTGGTTTTTTACCTAGATTCTTTCTGTCTTGTGACCTTCAGCAAGTCATCTTACATGTCTGACCTAAATTTGCTCATTTTTAAAATGGGAGAGTTAGACTAAATTATGTCTAAGGGTTCTTTAAGCTCTAAATAATGAGGGTGTACCAAGTCAAAAACCTTGAAAGTATATCTTGGAGATGGATCATTTTCTGTTTGAAGATAACCTGAACTAAATTTGGAAAGCCCTGTTGCCAGAAGGATAGCTAGTTACTAGATGATGACATTGTTTTACTCCATAGCAACTTATGAATGCTCTCTAATGTTATGTCAAATGGTTGCAAACTATAGCAGTGGATAGCTTATCTCTGTGGGTGAAATGATAGATTTTTGTAGTATTGATTCATTATCTCCTTAATAAAAATACACTCTTATTAAAATGCTGAATCTTTTTAATGCTTTTTGCTGCTTTTGTCAGGTATCTTCTATAACCAAGAATTGATATACAAGATTTATGCTATAAAGGGATACAGAGTAGATAATAAAGTATTATGGTAACTCATAATTGATATTTTAGAGTGTCCAGTAGACATAAAATACAGAAGCATGTAACTTTGAGTAGAGAAGCATATATGTGAATATTAAACGTCTGATCATATATATATATATATATATTTTTTTTTTTTGGTTTCTTTTCTGAGTATTAATTATAATTTAGAACATTGGTCCTTTAGTCTTTGAATTCTTTTAATAATAACTCAAAGCTTAGAAATCTAGAAATAGGAATAGCTACCTTGGCTAGCCAGGACTCAGATGATGGGTTGGTTTGATGACTTTTTGAGGTCTCTTCCAGTTCCAAAATTGGAAGGAAATTTGGCTTTGGAATCTGAGTTCAAATTTTAGTACTGCCATTTGTCACCTTTATGATCTTGGGCAAGTCACTTAATTTCTTTGTGACACAGCTTCCCCATCTTTTTTTTTTTTTTTTGCTGAGCAATTGGGGTTAAGTGACTTGCCCAGAGTCACAAAGCTAGAAAGTGTTAAGTGACGAGACTAGATTTGAACTCAGATCCTCCTGATTTCAGAGCTGTGCTCTATCCACTGTGCCATCTAGCCGTCCCCAGCTTCCCCATCTTTCAGATGAGAAGATTGGACTTTGTGACTTCTAAATTCTCTCCCAAATCTGTGATCTGGTTATATGTGAATTCTCTTTTTTGTTGCTTGGGTGACTTGAGAAGGTTTCAGTGTTAAAGACAGGGAAGCTGGGAAAGGGAGATGGTTTTGGGAGATAATAAATTCAGTTTGGACATATTTGGCTCAAGGTTACAACAAAGTATCTAAATGGTAATATACAGCAGGCATTTGAAGATAATAGAATGAAGAACATTTGTTAGGAACCTTCTTGTGAAGAACATTAGTGGATGCTGTAACAATGAGCAGGGTGATGAGAAGAAAAGTTATTTGAGAGAGAAAAGTCAAAGGCCTAAGAAATTAATCTTGTGAAATGTATACAGGGAGGGACAGAAGAGTTGTCAAATAAGATAGGGGATTGAGGAAGTTCTAAGCATGTAATTGATAAATTATTTTTTCAGAAATTATTTTCTTTAGTGGTCAAACAGGAACTAGAGAAATGGTTTCTGATTCAGTCTAATGCCTACCATTTTCTGTTATACCAAACTAATGTTTAGAATTTGGCAACCTTTAAAAAAAGAGAAGCAGTACAGCACAGTGACTGGAGAAATGGCTCTAAAGCTGGTAATACATGCTTCTGATATATACTAGCTATGAGATCATGGGCAAGCTATTTAATTACTATCCTCAGACAACTCTACAAGACTAGTTTCAGAGTAGTTACTGATCTGCTTTAGTAGAGGGAGTTTCAATACTGGTCTCTCCTGAAGATGTTAAAGGTACAGAATTTAAAAAAAGAAAAAAAAGGATAGCTATGTGAGAACACATTATTTTATCAATTATTATAACTAGCAATTTTTGTCTTTTAGACTGAAGCATTATTAACCACAGCCTATTACTTTATATACTTTATTTTCTTAATGATGTTATTTAGCTAGAAATTATTGATTTTCTTTTTATTATAGTATTTTCTCTGTATTCCAATTATTTATATACTCCTAAAATTAGCTTCAAATTGGGAATAATGAAGTTATTCAAAATAATACTTTTTGCTATTTAAAATCTATTTAAATAATATTAATATATTACATGATAGTATCATGAATAAGTTTCACACAAATTAATTTTCTAAATAATTGAAATTTAGCCTAAGTCTGCCTTCTTTGCTTCTTTTCTTCCTCCCTTCCTCCCACCTCCGCCTCCTTTTTTTGGGTTAGAAGGGGATTGGTCTCTCCATCTTGTCCAGCCTGGAAATATAGGAACCACTCATAGTTCAGTCCCACTGCTGATTGGCATAGGAGCTAAATTTGGAATTTGATTTGTAACTTTATCCTTCCCTAGGCAACCAAGGAAAGGGTACAATATATTATTGCTGGACTTAACAATAGATGCTTGATCAGCTCAGCCCACTGTAACTTAGAATTCCTGAACTCAAGAAGTCTACCAACCTTAATTTAATTTAATTTTTAGCAGGGATTACATCTTTTGTAGTTATTTCCATCATTTTAATGGAAAATTTTCAAAAGTATGTTATGCCGTTTTTTTCCTCAAAACATATTTAAATTTTTCTTTATGACTTGGTGTCTTCATTTAAATAACTATTGTATTTTGGTTATTATATCTTGATAACTTCATCATTTAGTAAATTGTAAAGATCTTTTCCACTGAACTAAAAGACCCAGAATGTTTTGGGTTTGTTTGTTTTGAGGGAGGGGTTTCTTAAACCAACTTTTTCTGTCTTTTCTCTTGAATTCAGCTATCACTTCTAGAAAGAACACTTTTCTAATCTTTTACTGCTATTGTGTTGTTGTGCCTAGAAGGTCAGATAGTCAAATTTATTGAATTTGCGTATAAATAAAAATAAATAGACTAGAAGTGAGGAGATCTTGAAATATTCTTCTTTTTGTAAAATAAGTTCATGGACTTGGTAAGGTATATTTCATTTAGTCAGAGGTGGTTTTTTTGTTTATGCTTTTATATTTTGGTTATTTTTTAGAATTTTTAAACTTATTTTATTTTATTTTACCTTTACATTTCTTCTGTTTATAATTTTTTTCAGATATTTGTTAACTGAAAGTGAATTTATTTGGGTAGCTAATATTTTGTAGGGTAATTTGATGATCAATTTTGTGTATTTGGGGCTTAGAAGTTAAGTTCTACAAGTTCTAATTATATGTCTAGGAACCTCAAGGAAGTCTCTTAAGTTAGTTTCAGTATGTTTTGTCTTTTTTAGATTATCAATAGTTGTCTAAACTTTGTTTTTGAGTCAGTATTTCTAAAGGGCTTTTTTTTTTTTTTTAAAGCCTTTAGTCATATAGGTACATAAAATTCTAAACTCAATTTTGCTTATCTAGCAGATGATTGTATGTTAGCTTTATTGTCAAATTAACCTTTTTTCTTTTAATTACATCAAAGAGGGGAGACCTTTGTTGCTCCATCCAGTCTAAGTTCTAGCCAGCCAGATGTCAAACATTTGTATGTTTTGGACACCACTAAAACAGAAGAGACAACTGTTGGAGGAAGTTGGATGATATATAATCAGGATGACCGGGATATACATTGCCAAGATTTTGACAGCTCTCAGTCATCTGCTGTAAATGAAACTGTTGTTAGGTATTTAAATGATCGACCAGCAATTGATGCCTTGCAGAATTCAGAAGGTTTATTCAGAGCAATAGCTCCTATAAGAACTGAGGAAGAAAAACCTTGTGGGTTAAAAGTAAATGAGAAGACTTCAATGAGTAACATAAACTGTGATGTTGATATGAAAGTGTCAAGGCCAAGTGAATCTTCTCCGTCGTCTGCTAGTACTACTAGTACCAGATTAGACATCTTAAAGCGGCGACAGCATGATTCCAAACTAGAAAAACTCAAGGAGCGGATTAGGAAACAATGGGAGAACTCAGAAGATGTTAGTGGTAGAGGTCAGCATCTGGGACATGCTGATCAGCCAGTAATGATAACCAATGTTGACAGTGGAGTAACAGCAAAAGTTCGGAAAGTGGCAACAGCACCACCTGCTCCAGCATATAAAGGTTTGTATACTTCCTGATACGTTTTTTAACAGATGAGCGCCTTCTTTTGGATAACATATTAAAATAATTTATTTTTCACTGGCTTATCTTGTGGCTGTTTGACAGTAGATTGATATAATTGATGGAGAAATGATAATATTTACTAATTTGTAAAATTGACTCAATTGAATTTGTTTTACTTTGAACAAAATTTTTATTGATCACATTTAACAGGGTTATATTAACAAGGTCATTAAAAAGATGATATTTCTTTCTATACATTAAAAGTAGTACCATTCTTTCTGATTTTTTTTTTTAATTTATAATATGTTTTCAGGAACTTTTTCTACAAGTATTTTTACAATATTAAATACAGTTCTATATTTTGAAATCAGTAGATAGTCCTTTTGGTGTCTACTATTTGCTTTTGTATGGAATAAACATTTGCTTAAAGATAGGATTGCTATTTTCTTAAATTTGTAACAACATTTGTGTGTGTAGGCCTCTGATTTCATTGTTGTAATGAATTCTGGTAGTGAAACTCTACTGATGTAGATCAGCAACTGTTCTATAACTAATAATTTTAAAGGGTTGCCTGGGGACACTGAGAAGTTTATTTGCCCATGGTCATATATCTAATATGACAGGACTTGAACCCAGATCTTCATCTGCTATACTGTATTTCTTTTCTTTTTTCTTTTTTGCTGAGGCATTTGGAAGTAAGTGCCTTGCCCAGGGTCACATAGCTAGGAAGTGTTAAGTGTCTGAGGTCAGATTTGAATTCAGGTACTCTTGACTTCAGGCTGGTGCTCTATCCACTGCACCAACTAGCTGCCCCTATACCATATTTCTTCCTGTGGCAATTATATTGCTTCTAAAATATATCTATTATCCTTAAATACGTTTCTTTAACTTTGTTTATTCGAACCTTTTTTCTTCCAAATGCCATTTATTGCCAGAAAAAAATTGAGAACCATGCTGGGGTGGGGGGGAGAAGGAAGAAGCAAGAGCTTAATTTATTGTTGTTTTCTTTAAAGGACAATAGAATTTTTTCATTAAACCACTTTTAAAAATTGAAAAGGAATATTTTATATATAGAAGAGGAAGAAGAAAGCAGGAATGAAAATCAAAGTGGGAATGTAGTGAGACTAGGATATAGGCCTGAAGCAATGAATTTAGATATAGACATTGAAAGGTTAAAAAAAAGACATAGTTTCTTCTTTTGACCAAATTATAATTGCTTTAAGACTTAAAAACTTTTATAACTATAGATCAAAATAGAAACATCATTTCTTGGTGCTTATCCATAAACTGCCTGAAATTGTCTAAAGACTGGATGGAAATTACTGCCCATTTTCCCTACCCTCAAACTTACCTCACATCATACCTTTGCAAAATCCACAATGATTCATTGCTATTATATGCTGTGCATGGCTGTGAATTTGTGCCTGTCTAATTAGATGTCAGATTTAGTTATTTAAGCCAAAATTTATACATGCTTTAGATTGAGTCATTTCATTTAATTAGTGATTAATTCAATGTGAAATTGACAAAACTATCCAGGCTCTCTGAATTATATTGTATGCATATTCCCCTACATTATTTCTTCCTAATAGAAGGAAATATTCTGTTCAAGAGCAGACTAATTCAAAAACTATACAAAACTATACAGAACTTTGAAATGCTGATCCATTCTAAATTAAGACTTTTGTATCACTATGATGAATGATTGTCAGCAGTAGTATGCTTTTAAAGGCTATGATTAATGATGTATTTGAAATAAATTGAAGAAATAGATTTTTTTTGACAATAGTGTTGAACTCTTAAAGCGACAAAACAAAAGTGGTGACCATCTTTATATTTGAGATTGAGGCACACAGAATTTTGAGAATTTGCAGAGAAGAAGGAAGAACAGGATCTTTTTCCTCTTTTGCTAAAATGTTTTCTTTCTCCAAGACTAATGGTTTTTTTTTCCTCAGTTTTATCTTTTGTTTAATGAATTTTATAATAGTTCTACAGGTTTATTAGGGTCAACTTGAGTCTATTCTATAACTCTTTTCTAACCTTTTCATTTATATCTTCACATGTGTCGATAGATATTTTATATAGTTGTAAATTCATATTAGTCTTTCTAGTTCTTTTCATTATTTTGCTTAGATTTTTTCATATTTTTAATATATCTTCATATTTGTTATTCTTTATGGAAATAGTGTACTCTGTTAAGCCTTTTCTCAATTCTATATATTTAGCTTATTTTTCTGTCTTTTGGGATTATTTTGTTTTTGCTATCACATTATTATGTGTATAAAAATCTTTGTATAAGAATAATTTTTTTTAAACAATTTTTTTTTTATTTAAAATTACTTTATATTGACAGAATCCATGCCAGGGTAATTTTTTTTTTTTTTACAACATTATCCTTTGCACTCGTTTCTGTTCCAATTTTTTTCCCCTCCTTCCCTCCACCCCCTCCCCTTGATGGCAAGCAGTCCTTTATATGTTGGATATGTTGCAGTATATCCTAGATACAATATATGTTTGCAGAACCGAACAGTTCTCTTGTTGCATAGGGAGAATTGGGTTCAGAAGGTATAAATAACCCGGGAAGAAAAACAAAAATGCAGATAGTTCACATTCGTTTCCCAGTGTTCTTTCTTTGGGTGTAGCTGCTTTTGTCCGTCATTTATCAATTGAAACTCAGTTAGGTCTCTTTGTCAAAGAAATCCACTTCCATCAAAATATGTCCTCATACAATATCGTTGTCGAAGTGTATAATGATCTCCTGGTTCTGCTCATTTCACTTAGCATCAGTTCATGTAAGTCTCTCCAGTCCTCTCTGTATTCATCCTGCTGGTCATTTCTTACAGAACAATAATATTCCATAACATTCATATACCACAATTTACCCAGCCATTCTCCAATTGATGGGCATCTATTCATTTTCCAGTAAGAATAATTTTTCTTTCAAATTACTTTGAAAATAATTTCTAAACATTGGATTATTGATTAGAGTGAACCTCCTCCATAGCTGAAATTTTTCTATCCCTCTTCAGTTTTCCTAGAACTCTTTGTACTTCTTTGAAATATTTGAATGACACCTTCCCATGTATTTAAATTATTTGTGTACTTGCTGTATCTACTTCTCCTCCCCCTACCCCCATCCCCTGAAGAAGGTAAGTTCCCTATTAGAGCAATAACTGTCACTTTTTTTATCTACATATCCATAAGACTGAATACATGGTTGGCATTTAGTAAATGTTTATTGAAATAAGTTGAATTTAATGTATTCACTGTCAAATTTTGTTTTTATTATGCAATTTTAAAATGATCATATGCTGTTTTCTCTTGTTGTACCTTATTTTTATGACAGTGTGTTTTAATATATTATATAATTTGTGAACCAATTTTTCCTAGCAAAAACCCAATCTTCTGAGGTAGCTCTGAGAATTCTTAAGGGTGTTCTATCTTGTTGATTTATCACAGGCTTCAATCCTGCAGAGACTAAAATTCGAACCCCTGATGGAAAGGTGTGGCCTGAAGCAGTGTTTCATAATATGAGTAGAGATTTATATCGAGATCTTGGATTACACTTTGGTGGTAAGAAGCAAATTCTTTAAACATATGATTTGAAAATTTTGTATGCAAAGCTAAACTGGAAGCAAAACCAAAAAGCTGTCTAGCATTTTGTATTACTTCTTTCCAAATCAATCTTGGACCTAAAATGAATGTGGATTTCAACTACAGAGTTGTACAGAGTACTTTATATAACTTATAGTAGTTGACTTTAGGGTTCATAACTTATGTACAATTACAAAGAATGGGTAGAATCAGGGATTACTTAAGAATATGCAGGCATAAACATGTGATCTGTAATACTGAAGGAAGTACCTAAATTGAAGAGGCTACAAATCTATTCAAGTATTTTAGATTTCTAAAGTACTTTATGAGTGTTATCTCATTTGAATCTCTCTGAAACCTGTAATAGGTAGGTACTATCAGTATTCTCCCTATTTTATGGATTAAAAAACTGAGGCTGGGAAATGAAATGTTTGTGGTCACATAGTTTATAAATATTGGTGGGTAGAATTTGGCCCAGATCTTCCTCATTTTAAGTTTATTATTCTGTCTACTCCTTAAATACCTTTTTTTTTTTTTTTAGAAGTCTCTGTTACAGGATTAAAACTGGCAAGGGAGAAACCAAGCTATTTTAAAATGCTGAGTTGTAATAATTTTCAGGAAGAGATGATTAAAATGCATTTCTTTTAAGTCTTTTTTATACCTTTGAGTTTTTAATAATTTGTCATGGTACTGATGAAGAAATGCTCTGTCGAGATTGAGAAATAGAAAGGAGATACAGTGTAGAGGAGATGAAGATGATCCTTAACTTCTTTTTTATATCTTAAAAAAAATTCATTAAGTTTAATTCTGCTTTATAGTTTCTCTTATTATTTTGAAACCAAATACCTTAAATATGTTGTTACTAAATTTGATTGCTATTAAAAAGTGTGAGTTTCAAGAAATATATTCTATTTGGGTCCAGCTTCTAGAATTTTTTTTTTACTTATAGATCACCTTAGGAAGGAATATTATATAGTGGAAAAAACATTAGATGAAAGGAAAGAAGAATGTAAGATTAAGCAGGAAGTCTGCCACTACTTAGCTATGCGATATTGAGCCCTCTTAAGACTTCTTTCTTTGTGTAAAACATGTATTTTTAACTAGCTGATTTCTAAGGTCACTTTCAACTCTAACAGTCCATTATCCTCTTTTTTTTTTTTTTTTTAACCTTGATCTCCTGATCCACTTTAAAATTGTATCTTTGTCCAAAATCTTATAAAATTGCTGATTCGCAGCAAATTGTTGGAAGTTTTGGCTATATGACAAAAAGTGTCCATTACTTAAATCTCCATTTTAAGAGGCTAACTGTTTAGTATACGTATATGTATAGTTAAGTGCATTCACTTACTGGATTGATGTTTTTCAAAACAATTTAGCTGTCAGTTTACAGGTAAAATGACAAGATGTTGTTTATAAGGATAATTGTTTCTCTGAAAATTACCTCATGAAATTTTATCTCAGGATTTCAGTAATAGTTCAACTAGAGAATACTTTTAAAAAATGTAAACTTAAGATTCTGTTCTGAGGTATTTGAATGAAATTCCAAAAATATTATAATTATAACCAACAAAACTTATTACTACTTTGTGAAACTTATAAAAATTAGGTGACTTTTCCATTGGCCTTACTGGAAAAATGAAATAAATTTAAACCCAATTTGTGGAATCCATTCTGTAGCACCTATAACATTGATTTAAAAATCTTTTCATTAAAAAAAAAAAAAGAATTGATGCTTTTTTAAAAAAAATTCTCATTGGAATGATAAAAATCATTATCTTGTGAATGATAATGTGATTTTTACCTTTCAGAAGATGTCTCAGTAAAAGAGAAGCCTCTTGAAAAATGTAAGGAAAAGAAAACAATCAGACCAGTTAGAAAAGTACAAAAGGTAACACAGTCATCAAGTCCAGATTACAAATCAGGTTAGTATATGTTCTCTCATCAGATCTATACTGAGACCATATCTATTCAAGTCTAAAGCATGTGATTAATAAATGAAACAAAGCATCATGAGTTTTGATTAGTGCTGTTCTAAGTAGATCAAGGTAAGTTATGTTCATGCTGTGGATTATAACATCTCATGGGCTTTATATGTTTGGAGCAATGTAATTAGTTTTAACAAGGGCACACTTCAAAAAGATGTAAAAAAAATGGCAATCATTATTTTATAATATTTGAACTCATGTTAACAGAAATCAGTTCACTATGAGGTTTGCTTAAATTTGTAGCATTTGTTGTGAATAATTTTGTTGGGGATCTTCTTAAGGATTTAGGGAAAAATATATGCAATGATAAACTCTTTTATGGTTTGATATTTATTGGGAAATCCCATATGCTTGAATAGAGTATCAGAAGATTTTTCTACCATGGGGAAATGTACTATGTCAATGAAACCCATAAATGCACATTTGTGGGCCCCCTAATTATCCTCTTCTGTGCAATGGGTTTAATTAATCCTGTTGTACCTAATTTCACAGAGATGTTGTCAGGGTTCATAAAGACAGTGCAGACTTTAATGCACTTTACAAATACCAACTATTGCTGTTTCTTCTCTTCTCACTTCTCAGTTAATCCTTTGCTATCTGGTTTCCAACTTCAACTGAAATTGCTCTTTCCCAGACTTACCAGTGTTCTCTTTATTGCCACATAAAATGATTTTTCCTCAGTCCTAATACTTGTCTGTCTCTCTGCTACATGTGACAACACTGACCGCTATCTTCGCTATATTCTGGCTAATTTCTTGATTTTGGTTTTCATGAAACTTTTGCCTCTTGGTTCTCCTACGTGCCTGACCTTTCCTCAGGCACCTATGCGGTCTTATCCATATTATGTCCCTTATCTGTGAGTGTTCCTTAAGGTTTGGTTGATCTTTTTTTCCTTTAAAATCTCTGTCTTGGTAAATAGAGTTGGGCATGAATGAAACAAAAGCAACAAAAATTTGTTGAAGGTATCATCATTCTTCCAGGCTCATAGTCTTGGGCATTATCCTGGACTTCTCCTTCATCCCACATAAGCAGTCATTTGTCAGATTTTTGCCATTCTTACCTTTATAACATCTCTTACATTTCTTTCTAATCAGCCATCTCCTTAGTTTAAGCCTCATTACCTCTCACCTGGTTCATTTGAAAGTCTCTCCCTACTCTGGACCATTTTCCAAATTGCTACTAAAGGAAGTTTCCTTAATTGCAAATCTAACTATGTAACTCCCTTAACCAACTCTAGTGGTTTCTTGTTGGCTCTAGGATAAAATATAAATGCTCCACTTTAGCTTTGCAAACTCTTTACAATTTGATCCTAACCTCTTTTTTCATTCTCATTATTTGATACTTCCCATCTTATACTCAGTGATCCAGCCAAACTGGTTTTCTCTGTTCTTTACATGTGATGTTTCATCTTCCATTTTCCATAACTTTGTATCCTCTGTGCCTGAAATGCACTCCTCATCTCTGGCTAATAGGCTCCCTCTCTTGTTTTAAGATGTAACTCAACAGTACCTTCTAGCAAGATGTCTTTCCAGTGATCTTCACTTGCTAATACTTACCTTGCCATAATACCTTTTACCTACTTTGTCTTTATTTGCTTCATACTTATGGATTTATATTTCTGTGTTGTCATCTCCTCCATTAGAATGTAAGTTAATTGCAAGTAGGTACAGTGCCAGGCACATGTAATAGGTGCCTAATATAAATAATTGCTTGATTAGATGGATCTTTGAGATTCTTTCCAGCTTTAAAATTGTGACCTTGTTTCCTCATTTCCTTCTCTTCATGAGTTCTACTTGTTAACTTTTTATTTTCCTATTTTCCTTTTTTAAACTTAAATTTTATTTTGAGCTTAGTCATTGAAATCACAAACATTCTAACATACAAAGAAACAAAAAACATTGCATATGAAATTGTAAACTATGTAGCTTGTTTTTAAAATTAAATTTATATTAAATTTAACATGATAGTAACAAATGAAATTAGATCTTCAGACTCTGTCTTAACTGCCTAGCCACAAAATTATCTTGTTTGTATGCCCCTCTGAATTTTTTTCTTCTGTGTATTTTTAAAATTGTTCTTTTTTTTCTTACATTTCTTAACACTTTCCATTAATTCAGCAGATAGATTTCTAGGACTGGGCTCAGGAAGATCTGTCTTCCCGAGCTCAAATCTGCTCTCAGATACTTAATAGCTGTGTGACTTTAGGCAAATTGCTTATTCCTGTTTGCCTTTGTGAACTCATTTATACAATGAGCTAGAGAAGGCAATAGCAAGTCACTTCAGTATCTCTGACAAAAAAAACCCTAAATGAGGCCATAAAGTACCAGACAATGATTGAAGAATGCTTGAACAACATCAAGAACATCCAGGACATCAGAGTATTGTTACAGGTGTCATAATAATTGGGAAAAGAATTTGTAAAAATTTGAAGAGTCACAAGTTTTGAATACAAATTAATATAATTCTTGAATGGACAAAGCTTGTTGTTCTAGTGATGCGAATAATGACTTGTTTGAAAGGCAGTCATTTTTGAAGATGTTCAAAAACAGTTAGATTTATAATCTTGCATAATTTTGCAATTGCTCTTAATTGTTCTAGGTGATATAATTCAGTTCAGTTTAGTAAACTTTTATTAAGCATATACTATAGAATAGATACAAAGTTTTAGAAGATACAAAGAGAGCATGATATAGTTCCTGCCTTTAAGGAGATTAGTAAGAATGTATTTTTGATACATAAATAACTATTATACAAAATGGAACATGATGCATAAAAGAGGTGTAAGCAAAGCTTATGTAAGGATTGAAGAGGGATGTTATTAGGGATGATTTTATGACAATGTTATATTTGATCTGAATCTTGAAGGGAACAGTAGAATACCTCTAAGTAGTAAAAGGGAATGTGTAGCACATTCCAAGGATTTGTAACAGATGTGGTTGAACAAACTAGTAGGTGAATAGTCTTGAAAGAATGACAGCAAATGCAACAACAGATCTTTCAGTGCTTTGTGGTCAGACTGGAAAATGCCCTGGACAAGTTCCTGAATGGAAAAAAACAAAACAAAACAAACAAAGCTGCCTTGGTTGGGTAGTAATAGAACCGTATAGTAGTTACTTTTTTTTTTTAAGTAAAGGAAGAATTGAATGGTCCCTTTGAACAGGCAATACTGACTGTTCTCAGTTCCAATGTTTTTATTCTTGAAAATTTTCTCTCTAAAAATGTAGGGCCAGCATCTAGTGGCAACTTCAGTAAATAATAATTTTCCAGTGGGTTCTCTCAATGATGGGATGGTAACAGTGGAAAAGACTCCAACAAAGGAATGGTGGAAAATATGTTCTTGGGAACAGGGATGATGAAGACGGGGAGTCTTCTTAGAGAAAATAGCTTATTATGGTCAACCATGATTGGAAAGCAAAACAACAAATGCTCCTATCCTTGCTGTTGCATAGGAATCTAGTATTGCTGTTAGCAACTCTTTGGATTCCATAGAACACAACAGCTATTAGCTGTTATTTTGATGGTTTCAATGGGTTTTCTGACAAGACTAACAGTTTGAATATCCTAGAAGTTCTGAAGAGGTCAGCAGCACCATGAGCATGTGAAAGTAATCCATATTTAAAGGATGTCACATGTAATCTCTTGTGACTGTCTACAGTCTAATAGTTTACTGAGTGCGATGGGAATTGTTATCGTTTCACTTTTTAGGATCAGTCTCAGCTAAGAGAATATTTCTAAGCTTATTTTTAAAGAAGTGCCCATACAATAAATGACAAAGGATACTTGCCAAGTTCTACAAAAACATGAAGAAAATACTAACTATAAACCTATAAAGAAACATTTTACTTTGAGTCCCCAAACCTGAAGGATTTTTCAAGATAAAGATAGCATATCTACATCAAAATGTATCTGGAATAAATCTCATTGACAAGAATATTTCTTACTTGCTTTTATAGTAGATGCTACTCAAAATTTTTTTTCAGGAGGTAAGAATCACATTCTGGGAGATTCATTGCTGAAAGAGAGTGACAAGTTTAACAGTTCTAAATTACTTTAATCTTAATAATCCAAGGTACCAATTCAAATAAAGCTTTTTGAATCCTCAGCTTCCTTACACATTGCTTCATTTGTATACAGTTTATTTTTTGAAGAAGACTCTTTCCAGTGGAAATGTGCAGCATATAACAATTCCAAGGAAAGAAACCTACTACCTGGAATCTAAAAATAAAATTTTAAAATATTGCTACTTCCTAAAGAAAAATACTTTTTATCTTTGAAGAAAATTTCACATTTTGCTTCAAATTTATTACCAGAACCTGGAAGACATAAGCATCTTTGAGGTGATAAACCAGAAATTCTTAGCTACCAGTTTGTGTTATAGTCATGGGTGGGGCAGCTAGATGGTGCAATGAATAGAACACTAGTTCTGGAGTCAAGAATATTTGAGTTCAGATTCAGCCTCTGATGCTAGCTGTGTGATTCTTGGCAAGTCGGTTAACCCCAGTTGCCTCTTAAAACACAGTAACAACAGAAACAACAACAACAACAACAACAACAAAGCCTGGTATTAGTCATGGGTAAAAATAAGACTTGACTTTGAAGAACTAGCTTTCTCTTTTTAAATGTATCATTTTCTGCTCTCTTCCACCACCCCCTATTTGTCATTAGCAAATGAAGACTTCTCTCACAAACCTTTTTTGTTTTTATTCAATAAATACCTAGGTAAAAACTTTGAAAAGGAATGGAGTGTCAGTTTAAAGCTTGGGGATACCATATGTTTAACAAATTTGCTGGATCCCTGTTATCTCAAATAGCTTTTTGAAACAAAGTCTTCTGGGGCCTTCCTGGGAGTCTCATTTTATGGTAGTAACACAAATTTACCAATCTCAAATATTGGTGGGGGGAGGGGTGCGGCAGAGATTGGTTGGGGGAGAAGAGTTTTTCTTCAGATATTCTTCATTGTCATGACTCATTGACTTTTTGTTGAAAACAAATAAAATTAGAAACCCTTAAGAAAGATTCCAAAATCATGTCTCAAAATGTGAATATTTTCAGTGTCACCCTATTCTGTATAATAATTTGTTTTATTTCAAGTGACATAACCATGATTAAGACAGGATAATGCCCTCTTGGAAATATCTGCTTAAATGCTGTGATTCTTGTATTATATTACACATAATATTTTAAACACGTTTTCTTATTAAAATGTGAGGGAAAATCTACAGATTTTTCAATCTTCAAATATCTTAATCATAACTTAAGCTGCTTTTCCTAAGAATATTTCACTTTTAAAAATCTTTCTGTAGATACTTCTGTCTTCTGTGTGGGCATAAAATTCAGTATTGTGTGTTGTGCACCAAACCTACAATAACATGATATTTTCTATGTAACTATTGACTTTGACAAAGCTGCATTGATGGGCAATAGTTTATTTTAAACTTTGTTTCATAAAATCCAAATGAAAATTTTTTTCATGTTTCTGTTGAAGTATTAGTCCTTTTAAAAATGTCAGGGAAGCAATAAATCCACACAGTTTTTTGTAATATTTTATCAAATTAAGTTATCTGAATACAAAAACAAAACAGAAAACCTCAGGTTGTAAGTGAATGTCTTTTCTCCCACTTGTAACAATTGTTTCCCCAAATAAAGAGTTACAAATAATTATATTTGTACAATTGGACACATTCAAGATGTGTCCCTTGTCCCTTCCCACCTTCTTTGTGTAGGAACATAAAAGCAAAAGAGTCTTTGGAGATGGTATGTCTCTTTAAAGTTCCTGATAGTCTGTTTCAAATTAGGGACAGTGTCTCAAAATATTATTCACTCTCTTGTTCTTATATATGAAGGCAATGAATGTTTAATTGGATCATATTCTGAAGTAAGCACAAGTTGTTGTAACTTTTGGAATATATTTTGATTTTTATTTAGGCTTTATTTCCCTAAAAATATTCTTACTGAAATTTATCTGTTAGAAATTTCTTAATGAATTCGAGTAATGTTGATAAGTTATGAAAGCATTTTAAAAAATCTGATACACAACTTACTCTATTTAATGTTTAGATATTAGTTGGATTCTCTGCTTAATTTTCAGGATTTATGAAGGCATTATGCTCAAAAAGGGTATTTGATGCATTACTTTTTTTTTAAAAAATCAATTTTATTTTCAGTTTCAAATTCTCTCAAGCTCTTCTCTTCCTCCTCAATTACTGAGAAAGCATAAATATGTATACTCATGCAAAAAAAAAATTCTTGGCAATATCTATGACATATTGTTTTCAAAGTACCCAATTTCATTGATGGTGAAACAATATTTAAGCATACTGTCCTTAAACCATTTGAATGTTTGACATACAGGTGGAAATCATAAAATGTAAGCTTCTTCTTGACAGTGGATAAAGATAAGACAAATTGCTTACTATGTGGTTTAATAGATGCATGTCTCTGGAGCTAACTACTTGAAATTTTGTGTAATTTTATATTGTAGGCGGCGGCCGTATGATAAGTACATCCTCTTGGAGAGATGGACAAAAGTTAGTAAAGAAGATTTTGGGTCCAGCACCCAGAATAGAACAAAGAGAGCGAAGGATGGAGTCAGGTGATAGAAATGGAAAAGAGAAGAATACTAAGTCTGGTGAGGGGTTAAAATTATTATAATGAAAAAAAAAGTCAATTGAATTAGCTTTAAAAATTCATATCCAAACATATATATATATTTTTTTTTTTTTTTTTTTTTTGTGGTAAAACATTCTTTTGGGAGAATTCAGGATAGGGCATTATACTAGTTTGAAAATTCCTCCTCTCCAACCCTCCAATTTAATTTGATCATTGTCTAGGGCAGGGGTCCTCAAACTACAGCCCACGGGCCAGATATGGCAGCTGAGGATGTTTATCCCCCTCACCCAGGGCTATGAAGTTTCTTTATTTTAAAGGCCCACAAAACAAAGTTTTTGTTTTTACTATAGTCCAGCCCTCCAACAGTCTGAGGGACAGTTTACTGGCCCCCTATTTAAAAAGGTTGAGGACTCCCTGATCTAGGGGTTGTCTTGTCCAAGAAAAAAGTGATGTTGGGAAATGTTTTTTTCAATAATTCCCTTTCTTCTTCTTCTTATTACATATGAATATAAAAGCACTTTGTTGTTGGCCAGGTCTTGACTGAAATTTTAAATAATGGATGTTTTACATTTAGTGAGCATTGTTGTAGTTTTAAGTTTTAAAATATCCATGTTAACTATTTCTAAGCTACATAGACTTTCTGAATAGGAATATTAATTTTAATTTTAGGAAAAGAGACTAAAAGAAATGAAATAGTTGTCTACATAGAAAAGTAAATGTCACTAAGACTTTTGGGCCACCCATAATACTTTTGAGATTTTTTTTTCAGTGTAATATTTTTAGCCAACTTTGTAAGTAGACACATTCTAAGAACCTGAAGAATTTAGTGTGACATTGAATACTTATAATGCATATAAATAGGCATACAAACATATATATGGACACACATTAATATACAATTTGCTTCCATATTGGTATGTAACTGTGTATAATAATGGTGGTTATGTAGTTATCTGTTTTAAATACTACTTTTTGAAATTGTAGCCATTCTCATTTTGTCCTATTCTAAGTAGATTGAAAATTATGCTTAGTTAGAAATTATTCAGCATTTATTAAGTGCCTCCTATATAGAAAGCACTGTGCTAAATATGAATTGAATATGGGACATTGTCTTGCCTCATGAAACTTGGTGTAGGAGAAAGATATAACATATGAAACACTATGTGTTGAGAGCTCAAGCAGAGTGCTATGTGAGGTCCTCCCTTCACAGGATATAATTTAAAATTATAATTAAAAGCTATTCCTGAAAATGGAAATATTTGTTTTCTGCAGGTATTATTAAATCATAAACATGATTGTGTATAGGCATGTTGGTAGCTTGAGGTTCATTTTAATTTTTTGTGCCAGACAACAAATTTTAACAAATTTTTTAAAAAATATGACTCTTTTGGAAATTCTGTGGTATAGTCTTACACATTTCATTTGAGAGAAAATCTCTAAATTTAGTGCTATTTTATTTGGCTTTAAAAACATATTAGACTTTTACATCCAGTGGGTTTCATTTGGTTTTTTATGGTTTAGCTTTGGCATGTTTTTGCATGTTGATCTTTGCGAGACCTAGATGTTTTTAATGCAGATTTTCTAAATTTAATTTTTAAAAAGTTCTATTTTGCAAAGAACTAGCATTTCTCTTTTCATTAAGACTTATAAGTGAGTTTTCATTAGGTTACTTGACTTTGTGTCTGTGAAGATGAAAAGAACTTGGTCATTTTTATTTTTTCGTGCAATAAATTACTGGAAATACATTTTATAATATACTGCTGTATTAATAATTTTTATTTTGCAGTTGGCCAAATTGGAAGAGCAGAATCTGATCCTAGATTGGATATTTCACATAAACGTCGTCATCCACGAAGCATAGAACGTTCACGAAGTAGGGTTCGGCTTGAGAATAACTTCAAGAAATTGCCTGATTCTCTTCCAGATAGTAAACCAGAGGAAGATACTGTAAATAAAGACTTTTTACCAGTTGAAATTCGCGGGATTCTCGATGATCTTCAGCTAGATTCTGCACCACAGTCTACAAAGCAAGAAACTGGGGATCGGCAGAATCAAAAGCTTGTGGTACCAGCCCAAAATTCTAGGAGTCATAGCCCTGTTAAAAGAAAACCAGAGAAGTTAACAGCTAATGAAGATCCTCCTGTTATTTCTAAAAAAAGGCACTATGATACTGATGAAGTTCGCCAGTACATTGTTAGACAACAAGAGGAAAGAAAGAGGAGGCAGAATGAAGAGAAGAAAGCTCAAAAAGAGGCAACTGAACAAAAGAACAAACGACTGCAGGAGCTTTATCGGAAACAGAAGGAAGCATTTAGTAAAGTGAAAAATGTACCTTCTTCTGAACCTTCAGCAGCCAGGAGGATACAGGAAACTTACTCTAAATTGCTGCTGGGACAAGCCTTATTAGAAGAGCCATCTCATCAACTCCATGTTACACAAGAAACACAGGTAGTTTTTATACTTCTAAGGAAAAAAAATATAGTGAGGAAGGAAATCATATTTCAGAAAATCTTGATATTTTGCTGTTTAATGTAAGATGACCTATAGCTCCAAATTTTCCAAGAATAGTTAGGAATAAAGGTAATGAAAAATAAAAACTAAAATTGAATTTTCTTAGGATAAATATAGTGCATCCTGATATAGGTTTGCCTTGAAGGAGAAATTAATGAATGCAGTTTTGTGGTTTATAACACTATTAGCTAGGATATGGCTTATAGAAATATGAACGTTTTGATAAGGCTAACATAAATTTGATTTTTTTGCAGGTAAAACCGGGGTACCAACCATCTGGAGAATCTGACAAAGAAAACAAAGCACAAGAACGCCCCCCTAGTGCATCTTCCAGTAGTGATATGTCTCTTTCGGAACCTCTGCAACCCCTTGTAAGGTAAGATGTGGAGAGAAATTCAGTCCATTCAAAATAACATATGAAATTTCAAAAAGGTTTACTATGTCTTTTGTTTTTTACATAATATTAGTCACCCTGTATTTCTCACTTATTAATTATTAATGATTTCTTGTAACACAGAAAAACAGATGCGTGAAACTCAACTGGCAAAGTCACTATGTCTAAAAACACATATACCATTTCATATCCATACCTGCCCCTTTCCTTCCATGCCCCTTATCAATTCCCTTGTCTCCTAAGAGGAGAGAATTGTTGTTCTGAAACTGTTTGGTTATTGCCCTTTTAATGTCTGCATTATATTATTTTCTTGGTTCCTTCTTTGTATCAGTTCATACAAATTTCTTCATGTTTCTCTGAATTCTTCGTTTCTCTCATTTCTTGTTATGCGATAACATTATAGTTTTGTAATAATATGTGTGGTGTTTAGTTCTTTAGTCATGGCCAGTTTGGCAAAGATACTAGTTGTGGTTTGCTATTTTCTTTTCTAGCTCATTTTGCTGATGAGGTAACTGAGGCAAACAGGGTTAAATGACTTGCCCAGAGTCACAGAGCTTATAAGTGTCTTAGGTTAGATTTGAACTCAGATCTTCCTAGGTTTGGCATTCTATGTACTACACCACTTAGCTGCCTAATTTAATGGATACTATAGTTTATTAATCTCTTCCCTGTCAACGGGAAACCTTTTTTTTCCCCCCCAGAAGTTTTATTGTAATATATACTCATATACTGTGCTAATATGAATATTTTGTTATGCATGAAACCTTGCTTTTTGTCATTGCCTTCCTAGGGGTTTATGCTTTGTAGTAGGATCCCTGGGTCAAAGAGTAAGAACATTTTAATAACTTGTGTTCTGATACCAGATTGTTTTCCCAAAGGATTGAATCTTTCATAATTCTACCATCGATTAAGATGTCTGTCTTCCCATAAGCCCTTCTAATATTCACTCTTTTAATCTTTTATCACCTTTAGAATTTGGTGAATATGAAATACGACCGTAGCATTTTAATTTGCACTTCTTTTTTTTTTAAATTAATGATTTTGGAACATATTATATAATTGTTTAATATAGATAGCATTTTATTCTTCCAGTTGAGGTTAACTGTAGTTCATATAAACTTTATAATCTTCCTTAGAATTATAATACCCTGTTGTATCTTTGACATCTAAACAGAACCTAAAACTTAATTTAGTAAAAACTGAAAGTATCTGTAAAAGAACAGGTATCTTCTCTCAAGTTTCTCATTACTATCAATTGCACATTCTTGTGACTCCTAGTTTTGTACACTTAAAGATCCCTTCCTATTCTGAATTGAAGATTCTGTCATTCATGACCATAGTGCTGGAGATGAGAGTCCAAAAACGTGAGTTGAACTCTATCTTAGCAACATGAACATAGGTAGGTCATCTAATTTCTGGGATCTTGTTTTCCTTGCCTTTACAATAGGAATAAAGATAATAGGTACCTGATAAATTATATTAAATGTTATAGGTCTCTCCATTAGAACAGGGATAGCTGCAACTATACTTTCCTTGTCTATACTCTGTTACAAGCCTATAAATGGAAGTTTATATGGAAGTTCTTAGAGCTCTTAGAGCTAATTCTTTAGATTTGGAAGATTCAGGAATCAAAAGGTCTCAAGTCAAAGGTATCTTTAGAAATTCTTAAGGCAGAAAGAAAAATCTTTTCTTTGATAAGCTGTAATGATGATATGTGGCCTATTTAAAATGTCTTGATAACTTCATTTGTGTATTTTGCATCTCCCTGTATAAGTGCTATTATACAGTATTGTACAGTGCTTGAGAGTTAGACTTGGAAGTCCTGGGTTCTGCTTCTCATTGACTGTGTGACCCTGGGGTAGGCACTTAAACCTCTCAGTGCTCTGGGCAGTTTTTTTAAGAGTTCAAGTTTCATAGAAGGCACTTTGCTTTGGTGGAGGTTCCCCCTCCATTTCCCCACATCAGTATCCTCCATGCCAATGAAATTGCAAGTTCAGTCCCTATTTCTGTCTCCTGACTTAGTATGTTGTTCGGAAATATTTTTTATGCTTAGTTGAAATCTCTCTCCTGATAACGCTCGGCCATTTGATCCTAGTTTTTTGTTTTGTTTTGTTTTGTTTTTTTTGGTTTTTTTTGCCAGGAGCAACACAGAATTCTACTCATGTCTTCTTAGTAGTCCTTCATATATTTGAGCCAGGTGCACTATGTCTCCCCGTTCTTTTTCAAAGACTGACTTTCTCATTTCTTGAGTCATTGATCATATATTATAGTTTTCAGACTCTATGGGCATACTTACACATTAAAAAGTAAAAATAAGACAGCACTGAATTTTAGAACATCATAATTTTCTCTGTTGAATTTTATTCTGTTGTTTTTGACCCAGAGTTCATTTGTCTACGTAATTTTGAATCTTAATTCTCTCTCTGTTCCTTCTAGCTTTGAGCCATTCTAAGTTTGACAAATATTTTTTCTATGTTTTATCAAAGTTATTGGTAAAAAATTTTGAATTGGATAGAACCAATAACAACAATAATAACTTCTCTTGTATGTTTAGGGTATGCGAAGTGCCTTCCAACAACCTCCTAAGGGGATTATAAATATTATCTTTATCTGATAGGTGAGGAAACTAACTAAAAGAGGCTGACTGATGTGTCTTGGTTTACACAGAAAGTGTCAAATCCAGGAACTGAACCTGCCTTTTCTGACCAGAGGCCTAGTGCTCTTTTATTTGAGCTGTTGTGGCTTTTCTGTTTCTGTTCTTTATCTACATCCTGTAGTGGACCACAGCAACATGAACACATCAAACATACTCAATCCAAGTTAGCATCCAAAGGTATAAAATTATATATTAGGCATATTAATATATCTTTTTTCTTGCTACATGCTAGAATTTTTTTCTATTACCTCCTCATCCTCCTCCACCCACACTTACCTATGCTATTCTGTCATCAGTGAGAAAAAAGACTTGGAGTTAAGATATAAGTTAACATAGTACCTCTGACATTAACTGTGTGACTCTGGACATCTCACTTTATTCTGAGCCTCAGTTTCCCCCCCTGTAAGAGGAAGGAAATAATATCTACATTGCAAGGTGGTTGTAAGAACGAAGTGGCATAATATATGTAAAGGACTTTAATTTTTGGGATTTTTGAAACTGGGTCTATTTCAATTTGCTGTGGTCATGTATATACCTAATCCCACTGCTGATAAGCAGGGAGAATTCTACCCACTCTTATTTCCAACCTGGACAAATTTGCCTTAGACAGCTTAATGTCTATCCTTCCTTCCCTCTTCTCTTCACTGCTGTTCAAATTCCCCCAAATTGCTGCTAGCCTTAGTATGGACAACTGATTATCTTTGGCTCTATCAAGTATGTAAAGCACTTCGTAAACCACAAAGAGCTAGAGATATGTCAGCTCTTACCTTTACCTTGAGACCTTCTGCCCCTTTTGTTTTTAAGTTGGGATTTTTGAACTTGTCTTTTTAAACAAAATTTTTTTATTAACTTTATTTCAATGTAATTAATTTCCTTTGTAATCCTGTATATTAAGCAGTTGAAACCATTATTCTGAGAATGCATCTGACTTCACCAGATTGCTAAGAGATCCATGACACAAAAAACGTTAAGAACCCATAAACATTAATATAGCACTGGGTAGAAATCGGCTTCTCACAAATGTTGATCTTCCTTGGATTTACTACTAAGTCTTACTGCCCTTTATCTCTTAGCAATAGTTATAATTATTTATAAATACTTTTTTTCCTTCTTCTTTCTTTAATCCTGTTCCCAGAGAACTCATCATCAATTCTTAGAATATAGTCATACCTTTTACAATACAAGGTTTAGAATAAAATAAAGGCATTGTCTCCACAGTGCCTCTTAAGCCTATAGGACTAAGGACCACTTTCCCTTATCTAATTTTGCCTGGTTTTCCATTATTCCATTCTAATCATTTGTAATCTCTGGGCCATAATATCATTTCTTAAGAATTTGGATTGACACTGAACATTTTGAAAACCATTTAATATCACTTTGTTTTTATAGTCAGGATTACATAAACATTTGTTTATTATTTGGTTGGGCTTTGGTCAACAAGTTGTGTCCAACTCTTTGTGATCCTCTTTATAATTTTCTTGGCAAAGATACTGGAGTGGTTTGCCATTTCCTTTTCCAATTCATTTTACATTTGAGGAAACTAAGGCAAACAGGGTCACAAGTATTTAAGGCTGGATGAACTCCAGTCCTGATTCAGGGCCACCATTCCAACTACTGGGTCACCAAGATGTTTGCTTAGTACATGAAAGTATTTTTCCTTACCTTAATTTCAACCTCCTTATAGGTAGGAATCATGTTTTAAAATGTCTTTTCAATAAGTATTTACTGTGTGATAAGCGTCAAGGATACAAATAAAGAGCAGAAATTATCCTTGCCATTGGGAACTTTCATTCTATTCTCAGCACTTAATATCTATATTTACTGATTTTAATTTGCATCCGAGTACTGTATTCATATTTAATATATAGTTTTTCCTTCATGATATTTGTGAGTCTCAGGTAAAAATTAATTTACCTATATTTTGTGATTTTAATATTTTGTAATTTTTAGCTTTTTAACTTGTTTTCTTAATTATAAAGATATATGTTGGTTAACCTAATTGGTACCACTTTTTTTTTCCAGAAGTGATTTGGTAGAACCAGCGTGGATGCAGCCAGACAGGTTAAGCCCAAGAAATTATCCTCCCCAACAACCACTTATTGAAGCAACTGGATGTTTACTCTCCCAGCTTTTGGATCTAGAGCATGTAGGGACTTTGCAGAAGGACTTTGAATCTATATTGTCAACTAGGAGAAACCAAGGTGTAAGCACAGGGACTTGGAATTTGACACCACAACTGTATATGACCTCAACAACTACACAGCAAGATGCTTTGATAAAACCTAGTCCAAACCAGTACAGAAGTAAGTTAGACCGAATTGAAGCCCTAAAAGCAACAGCAGCTTCCTTGTCCAGCAGAATTGAAAATGAAGCCAAGAAATTAGCTGGCGCTAACATTAACTATGGAACAACATGGAATACTGACTATGATATGCTGCAAGGTACCCAGGAGGATGGATATTGGGCTAAACCTGTGAGTCCACCTGTGAAAGAGGATAATGAAGATGTTTTTTCTGCCAGAATTCAAAAGATGCTTGGGACCTGCATATCTCACACAGACTTTGAGGATAATCTTCCTGGAGTAGGGAACCTTAGTGAGTTTAAAAAACTTCCTGAGATGATTAGACCTCATAGTTCTGTATCAAACTTTGGATTACGATCATCCCATAAACCAGAAGGACCACTAGCACTGTTAAATAAAAAACAGGCTGATTCTCCTGCCTCTGATACCCAAGTTTGTGGTCAAGATAAAGTGAAAATATCTCATGATTCAAGCACAGATTCAGTTAGTGAAGGGCCTCTTCTTAGTGAGGGGAGCCTTTCTGAAGAAGAGGAAGGCAAGGGTGGGCATTCCCCTTTGAAGATAGCAACAGAAATCTTCAAGGAAAAGGAATTCTGTGCTGGAGAAAGAAACACCTATGAACCTATCAAAGAGTTTCAAAAAGATGCTGAGAAATTTGCACCACTTTTTGGACAAACAAGTGGCATACAGAGCAAAGGATCATGGGAGGAATTGGCAAAAGGAAGTCCACATAGTGTCATTAACATTTTTGCAAAGTCTTATCAAGTCTATGGAAAAGGTGAGAAAAATTGATAGATCATTTTAAATTTGGACATTACCTTAAGATTTGTTATTTTATTTCCATACCAAATATATGTATTTCATTTATAGCGAGTGGGGCAACTGAGGCTCTGAACCTAGGATTCCATTGCTGTAAGGAAGATTGATAAGAAAACTCTTTTTGTTAATGGAAGTCAATACCAGCTTTGGAATTTAAAGACTTAGAGCTGCTTAGAGTGCTGAAGGATGGTGACTTTAAAAAAATCAGTTTTATTTTCATCTCACAATTCTCTCCCTCATGCCTCCTCTTTATACCTTCTGCTCTCTTGAGAGAGCATGAAAAGTAAAATCCATTATAAACATTTATAGTCAAGCAAAATAAATTATCCATAATATTATCTTCTCTTCACCCTACCCTGGGCAAAATGTAATCCAAATTGCAAGCTTGAGTCCATTACTTCTTTCACTGGAGGTGAAAAGTATATTTCATCATGAATCCTCTGGAAATTGTGGTTGGTCGTTATGTTGAACAAATATCCTAAGTCTTTTAAAGATTTATCCCTAAATATTGTACTTACTTTAAAAAAAATGTTCTATTGGTTCCGTTTCCTTCACTTTGCATCAGTTCATACAAGTCTTCTAGGTTTTTCTAAAAACCATCCCCTTCATTGTTTCTTTCAGCATAATAATATCCACATTCATATATCATAACTTATTCACTTCCCAGTTGATAAGTACTCCCTCAGTTTCCAGTTCTTTGTTACCACACACACACACAAAACCTTGATTATAATATAGATTCTTTTTCTTTAATCTTTTTGATGTATAGACCTAAAAGTGTATTAATTGCTTTTTAGAATGACTATACCAATTCAAAGCTTTACTAACAGTTCTTTAATGTATCTGATTTTCCACATTCCCTTTAGCATTTGTCATATATATATATATATTTTTTGGTCAATTTTGCCAATCTGAGGGATGTTAAGTGATATCTCAGAGTTGTTTTAATTTGCATTTACCTGACTATTAGTGATTTAGAACATTTTTATATACTTTCTCTGAAAATTACCCATTCATATTTTTCCCCCAATTAATAGGTAAAAATTTTTTTAACATTTTTTTCAAATTTTGAGTTCCAAATTTTTTCTTTTTCTCATTCCTCCTCCCTCCCTGAGAGAGTAAGCAATTTGACATAGGTTTTACATGTACAGTTATATAAAACATATTTCCAAGTTAGTCATTATATGGGAGAAAAATTTTAAAAAAAGAAAAGAAGGAAGAAACAAAATAATCTGTATTCAGATTCCATTAATTCCATCTCTGGAGGTGGATAGCATATTTCATCATGAGTCCTTTGGGATTATATTGGATCATTTTATTGCTGAGAATAGCTAAGTGCTTCACAGTTCATCATGCAGTATTGGCTGTTGTTCTGTACAATGTTCTCCTAGTTCTGCTCACTTCACTGCATCAATTCATGTAATCTTTCTAAGTTTTTCTGAAATCATTCTGCTCATCATTTCTTATTGCATAATATTCCATTATCATTTACCATAATTTGTTCAGTCACTCTTCAGTTGATGGGCATCTGTGCATATCTTTTGACCCTTTGTCAATTGAGAAGATTAAAGAAATTTTCTCATGGATAGTATATTTAAGAGTCAGGATTGAAATTCAGGTTTGTTTAGCTCTGTGAAGCCAATTCTGTCTCTATTTTATCTTTATGCTTCCATATGGCACACTTGCAACAAATATATTTTCAAATAATGATCTCTTATTAATGACCATTATGATCATCATCTGAGGTATTTGTAAACCTCCACTAAAATATGAGTAATATGATATTTAACAAATTTATTTTCTGATTAGTGAAGGTGTATTCTTTATGTTTTCATTTCTTCTCATAGTATGAAAACAGTGGTAGAGCTATAGAGGAATTGACTTCTGAAATAGATGGCCTAGTTTAGGTGAAATTGAAAGTGACTTACGGTAGTTAATATAGATTTTTAGATTTTCTATTCAGAGTTATGAATCTAAATAGAATCTGTCATTTGATACATTATATAGATGTTGTTAGGAATAGGATAGCTTTGGTGGATGTTGTTAGAAGTAGGATAGGTTTGGTGGATTGTGAGAGAGAAATAAATTTAGAACTTAGTCTGAAAATTTGTCAGATTGGTTTTTATTATTTGAAAATTCAGTAATCAGACTTAATATACTAATTGATATTGTCAGAAATTCTAAGGCTACAAACTAAAATTTTTTACAGTACTTATCCCTGTTCTTTTTTCCTCTGCTCTCATGTGTTAAAGAATCTTAAAGGGTCCTTTGAACTTACCATTTTGAGTTGTCATATTGGTCCTGAATGTATCAACTTCCCCAGCTGACATAATGTGTTATTTGAATCCCAAATTGTGTCCTTGGGAATCAAAACAGGAGCCAGTTAGTCTGCACTAGCAGAGAAATAGCTTGTACACCATGAACTCTTGTAGATAAGTAAATCATTCTATCTTCGTAGTCTAGCAGTTTCCCAGGCGAAAGAATACGGTTTTTGCCATCGCTTTGCTCTTCCCTTTTGGGAGAGGTTTTGTCCTTTTCCCACTACTTCCCAAGCCTCACTGGCAGAGATTTCTGGCACTTCTTCCTCCCTTTGTTCTGCTTTTGCAAAGATACAAATTTGTAGTGTTCTTGTTGGTTTTCTGGAAGTCTTGGAGGAGCCTTTGTTTCAGTTCAGTAATCACCACAAGAATAGCTAGATGTTAAAGTCCAAAGTCTTTATTGTCTCCTTGTCTGGGGGCTGGACAGCTCTTTGGAGAGCCTTTCAGACCAGCCTTGGTCTCAGTGGGGGGAGTGCAGAAGGCCAGCCACCATGGTGGTGTGAGATGAAGTGAATGGATCTGACTCTGAGTCTGAAGGCTTGTTTTCAACCTCCAGCCACTACAAAGGTGGATGATAGAATGAATCTGTCCCTGCTGGCTGTTATATACACTATTATCATTACATTATCATAGGTGTGAATCTTGTGGAACTATATTAAGTACTAAGTATATGTATTGAACTAGAGAACTATTAATCACCATGCTAAACTAGATAACTATAGTCTCATCAATTCCACTGAGTTAGCACCTTGTAAGAATCCTTATTTCAAATACAGAGTTCTGGCCCATAACACAAACTTGTATGGATTGTGAACTCTGGATTCCATATGCATGTTCATTTCTTTTATAACAAACCTAGTTTTTATGTAAATTTTGTGAAGTTGTAATTGCTTGTTGACTACAGATTCTTTTAAATGATATACTGCAAGTGCTGTCTTCTCTATCTGGATTTCATCTAACCTTTGCTGACGTACCTACAGAATTTCTCATCTCTGGTATATCGTGTGTGTGTGTGTGTGTGTGTGATGTAAAATGACCCCTATCCAAAAATGACCACTCAGAGATCACTCAGAGAAAGCAGAATTATTTATTAGAGTGTCTCATGAGAGGCAGAGCAGTCCACTAAGTAAGTAATAGATTCACAGTAAAGGCCCACTCCCTTGAGAGTGTTAACAGTTTTTATACATTTCAGACAAAGAACCCCCAAAATCCCACCCTCTGTATGTTGTGATTGGCTACGTAAGTCTCTATTCCCCTATTTGGTCAGTGAAATGCAGTAGATAAGGTGATGCTATAGCTTCTTCTGCCACTATATTTTTTTAATCCCTTCTTTGGACAAAGGAATGTAGTCCAGATCTTATCTAAAATCACATAACTCTGGAGAAGCCAAAACTGAGGCCTTAAGGCTTCAACTAGTTTAACAGTCATTGATCAATATGTGCTTGATCTCTAAGTTCTTCACCTTTTTCACACATGTGCTTTGTGAGAGCTGTGGCTGTGTTCTAGGTAGTTTTTGCTGATTGCATTTATTTTAGAATTTAGTAATGAGAATACTGAACTAGGATTCAGAAGATCTCAGTTATCTAGTCATATTTTTACTACTTATACACATTGTGATCTATGGGCTGCAATTTTCTCAGTGTAAAATAAAAAGAATTGGATTAGATGCTCTTTGAGCTTTTTTCCAAGGCTAACATTCTTTGAACATATAAAAGTTATTATTTTATATACTTGGGTGAGTTTGTGTTTTCTATTGCTTTGCTTTGTTAGTCTTCCAGAAAGGCGATTGATGTTAACAGTTTAAAGTGGTACTTGGGATGGTATTTTTTGATTTTCTTAAATTTGAAAATAAAGTTTTCTTTTTCTTTTTCTCTGAATACTTTTAATAACAACTATAAAAATAGTAAAAATTTAGTTAGTGTTTACATAGTGCCTTTTACATTTTATACACTATGCTAATTGCCTTATAGATAATATTTTATTTGATCCTTCATAACAATCCTGAGAGATAGATGATGTTATTATCCCCATTTTTGTGGTATTATTATCCTTATTTTACAGTTGAGGAAATTGAGGCAAGCAGTTTAAAACCTGTAAATTTTAACTTACAGCTACTAAGTGTCTGAACCTGGGTTTGAATTAGTTCTTCCTGACTTCTTTCCTAAAGCTGTAGTTACTCACTCTAGCCTCATATCCTTAGAGCCCCAGCTCCTCTGTTCTGTTAAATTGCTATAGATCTATTTTGAAAACCACCTTTGTTAGTTTAAAAGTTTGAATTCCTTGGAGAGAATTTTTATATTGAGGAATGCCTATGATTCATATTTACCCTGTTTTGATTATATCTTTTTGACAGGCTTTGAAGACGTGTTGGATAAAGGATCACCGGTGTTGCGCCCTTTGGTTCCCATTACAACTCCTGCAGGCAGTATTTCATATGAAGATGATTTTGTGTCTTCTCCAGCAAATGCAACACTGACAGAAAAAAAAACTGCTTATGAACCTATGTAAGATTATTTTGAGAGTATGAAGTGAAATCTGAAATATAAAAAAGAAAATTATATAATAACAGTGATATGAGACTTAGCCCGATTTACTTTTCAAAGTTATTCACAGTAACATGTCTGCTAAAGGGTGCCATAGGGAAACTTTATTCATGGCGGGAAAAGTAAAATAGAATTTCTCTGCTGGATAGGTTCACTACTATAATCCCTACTACTTGGTCGATCTCTTATATTGAGTATTAATTACAGTATTGAGTACTACAGTAAACTAAAGGTGACTAAATGTTTTTAGAGTACTCTTATGGTCAGCTTCCCAGAGGAACGAATTGGTTTAGCTTCGGAAAACAGAGCATTGGTTAATTGGTATTGGTATTAATAGGTATTATAGGTATTAGTCTTATGAGTGATCATTGTACTTAAAACCTAAGAGAAATAGGAAGACACAGTATCCAAACACAAATAAGTTAGTTGAATTTTTGGTAAAACAGATTCTTGTTTCTCTTTCTTTAGATTTGTTATAAAGATTTTCTCCTTGTGAATTTGTCATATAATTTATATGTTGTCATATGTAGCAGCTGTCTTTTCTATTTGCATGCTTTTTTGCAATGTAAAATTAAAGAAATTATTGATCAAAATTCTTAAATAATGATTATTAGGATTATTACAAAGAGAACTGCAAAGAAACTATGTGAAATTGAACTTTTTAATGAGATTTTTTTTCTGAAAAGTCTTTATTTTGCACAGCAGTGATATGCTATTGTTTAATAAATATGTGGTTGCATGTATTATGTTCCCTTCATAAAAATAGATTCCTTTATCATAGAACTAAAAGAGCTTATTAGTAGGGGGAAAATGCTTTACTCCTACAGTCTAAATTTGATTTCTGTTATGCTTTAATGGCCTAGATAAAGGCTGTTATTTAGGAAAAATGAAGGCAATAGTGATAATAAGGTAACCAAAAAAAGAAGTGAAATGCATCTCCTCCTTGATTTTAGTCCTTTCTGTAGGCTAAATGGAATGTGTGTACACATGTATTTAGTTTGATAATATGTGAATGTTTCATGGCATTATTTTCTTATTTTTGAAAATAATGTCACCTCTTTTATTATATAGTCTCAGTAGTAGCTGTTCAAGCATTCAGGAAGAACCTTCTAGCAAGAAATCCCAACATTCGGCAGGGACTCAATCTGTCACATCATCTCGTTCATCCACTTCTTCCAAAGGAAAGAAAGGAAGAAAGGAAAAAAAAGAATGTAAGTGTTTTGTTTGTAGAGAAGAGTTTGTGTTTTTTAATATACTTAGACATCTTTTTATCTCTTTATAAGGAAATGAAGAAAAGTCAGAAATGTAAAAGTCTAAAAAGGAAAGGATAGAATTCTTAGTTCTATTTACTGTTATTTAAAAAAATGCATTTTGAAATATTTAATCATTTTTAAAATATGTAGTAATTAAAAAAAATAAGTCATTGATATAATTATCCCAGTAGTAAACCAGTTTTTAAAAAAACAGAACGTCCTTTGTTACAACTGAAACTTTAAGAAATGTCTCTTAAAATGCTAATACAATAACTAATGCTTTATGATTCACTTTGAGAAATGGATATTGTATACTTACAATAATAACAAAATTTACTTAGTGTTTTAATGCTTATAAAATAATAATAGCAGACATTCTACAACACCTTAAGGATTACAAAGTGCTTTGCATGTATTATCTTGTTTGATTTGATTAAATCACAGAATTGGAAGAACCTTCAGAAGTTTAATAGAGTTATTGAGTATAATTTACCCAAACAGATATTCCTTCTATGATCTGCTAAACCAAATGTCCATTTAGCATTCTTGAAGACTTCTAGGATTAATCAATCCACTTCCCTTTGAAGCAGTCAGTTTCATTTTAAGACAGTCTGATTGTTATGTTTTTTTTCCTAATGCTAAGCTTAAGTCCATCTCTAGCTTCCATTGTTCTGAGATTCTGTTTTCTGGTGACAAGCAAAGCAAGTTTATATCCCTTCTTTATTCCTTCAAATACTTGATTTCTGTCATGTCTTTACCAAATTTTTTCTTCTACATTCTAGAATCTTTATATGGCATGATCTGTTCTCTCTATATCCTGATTTCTCTTCCTTGGACATCCTCTAATTTATTAAGACCCTTTTTGAAATGTGTTCAGAACATATTCTGACCAATTGATATGTAAAGTACAGTGGAACTGTTATTTTTCCTGCTTTGAATGTTGAACTTCACTTAATTCAGCTTAAGATCATTTTAGCTTTTTTAGTTACCATATTATATACTGTTGACTCATAGTAATCTTGTCTGAACTTTGAGATTGACTTTTTTTTTTAACCTGCATGTAAGACTTTGTATATATTTAGACATTCATTGAATTTGTGATCTCATCAACATAGGTATTCCCTTTGTTAATGTGGATTATCTGCCTAGTCTGTGCAACTTTTATTCAGATTTTATTTACATTTATCACAGAAGTTCTGCCCATCATTCTAGAAGCCTTTTTTTGGTATTCTTTTAACATTACATGTATACAGAGCTTTTTATTATATCTTGCTCTTGCCAGTTTATTACTCTTTCTGTCATATATTTCTTTTTACATCACTTTTAAAGTTTGCAATGTGTTGCAGTTTACTTATGTCCTTATGTTATTTCTTTTGCACTTCAAGAGATCATCAACTTTTTTTCTTGGGAGAACTTTACTATTTTAATTTTAATTTTAATTGATTTGGTCTGTTGTAATGTATAAAGATCGTTTTGGTTTTTAGCTGCTATTCAGTTTATAATAATCTTCAGCTTAGTATTATCTGTACATTCAATAAAAAATAGTGCTTTTTCAAGTGTGTTTTCAAATCACTGACAATGTTGAATAGCACAGGACCAGTAATATCTCCGAAGCATCTAAAAGCTCCATCTGAGTTGACAGTGATCCATTGATCATAGTCTTTAGATTGTCATTTAACAATTTCCAAATCCACTTAGCTCTATTATTTAGCTTGTACCTCTCCATTTTAGCTCCAAAATATATAGAGATTTTTTTAACTACCTGCCTGAAATGTAGATATACTACTTTTATAACACACTCTTGTTCTATCAGTCTTACAACTCTATCAGAAAAAGGAAAGGAGAATATTCAGGATAATCTGTTTTTGAGGAGTCTGTGCAGACTTAATCATCATAAAACCCTTTTTCAATAATATGTTGAATAATTTTTCCTGGAATTAATGTTATATTCATTTCAGTTTGTAGAATCAATCTCTTTTTTAAACTTTAGGACAACATATGCCTATTTTCAGGCTTGTGACCCTTCTCCTTGTCTTTTTTTCATAGATCATTGGTTCAGCAACAAAATATGCTAGCTCTTTTAATTTCATAGGATGTAGTTTACTGAATTTGATACTTTGAAGTGATTGATAATATTCTGGTGCCCTTTTTCCATTTTCTTATTTTGTGTTTCAGCATCATACTTGCTACTTTTGTTCTGTCTTTCTTGGGCCTAAGATTATTATCCTTGGAAGAGAAAACAAGCAGACTAAGAGTGTAAAATGGGCAGAAGGGTGATACAGTAGCTACCAGGCCTGAAGTTAGGAAGATTTATCTTTCTGAGTTCAAATCTGACCTTAGACCCTTATGATCCTAGGCAAGTTACTTAGCCATGTTTATCTTAGTCTCCTCTTCTCTAAAATGAACTACAAAACAAAATGGCAAAACACTACAGTATTTGCCAAAAAAAACTCCAAGTGGACTTAGGAAGAGTTGTGCACAACTTGAAACAACTGAACAACAAGAAGTTTTGCATTGAGCAATTAGATCCACACACTGTATAGAGTGCTGATCCTGGAAGCAGGAAGACTCACACTTCTAAGTTCAAATCTGATCTCAGATACTTATTAGCTGTAGGACCTTGGGCAACATCAGTTTGATTGGACCATACAACATGTACTTGTATTATCTATCTCTGTTGTTATGAGGAAATAAGTCTTAAAAATGTTATGTAAATCTGAGGTATTAATTAGGATATTAGCTAGAGAAATTCTAAAGTTTTTTCTGTCTCTAACATTGTTATTCTATGATATGCTTTTTAATAAAAAGCATTTATTGATCTCACCAATATAAAGATTAAATGGAGTCTTATGAAACTTTTTTTTTAAAGCAGTTAGCAAAAGGAAAGTTACTTAGCCTATCGCAGAAAAGATGTTCATCAAAGACAGGCATGAAGTATACCAAATTAATTCAGCTCAGGAAACCTCCTAAACTTGATTTGCCCAATTGAAACACACTTTCTTATGTGATATATAACTATACAAAAATTTTGAGTTCCAAATCTTTAATGAGTTGCATCTCTAATAATGTCTACAACATACTTAGCTTTTACTTTTACTACTCTTCATGAATTTCAGGCCTTGTTTCATTAGTTTCCATGATCTTTGTAAATGTCTGGTGGAATAATTACCTTTTGCATATAAATATGAAATTCCCTTGACTCTTTTATCATTTTGCTGATTGATACCCTATAACGCCCCAGCTTTTTTTGCCACCATTTTCCACCTTAGCATCTCTTATACAAGTGCTACTGAGTAAAGGTGGAAAAATCACATACCTGTTCTGACGGGATTCACTCCAAATTTATGTGATATAACCTCATCTGAGTCCTCAACTATTGCTTAGGTAATCCTTCTATACCTGCCTTCATCAATTCAATATCCTACTCTCCACAAGCATTTTCCCATTTTTTTTTATCCTTTCTCAGATCTTCTGTCAGCTATCTTCCTGTCTCCCATTCTCTCCCCTCCCCTCCCACCAAGGTGAGAATCTTGCCTCATATTGCCCCAATGTGGTCATTCCTTTGAACTGCCTCCTTTCCCTTTTTCTTTATTTCCTTTTGCTTAGGAGTCTTTTGCCACTTTGATTCTTAACTCCTTTCTTACATGATAAGATAACTTTATTCCTTACTGGGGCCAACCTTTCTGTCTACCCATGCAATCTCATTCCATTCCCATTCCTTTAATAGATTGCTTCTTTTGCTATCTTCATGCTTATCTTTTCTTTTCTTTTTTTTTTTTTAATGGATTTTATTTTTCCAAATACTCATAAAGAGAGTTTACAACATTGATTTTTGTAAGACATTGTATTCCACATGTTTCTCCCTCCCTCCCCAGGATAGCAAATAATCTGATAAAAGTTAAACATGTACAATCCTTTTAAATATATTTTCATAGTTGTCATGGAGTACAAGAAACATCAGACCAAAAGGGGAAAAAATCATGATAAAGAAAAATTAAACAGCAGCAAAAAAAGGTTCAAACCACATTCAGTCCCCATAGTCCTCTTTCTGGATGCAGATGGCTCTCTTCTTCCCAGGTCTATTGGAATTGTCTTGAATCACCACCTCATTGTTGAAAAGAGCCAAGTCCCATCACAGTTGATCATCACATAATCTTGTTGTTGTACGATGTTCTTTTGATTCTACTCACTTCACTTAACATTATTTCATGTAAATTACTCTAAGCCCTTCTGAAATCATTCTGCTCATCATTTTTTTTAATAGAACAATAATATTCCATTATATTTATATCCCATAAATCATTCATCTATTCTCCACTTGATAGAGACTGCCACCACCCTGATATAGGTCATCCTCGTCTTATATCTAAACTCTTATAATAGTCTGTGTATATGTTTACTCCATTCTGATCTATTCTCCATTAATCGTTAAAGTGATTTTCTAATGCTCAGGTCCAATCATTTTACACTCCATATTTTAAACTTCAGCAGCTCCAAATTACCAAAGACAAAATCTACTGTTTGGCATTCAAAACCCTTCATAGTTTAGTCCCTTCCAACTTTTCTAGTCTTACATCTTATCCTTTGTTATGTGCTCCTCAGTCTAGTGATATGGGCCTTGTGTCTTTTCCACAAATAAGATCTTTCATTTCTTAGCTCTAGATATTTTCTCTGGCTATCCTCTATGTGTGCAATATTCTCCCTTCTAATTTTCACTTCCTTCCTTCCCAGGTTTCCTTAGCCCCAACTAAAATTCCATATTTTATAGGAAGCATTTTCTAACTTCTCTCTCTCTTTTTTTAAATTTCATAGCTCCTTATTTTCAAAATACATGCAAAGATAGTTTTTAATATTCACTCTTGCAAAACCTTGTTCCAAATTTTTCTCCCTTCCTTCCCCATTCCTCCCCTAGAAAGCAAATTATCTAATATGTGTTAAAACATATGCAATTCTTTCATACATACATACGTGTGTGTATACATACATGTGTGTATATACATGTGTATATACACACACATATATGTATATATATGTGTATATGTTTCCCTATGTATATGCTCCACAAGAAAAATTAGATCAAAAAAGAAAATAAGAGAAAGAAAAAAAGCAAGCACACAAAAACAAAAAAGGTGAAAATATTATGTTGTGATCCACATTCAATCCTCATCAATCTGGATGCAGATGGCTCTATCACAAATCTATTGGACGTGGCCTGAATTGCCTCATTGTTGAAAAGATCCACATCCATCAGAGTTGATCATCACGTAATTTTGTTCCAATTCCTCTTAATTCCAATATCTTTCCTTTGTTAAATATTTCCTATTTATTCTGAATGTAGTTTGTTCTTATGTAATTTGTTTACATTTCATCTCACCCATTACTTGGTGAGCTGTTTAAGGACAAAGAGTGTTAAAAAATTGTTTTTTTAACATTTTACTTTTTCTCTTCACTCTTTTTTTGTTTTTTAATTTTGAGCTCCAAATTCTTTCTCCCTTTCTCCCTTTACCCTTTAAAACACTGAGAAAGCAAGCAATAATTATACTTGTGAAATTGTGCAAAAGATATTTCCATATTGGTCATATTTCCAAAAAATACAAGAAAATTAAAGAAAGTGAGAAAAATTTACTTCAGTTTACACTCAGAGTTTGTCAGTTCTCTCTCTGGACATGAATTGCATTTTTTTCATCATGAGTCCTTTTGAATTTTCTTGGATAATTGTATTGATCACTGTAGCCAAGTCTCTCATAATTGATCTTATTGTTACTGTTGAAAATAATTTCCTATTTCTTCTCAGTTGACTTTGAGTCAATTCCTGTAGTTTTTGCCATGTTTTTCTGAAATTCCCCTTGTCATTTCTTCCACAATAATATTCTATCGTAATTGTGCCAAAACTTGTTCATCCATTCCTAATTGATGAGTGCCGCCTTAGTTTTCAATTCTTTGCCACCACAAAAATAGCTGCTATAAATAGTTTTGTGTATATAAGTCTTTTTCCTTTTTTTCTCTTTGGGATACATTCCTAGTAGTGGTATTTCTGGGTCAAAGAGGATGCATGGTTTTCTAGCTCTTTCAGCATAGTTCCAAATTGTTTTCTGTAATGGTTGGATCAGTTCACTACTCTACCAGTAGTTCATTAGTGTACCTGTTTTTGAAAGGACTGTCTTTTTCTATCTTTTAAGCTTAGATAGTGCTGGCACATAATAAGTCCTTCATGATGTTTGTTAAATTGATTTTTATGGCTATTATTATTATTGTATTATTAATAACATTTACTATTAGCAATAAATGACATTTACATAATTATGTTTTGTAAAGTGTTTTCATAATAATTGTATGAGGTAACAAACATCACAAGTATTATTATCCCAATTTTCTGTAATAGGGAACAGACACGCTGAATAAATTGATTCCAGAGTCACATACATGTTATATATCAAGAGGGATTTGAATCCAGATGTTTATCTTGACTTCAAATCCACCTTCTTATGCACTAAAACTTGCTAGCTTTTCTGTGTTAACAGTTCAGTCTTTGCTTACAAGTATTTTGTATTTCAGGGTTAGCGTCATTTACTGGTGGTGCTCAAAACATTCTGCGTGAAGAAGAAAGAGCACAATCTGGTTCAGATCGTGGGTCTCACAAGGGAAAGAAGCCTGTGACTAGTAGCAAAATTCCCATTAATGATTATGAGCAGTATTCTGATTCTGATAGCACTTTGGAAAATCTTTCTGGGCAATCTATGAGGTAAAGATTATTTTATATATTTAATTTATATATTATTAAAAGTTAGTGCTGTCATCATTTAGTTTTCAGATAAGAATTCTTGAGATAATTTTCAACTTGGCACAATCCTTCCTATTAAGTATATTAGAAAATCATGTGCTTTTTCAACTCTTGTGCCAACTTTTGAATTTACTCCCTCTGCTTTACAGCCATAACCTTAATCTGTTTATCTTTTAGCTAGCCTGCTGGAACCTCCTCATTAGATTCCCTATGACAGCACTATTTGCTTCTAGTCATTGTTATAATGTAGAATCTTCCACTTTGAGGTTACTTTCCATCAACTCTATATGTCTTACATTAATGCCTTTGTAGAAAATACAAAACTGGCAGTGATTGTACATATCCAAATTTCCAAAACATTCTGGATATCCAAAATATTTGGATATCTCTAAATTTCTAAAATCATTTGGAAAGCATTGGGTTGAATTCATTAATATGAAATTTAATGAAGATAAATATAAACTCTTACATGAGTTCAACAAATTGACTTTGAAAGCATAAGAAGCATGGTATGCAGTCTGTCTGAAAAGATACTAAGAGTTTTTACTGAAAACTGAATGTGAGTCAACAATGTGCTGTAACAGCCTGGAACTAATATGTTATCTTGGACTGAACTGAAAAAGATCTAATTTCTTGGAATATGGCAGGGTAATAGTCCCTCTGTCCTCTGCCTTGGGTGGATCATATGTGTAATGTTTTCAGTTTGTTACTAAAGATTTTCATGTGGGAAATGAATTGAACTGATTCTGGTTAGCTTAGAAGGCTGAAATCAAAGCATTAAATGAGAGTCACAAGAAGCAAATTAATATTTGATACAAACACTCATTTCTTGACAATTTCACCTATCCAGAAATATGATTGGATGCCTCAGAAACTAGTGGGTACCTCCTCGCTGCTAGTCTTCACGTAATGACTCTGTCCTTTTGCAAATCTCCATATGTGTTACAGATGATTATTATATTCTTTTAGCCTCTTTGCAGAGTACTGCTTATGCTAGATCTCTCATTTTCCAGGTTAATAAGCCTTTCAAATACTTTCTGCAACATTACCTCTTTAAATTTTCCCAAGGTGATTGAAAGAAAATGATTGGTGTCTCTTTGTTACAGTTATATGAATTGTGTCCTTCCTGTTCATACTCATTTGGAACTCTGTGAAGTCTAATAAAATGTTCTTTGAAAAAAGTGCTGTAAACTCTTCTGTAGAAGTCACAATAATGTCATTTTGGCAAAAAATGGTTCCTGGCTTGGGAAGAGACAGAAGAGTTCTAGAATATTATTATTGAGTATGGAGAAGAGCTATTTCTAAGGTGGGAATTTAAAGGTAGAATAGAAGTTTAGTGTAAGTCAGCTCAAAGATAAATCTTTTTTTTGCCTACTGAATGAAATTATTTGACTATTCTAACTAGGTAATAGTGTTCTTTCATCAAAAGAAAATAAAGTTCACTGAAAATAAGTTAGTACCTCTCATGACATTCTATTTAGAAACTAGATGTGCAGATATGTTTCCATGTATATGTTCATGATTGTTATACAGTGTAATATCCAAAGTGAACTATTATGTAAGGAAGGATAGCACCTGTATATTGTAGGGAAAAAATGGAGTTCTAACATCAAATACTGGCTTTCCCTTTACTTTTGGTCATTGCTTTCTGAAATATATGTTGAGTAGAAACAAATGATTATACTGTTATGAACTGCCTGAGGAATAGGCTACTAAGTTGGGATGATCAGGTTTCAAGTCTTACCTGTGACCCATTATATGATTATGTGATTCTAGGCAAGTCACTCAGCACCTACAACCTCCCTGGCAGTTGTCCCTAATCAAATCTCCCTAAGTCAAAGAAAGACTTTCTGGTCTGTATTTGCAGATACCTTTCTCATTGGGAGTTCCCTATAACATTGAAATGACTGCTCTGGTAAAAAAAAGAAAAAAGTTATTACAGGCAGAATATATTTTTTAGAAGAACTATCTAATATCTGATCTCAAAGTACTGCTTTGTTTTAGTTTTAAAAATTTCTTTAGTCTCTCATCAGATAAGGGAAGATCACAGAGAACTCCAACTTCTCCCCTGTCTCCAAGCTCCCAGAAACTTTCACAATTTGACCTTCCAGCAAACTCAGTGGAGAGGACTAGATCCCCAGCAGTCTTGCCTGCAACACCATCAGCATTCAAACCCAATGCTGTCTTCTCTGACATGAATTTATCAGGTAGTAAGGCAACAGCAGGAACACCTTCAACCCCAGGCAAGTGTGTTTTATATAATTGTAATTTTTAACATAAAACATGAATTTGAATTTTCCTTTACTTTTCAGTAAGAGAATACTTTTACTTTACTTTTCCTCTTGAATAATAGAAAAATATTTTGTTAAGTCAGTTCTATTTGGGTATGTTATCTGCAAGTCATCTAAGAGAGGTAAAAGTTTTGTTTTACTTGGCACCCCAGAAGACAAAACCATGATACCATAAATGGATCTTATAGGGACATAGATTTAAGCTCAGTGTAAATGAATACTTAGCTGTCCGGTAGTGAAAATGGACTGATTCAGAAAGAAGTGATGCCTCAACGTGATTACTTGGAATGTAAGAGAAGGAATTTTTAATTTAGTATTGTCTTAAATTGATGACATCTGAGTTTTCTACCATCTTTAAGATTCTGTTACTCTATAAATATTTTTAAAAGACTAAATATAAATAATGTGAGATTAACCTAAATGCTGAAAAGGAATTCAAGAGTAATTAGAAGCTGTTCCAGTAAAATTTGCTAAGAACTTGAAATTCCTTTTCCTCTCCTTATCCCCACTCCCACATCCCTGGCATTGACTTATTAAGATCCATGTCTGTATTGACTGCGTATTTTAAAATCAGCTGGAGTCAGGAATTCAGGTTAAGGGAAAATCTTCAATCTTTATTCTTTGTGGAGGTGAAGGGGGATAGCGATAGGGATGTAAGCAGCCATGACATGAACCTGGCCAGCAGTCTCTCTGTTCTCTCTCCGCCTCTCCAAAGTCGTCCCTACGTCATTTCCTATACAGTACATCAGAACTTGCACAAAGAGTGGAGTAATATATACTCCAAGCATATATTAATAGAGGCTTGGGACCTCAGTGCATCAACTCGAGCTTCAGCCCATAACACACAGCCCATAACACAATTGTTAAATAATTGTCAGATTTAGACAAAACAAAATTATTTTTGGCTCTTACAGTAAGAATTTAGAGAGGCAGCTGACTGTATAGTGGGGACACAGCCATGGTGTCAGAAAGTCCCCTCCTTTGCCTCACTTTCTGTCTGTGTGACCTTTCAGTTCCTTAGTTAATTCTCTTTAGGACCATCAGTTGCAAAAGAGGTTATTTGCATTGATAAAGGCATTCTCTGCCTGGGAAGTTCTATACCTATGAAATCATAGGTGTGATCCAGTTTTTTTTTTAATTTAGGAGTAGTTGCTTGTGAGTTTTCTACATTTGTCTCGTGATCTTTTAGGTGCTGTGCGTTTTTCTCCTGCTGGTCTTCAGCATCGTATGACAGCAGAACTTAGCTACTTAAGTGCCATTGAGGAGTCTGTGCGCCAGCTAACAGATGTAGAAAGAGTTCGAGGCATATCACTGGCCCAGCAGGAGACTGTCTCCTTGGCTCAGATCTTAAAGGTATTTGTATTAGTTCTCTTCTCTTACTTTATTTTATTCTTAGTGTTTTCATCTCTTTCAATCAGTATTATAGGTGAGTTAAATCATCTTTTATTGTACCACACTTTTTTAGAGTGCAGCCAGCTAATTCTACATCATAATCAGTCCTAAATATATCAACACACAGACTTTTTAAGATGAAGATTAAAGATACAGTTTTTAAAAGAAGTCTGATGAAATCGCAAATCCTTGATGTATTCACATATTAGGAGTAAGTCTGTTACAATTATTATCTGGTTATTTTTAAAAAGTTTTTAATTTGATTTATTTAACATTTTCCTCAATTACATTCAAAACAAAATTTTTTCTTTTATTATGTTTTTTATTTTAGTTTCCCCAAATCTTAGTAATAATATTTTATCTCCATTGATTTATTATTTTCTCAAGTATACAAAATGGAGTTTGTGCTTTTAAATCTTAATGACAATACCCCTTCAGTGTAGCTATTGAGCAATCACTTTTTCAATTTAGCTTTCTGAGTATATATTTGTTTTTAAAATTTGAGTTCTAAGTATTTTCCCTTATCCCCATCCACAATTAAGAAACCAATGTGAATTTGTGTGGAACATTTCCATAAAAGTCAAGTTGTGAAAGAAAATATAGATCTCCTACCCTAATAAAAATAAAAACCCTTAAGAAAAATTAAGGTTAAAAAAAAGAGAGAAAAAGAGAATGTTTCAATTTGTATTCAGACACAATCAGTTCTTTCTCTGGGTATGGATAGGATTTTTCATCATAAACCCTTCAGTCATGGGTGATTGTATTACGGAAATTAGCAAAGTCATTTACAGCTGGTCATCCCAGAACATTGCTATTCCTTTGTATACAGTACATTTCACTTTGCTTGAGTCCATGGAAGACTTTCCAGGTTTGTTTGTTTTTCTGAGAGTATTCTGCTCATCATTTCCCAAAGAACGATAATATTCCATTACACACACATACCATAGTTTATTGAGCCATGCCCCAATTGATAGGCATTCCTTCAACTTTCAATTTTTTTTGCCCCGAGAAGAGAACTGCTATTAATATTTTTTGTACATATAGGTCATTTCCCTTAAAAAAAAAAAATCTCTTAGTATTCATGCCTAGTAGTGGTGTTGTTAAGTCAAAAGATATACCTGAATTTATATCCCTTTGGATACCCAACATATCTTTTGATCATTTATCAATTGGGACGTGGTTCTCATTTTTTAAAAATTTGGCTCAGTTTACTCTTTATTTGAGAAATGAGGCCTTATCAGAGAAACTTGCTTCAGAATTCTTTTTACAATTGCTATTGCTGTGTTTACCCCCCATTTAGTCTCACTCTCCTTTCATTCTGTCCTTCCTCATTAGTGTTTTGCTACTGATCTCTCCCTCCCCCAATATGCCTTCTCTTTTATCACCCTTCTCCACCCTCCCCCCCCCCCCCGCCCCCCTACTAATCCACCAACCCCCCGCCCTCCACCCCTTGCCATATTCTATTCCCTTCCTATTTTCCTACAGGGTAACATAGATTTCTATACCCATATTGAGTATATATGTTATGTCTTCTTTGAGCCAATTCTAATGACAGCAAGGTTCACTCACTCCCCCTTTCATCCCCTCTACTATAAAAACTTTTTTTTGCCCTTTTTTATGGCAAATAATTTGCACCATTCCACTTCTGTCTTTCCCTTTGTCCCAATCTATTCCCCTCTCATCCCTTAATTTCATAATTTTAAAAAATTATGTTAGCCTTTCATATTCAACTCATACCTGTGCCCTCTGTCTATAAATATATTCCTCCTAATTGCCACAATAATAAGAAAGTTCTAATGAGTTACAAGTATCATCCTCCCATATAGGAATGTAAACAGATAAACCTTATAAAATCCCTTATGATATCACTTATGCTTCTCCAGAGCCCTGTATTTGACAATCAAATTTTCCATTCAGCTCTGGTCTTTTCATCACAAATGCTTGAAAATCCTCTGTTTCATTGAATGATTATCTATTCCTCTGAAGGATTATACTCAGTTTTGCTGGGTAGATGGTTCTTGGTTGTAATCCTCACTCCATTGCTCTCTGAAATATCATTCCAAGTCCTTTGGTCCTTTAATGTAGAAGCTGCTAAATCTTGTGTTATTTTTGACTGTGGCTTCACTATACTTAAATTGTTTCTTTATGGATGATTATAATAATTTTCTCAAGACCTGGGAGTTCCAGAATTTAATTATAATATTTTTGGGAGTTTTCATTTTGGGATTCAGGAAGTGATTGGTGGATTCCTTCAATTTCTATTTTACCCTCTGGTCCTAGAATATCAGAACAGTTTTCCTTCATAACTTCTTAAAAGATGTTTATTTAGTTATTTAATGTGTATGACATTTTATTTGTTTTGTTTTTTGATCATGACTTTCTGGTAGTCTAATAATTTTTAAATTATCTCTCCTAGATCCGTTTTCCAGATATTTCACTTTTTTCCCCCTGTTTTTTCATTTTTTGATTTTTTTTTATTGTATCTTGATTTCTCATAATCATTAGCTTCCATTTGCTCAATTCTAATTTTTAAGGAATTATTTTCCTCAGTGAATTTTTGTACCTCCTTTTCCACTTAAGTTTTTTTTTTCCCCAAGGCATTCTTTTTCTCTTTAGCATTTTTGTATTTCCTTTTGTACTACAGTCAATTCTTTTCCTAATTTTTCCTCTATCTCTCTTACTTGATTTTCAAAATTCCTTTTTGAGCTCTTCCATGACCTGAGTCAAATTCTTAATTTCCTTGCAGACTTTGGATGAAGGAGCTTTGATTTTGTTATCATCTTCTGAGGGTGTGTTTTGATCTCCCATGTCACTGTATAATTTTTTTTCTTCTCATGATAACTGAAGTGTTCAGAAATTTTTTCTGTTTTCTGTTCATTTTCTTTGCCTATTACTTGGTGTTTAACTCTTTGTTAAAGTAGGGCTCTGTTTTCAGGGTGGAGGTTCAGGGATTTTGTGTAGCTATTTTCAGAGATCCTTCCAGGGACTTGATCCCAAGCATTCTTTTCTGCACTGGAGCTGGTCTAGTATGCTAAAGCAACAGAGTCCTGCTTTGCTCATGCTGATGCTGGGGCTGTACTCGCCTGTGCTGTGATTATACTCTAGGCTCCCACTCTGGTTCCACAGACCTTTTCTGCTGACTTTCTAAGTTCTCCTTGTTGTGTCTGGGCTGAGAGGTCTGGAAGTCTCCTGCATTGCCACTGATGCAGAAATTGGGCTGGATCTGGGTCAGGACTGGCACAGTGTCAGTGAGGCCCACACCGGGGATTGCATGCTGGACTCCCAGTCTGGTGTCACAGATCTTTCCTGATGATCTTTTAAGTTGCCTTCGGCTAGAAAATATTCTAGTCCATAGTCTTTTGGGGTGTTCTGATACTCTAAAATTTGTTTAGAATAATTATTTAAAGAAATTTGAAACAGTTTAGGGATGAGGTTGAGCAAGATCCTGTCTTCACTCTGCCATTTTGGCTTCACCTCTGATTATCTGTATTATAATACAGATTTGACTCCCTGTTAACATATAGGCACAGCAGCAGCGTCATGAACGAGATCTGGCACTTTTAAAGTTGAAGGCTGAACGTGAAGCCCTGGAAAGTCAGAGACAGCTGGAGGAAGCCCGTCACAAAGCAGCTCAGGTGATGTTAGTTATCATATGCTTGTCCATCCCTCTTCTTCCCTTGACTTGTCAGTATTGTAATGAGCAGGGAAACAAATCCCTTTTAAGATATCAAACCACTAAATTCCCAAAGGGAATCTTGGGATCCTCACTCTGTAGCCCAGCTTGCTTTGTTCTCTTCCTCTTGAAATTGCTTTGTATTGTTTTGTATGTATTTTGTGTTTACAAAATTGAGGGACCATATGCTGCAAAACCATATGCTGCAAATCATGAAAAACTGACCTCCTAAACCAGGAATATTTAGTTTAAGACCCACCTCTGACCTGTTCTGGCTATGGGACTTGGGACAGGTCACTTAACTTCTCAGGGCAATAATCAAACTGCAGAGATCTGAATTTCCTCACTTGGGAGATCCCTAAACTGGTGAAATTACAAGCCTAGTCCCTGTTTATTTATGATCATGTTGTATGTTCCCTACCTCTCTAGTAGAGTAGTAAGTTTCTTGAGTACAAAGACTGTTTCATTAATGTCTTTGTATTTCCATTTCCTACCAAAGTATGTTAGACATAGTAGATGCTTAATAAATGTTTGTTGATAAGTTGAATTGATGTAGCAGGCTCACGGGAAGGGCTTAAATTTTTTTTTTTTCCTACTGCAAAGTTTCAAGATTTTGAGCTATATTCCCTGTAGCCTCATTCTTAATTTAAGAAGGTTTGTCACCCATCTTTCTCATATAGTTTGAGTAAAAATCATATCTACACTAGAGGACCTCTGAATCTGTACAATCCAAATGCATGCAAAGGTAAAATGGGCTGCCACACGAGGTGAAGCCTTTCGTACCACTGAAGCATCTTCACAGAGAGACCAGGTGATTACTTGATAGTGAATATTGTAGATTAGGTACCCTATGAAATTCCTTCTAACATTAACAATATTTGAAATTTTATACTACAGAGCTACTCAAGTCCTATGCCAATACATTATCATAATGATTATGTAGAAATTTTTTAAAAATACAAAAGTAAAGACAAGCATTTGGCCCAGGTATCAAAATTTTAAATTAGACTTCTTTATTTTTGAGAAGGCTTAAACATTTATTAAACTCAGATTAACACAGTGTATTACCTTTTTTATATAGGCCCATGCAGAATCTCTGCAGCAACTGGTTCAGTCACGACAGGAAGCTACTGAAGCACTACAGGAGACAACATGTAAGATAGCTGCCCAGCAGGCAGAGGCTGCTCGGCTTACCACAGATGCAGCACGACAGATCCGTGAGGTGAGATCTGATGAGAAACATACTGTTCTTAGGGATTCACATATTTTAGTTAGTGGTAAAATTATTGTTTGATAGTCTTTTCTTGGGTAGTTATATCTCTTTGGCTTTTATCAAATCCCCCAGTACTTTTTTTTAGAACCCCTCTGACTTCCCTTTCCAAACTTTATAATTTATCAGTTTATTTTATTTTCACATTTTACCGTGGAATGTCTAGTGTCATTGTCCTTTTGCTACACATCTCTTGCCAAATTTCAATCATTATTTACCTTCTCTTCTACTCACTTGCTGCTAAATAGAGCTGGATAGAGTCACATAACCATGGTTGTATACTACTCCCCACAGAGAGCATATTTCAAGTTTTTTTTTTTCTCTATGCCCTTTTGTACTTTCCTTTCCTCCATCCTCTCAACTGAGGACTTTTCTCTTTCTTCCTCTGAGCAGAGAAAGGGATATATTGGAGAAATGTTTCAAATGTTAAATTTGTAGGTCTTGACAACAGCTTGAATATGGAGGGGCATGGTGAGAGACCGTGATGAGGCCAGGATGACTTCTAGGTTGCAGACTGAAAGGATGTATTTCTGAGCTATAGAAGCAACACCTTTTCTTAAGACAGCTTGTGATTATTTGCTAATGATAAGATAGATAATTATGATAAGAAATCAGGGGAAGAAAATATCATTTCTAACTCTGTTAACGTAGGGTTTTATGCATCAGGCAGAATTTAACTCATAAGATCTTAGATTCAGAACTAGATGGTAGATCAATTGACAAAGACACTAGCACTGAGAGAGTTTAAATGTCTTGTTCCTTAGTTGCACAGTTAGCTAGTAGATGACTTTACCATACCACTTTCCTTAAGAGATGTGATATAATTTTATTATAATATTGTCACAGCTATCTGTATTTTACTCTTTGTTTTATGATCCCATGTTTAGATGACAGAATTGGCACGAAACCAAATATCAGATGCTGTCACAGCTACAGCAGCACCAATTACAGCTCTTATTGATCACCAGCGGCAACAGCATTCAGAGTTCATGAAACAGTTGAGAGCCAGAACTGATACAGACAGGTAATATTATTTACTCTATTAATTTTTCAAAAATCTTGTTGCTATTGGAAATCATTAATTTCTTTAAAATAGCTGAAATGAAGGCAGTTTGTGAATACTTTCCATTTTATAAATTCATTTTAGATCATGATCAGTTGTATAATATGCTAGGCACTTTTTAAACTTTATTATTCTTGTGGATTTTTTGTTCTGTATTTTGCAATGTGACTAATATGAAAATGTTTTATGACTACACTTATATAATCTATATCAAATTGCTTTTCTTCTGAAGGAGAATGAAAATTTGGACTTTAAAAATTTTAAATAACTAATTTATTTAAAGTTTATATGTAATTGAGAAAAAATAAGATAAAAATTAAATGTCAAGACAAAAATATATTTTAGAATGAGCATAAATGTTTCCAATATCTTAGATATATGAGCTGTCATATTATAGATTTATCTGGTTATTTTGTCTGGTTATTAGCTGGATGTTTTTGTTTGTCAAGTGTTACATTTTAGGAAATTTTCAGATAACTTAAGTCTTTAAAATATTTTAGAAAAATAGATAAAATAGTAAGCTCATGTTATTGATATGTGACCAAAAATATTAAACTATTCTATATTTTTATGGTCATTCTATCTTGTGTGTGCAGTTCATTTTTTATGATCTTTTAATTTCATTCTACTTTTAAACAATATTAAAAAACCTTTTTCTTCCTAAAGATTTTTTTATTCCTATTTCTTTTTGACAGGAAAAGTGAATCTGTTTTACTTTCTCAGAGTAAAGAAGAGACATCTGATTCAAAGAATCAAAAGTATTCTCCATCTTTTGATAGTTATTCAGAAGCCTCAAAAAATAAGACTCATGATCAGAGGTAAAGGAAAATATTCAGCTTTATTTTATAATCCATATCATAACATATAAATTAAATAATGATCATAGGGTGGCCTTGTGATTTCATTATTTAGGAAACTCCTAATGAGGCAACTTCTTCTACCAATGAATATTGCCATCTGCTTACCAATTTATAGTCTTAGAGAATTGCCTAGGATGCTGAAGGATTAAATTACTTATTTAGGATGCCACAACCAGTCAGAGATGAGACTTAAACTTTGTTGTGTAACATCACAATCCTGTGCTGAATATGGAAGTAGGAAGAGCCACTGGATCAGACAAAGTATATACAGAGAAGCCTTTGCCTGAGTTAGCACAATTTTTTGAGTGTCAAGTGTCTTCGGCTTGGGGAAAAAAACCAAAGATCTTAAGATATTACTCATAAAGAAAATGTTAATAAAATCCATAAGTGATTCCATATATATCTCATTTCAGTAAATCTTGATGATGAGAGTATTCTACATTCTAATGTTTGGATATTGTTGTTGAAGCTTTAAAAAGGGAACATACAGACCTTTGCAGATTACACTTCATAGCATATAGCACATCTTTATAGTTATCCACTTAAAGATACAGATAATTAAAAATGCATTTTATTTCCTGAATATAAAAAAGTCATTTCTTTAATTGGGTAGAACAGAATGCTGCCTGAAAGGCTTGTCAACAAAGTGTCTTCTATGAATTCATTAAAATCATGTATGGTTCTTTGAAAGATGTAAGAGCATATGTAATTGACATTTTGATTTTAAAATTTCAAATAAGGCATAACACAATAAATATATGCTCATCAAAGCTGTTTCCCATTGTCATGAAGGATTTCCATTGTAGAGTCCAAATAGAAAAGAAATTCCCGAAGGATGATAAAAATCAAGATACTCTCATTTACATTAACATCAAACTAATTATATCAATTCCCATTACTTTCTAATCTCTTAAATGAGAGTCATAATAACTGATAACTCAAAAGTGTTTGTTCAAATTACCTGCTCAAAAAACCCCAATTGACTAAAGACTAATGTGTGATATTCTGGTTAGCTTTCTGGAGGTCTTGGGACCATCCTTGCTTTCAGCAGAATAATCACCACAAGAATAGTCAGGGATAAAGTCCAAAGTCTTTATTGTCTCTTTCACCTAGGGCTTGGTTAGCTTTATGGAGGGCCTTCAAAGAGGCCTTGGTCTCAGTAGAGAAATGAAGGAGGACATGCCAGCCACTACAATGGTGGGAGATGGAATGTCTCTCTTCCAGTCCTTGTTGGTTCTTGTGTACTCTATTATAAGTACATAATCATAGATGGTCAATTTTGTAGAATAGATGTCAACTTGTAGAACTGTACTAAGTACATGTAATATAGGGAATCATTATCTTAATTCTAAGTTAATATCTTGTTTTATGATTAAATCAATCATACTGAACTAGAGAACTATTAATCACCATGCTAAACTAGATAACCATTGTATTATAATTCCACATCTCCCGCTTTCTTTTATTTTAGAATATAGGTGGTCACGCTCTCCCTGACTTCTCAGGGAGGTGAGAACCCCAAAAAGGAGGTGATCACACTCTCTCTGATCTCTCAGGAAGGGAGGTGAAAACACCAAAGGGAAATGGGGAATCAAACCAGATTAGTGGGTTTCTGAAGGGTCTCACTTGAAACAGGTATACATAAATCTATCAACATGTGGATATTACACAAGCACATAGTAATATAATACAGAAATTCCCAAAGGATGATAAAAATCTCTATTATAAGTACATCATCATAGGTGTCAATCTTGTAGAATAGATGTCAACTTGTAGAACTATACTAAATACATGTAAACTAGAGAATCATTATCTTAATTCTACTGAGTTAACATCTTGTTTTCAGATTAAATCAATCATACTGAACTAGAGAACTATTAATCACCATGTTAAATTAGATAACCATTGTCTTATCAATTCCACTGAGTTAACATCTTCTTTCAAGTATACTTCTCTAGAGTTCTGCCCTTTACACTAATGTCTAAACATAAACAGGGCATTCTTTCAGCCAGTCAACAAAAATTGGTTAAGGACCCTGGTGCCAGCTAATGGTGACACAAAGACCAAAATGAAACCGTCTCTACCCTCAAAAAACTTACAGAGGAGCAGCATATACATATATAAGTATAAGTAAAATAAATGTGGAGTAGTCTGGAAAGGCATCAGGTAGAAATTCCATAATAATCCCAAGATCAAATAAAAATTCCTCTGCCTTCCAAAGCTCTTCTTAACCTGTGTACTCCTAATATGTGCTGTCTTCTTATATCTTATTTCACTATATCTACTCTGTGATCCAGTGATGCTTGCTTCCTGGCCAGTTTTTGAACCAAATACTTCATTTCCCCCACAATGGAGTCTTAGCTAAGTCCCTCCTTCAAGAAGTCTTTCTCAGTTCTTAATCTTACTATCTTATATCCTCTGAGATTGCCCCCAGTTTATTCTGAGTATATCTGTTTTGGACCTAGTTATTTGCTTGTTGTCTTCCCCATTAGAATTGGACTTCCTTGAAAACAGCCTGTTTTATTGCCTTTGTATCCCCAGGACTTAGTATAGTGCCTAGCACAAAGTAGGCTCCTAATGAATGCTAGTTAACTGATTAAGTTATTGATTGACAGACCGAAGTATGATCCTTGTCAAAGAAAAGGATCATCTCTTAAAGGTAGGATTTGGGAAGGAGAAAATAGGGAATGATGTAAAAGCATTTTGAGATGTAGAGAAGGGGAGAAGAGAGCTCCCAGGAGATCTTATGGAGCTGGTCCATACATAATATACATATGTAGTATATTAAGGAGAGATAGGAAATATGTACTCAGAAAGTGAAGCTCTACCACCATCTTGACCATCTGCCTTCAATTCCTGATCAAAACATGACTTTGAGCATAAGAGTCTTGGAAATAGCAATGTCCCCCAAGAACCAGATTTTCCAGCCCAGCTCCCATAGCCATTATTTAAGGGAGAAATCATTTTGGAGGAGAGACTCATTTTATTCTCCAATACCAGTAATAGCAGTTGACTAATTGCTTCTGACAGGCAGATAAACCCAGGAGTTCTGAGAGTGTCAGCATTTCCCAGATCCCCAATCTTGCTTCCAGAGTAATCTTTATGGCCCTCATTCAGGGAAGGAACTACTGTGGAGAAGAGAACAGCCATCCTCACCAACTGCCTCACTTAGAATAACTCAGCACAGCCCAATACTCTCAGCCACCATATTGAAAAGTAACTCTTATAGGGATGCAGCCTGTCTATTGCTCCTTCATCTACTATAGCCATATCCATTGAAGATCCACAAGACTGAAAGCTATTATCACTAAAGTTCTTGTTACTGTCCAATGGTTCAATATTAGAAATTGACTTGATTTTTATAGTAACATTGAAGCTAAGGCATTAATATCTGCTGCAGTTGTTAGACCTTTTTATCTGACTTGCAACTGAAACCTTCCATTTGTGTTGTCTCCCCATTTAGAATGTGAACTCCTTGAGAACAAGAACATTTTTACTTTTCTGTGTGTATTTATAGCACTTAGCTCAGGGTCTTACATATTATGAGACCTTATAAATGCTTTATTCATTCAGTTATCATGAATAAATACTGTAAGTGAAAATTGACTTGTTCTCAGAATTAAATAGAGGAAGAATTTGAACTGGGTTGCTTTTGGGAAATTGTACTGTACTGTTAATGGCCCTGAGCTCTCCCTGAAGGAAGGGATCATATTTTAAACGCCAGTGTTACCCCATTGTTCCTGTGTTGCTGAAAATCACATCCTACTTTCTTCTCCAAAGGCAATAAAGCAACATCTCTTTCTGGATAATAATAAACTATAACATTGTCAAGGAAGTACACCAAGAACTGTGTAAAGAATATCACACAGGGCATTGATATATTTACAACATATTATCTATTCAGATTTTGATTTCTTTCATTGGTAATTTCAAGGTTTGTCACCTAGGGGAATAACAAATTGCCTCCCAATTCCCAGCCAACTGGATCCTGAGCATAGTGTTGGACTAGATGGCCTCTGTCTTCTAATTCTGAGAACACAATGACAGATGGGCAACCTGTGTTTCTACTGACATCTCTGCTATGTCAAGAGATCTAGAAGAAGATTTCCAAAATTTAACTGGTGCCCTATAGAGTACTTCTGGGAAGATATGCATAGGAGTTGCCCAGGATGAGAAGGCAGATAGGAGTTGCTATTCAAGGGAGAACTTAGATGAGTGAAATCATACTTTCATTGAAACACATATTTTCATTAATCTAATTTAAATATTTGCCTGTGAAAGTAGTTGTTTCTTCCCCTAATATTTAAACTTCTATTTAAAATATAGTAGTTAGATTCATATCTTTATGTGTTTACTTGATTACTAGACAACAAAAGGGCAGCTAGGTAGTGAACAGAATATAAGGCGTGGAGTATGGAAGACTTATATTCCTGGGTTGAAATATTTCCTCAGAAATTTCCTCACTGTGTGATCCTGGGCAAGTCCCTTAACTCTCTTAGCCTTAATTTCTTCATCTATAGAACCTAGAGAAGTAAATGGCAACCTATTCCAGTATTAACAAGAAAACCCAAAATGTAGTCAGGAAGAGTTGGACTTGACTAAAGCGACTCGACAACAACAACAGGCATAAAAAGGAATGTGGAATTACCATTAAATCATAGGAAGAATTTTAGTCCTAACTTTTATACTTGCTTTTATAATTTTCCCTGTAATAAAAATCATAATAAAAATGTTATTTATATTTATTAGCTATATAAAGTTTAAAAAGTAATATATATATACTGCTTTGATCTACACAGAAATCCTATATGGTACAATTATAGAATGCCCTTTTTTCTACAAGTCAAGCAAAGCCTATTTATCTCCATGATGACAGTTATAGTAGAAAAATTTTATAATCCATGAATTATTTTTCCTAATATCTTGAAAAGTTATTCACATGATTATTTCCTTGTTTATTGCTTTAGTGAGAAATTACCCTCTTTATTCCCATAATCTTAAATCTTTATTTTCCAGGATTGTTCAACTCCTGGAAAATAGGATTACTTTTCATTTTTATTTCTTTGTATCTCTAGTACACAGCAGGTGCTTAATAAATTATTGGATTTCATTAGCTGACTTAGACAACTTCCTTTCAATCTGTTAGGAGGAAAAAAGGCACTGTAATTTTTGAAATTTGGAATTTTGTATTTTTTCTTCATTTTATATTTTCAGAAGTCAAGGTCATCATTAATTAACTTGCATTTTGTTTACTTATTAATTTTCCTGACATAAAAATTTTTGGAGCAGAAGCAGTAACAGCCTCCAGGAAAGCCCTTCAGTTCTGTTGATAAAGGAAAATGAAAAGAAACCTGCTTCTGAAAAGACAGAGAGTCCTATTGAAGAACAAGTTCATACTGCTGTGGATGATTCTCTTCAGAGTGATAGCATTCCATCATTGCCTGATGAGAAAGGTAACTTTCATTTGTTCTTTACCACTAAATCTTTGAGTTATTTTTTTATTCTCAGCCTTCTTAAACCCTTGGAGAGGAAGTTAGATATTGCTTTCATTTTTACCTGGATGTGTTACTTCATTTGATTAGAGTTTGATGCTAATGTGGAGTAAATTCATGGTTTTGATCCAGTGTTGGTCAGATATAGCCAATTAGTTTTTCTAGGGAGAAATCAAAGGGATAGACTATATTAAAATATTCAGTCGTTTAACCTACAGTTCTGTATTATGAGTCAAAGGCAGGAATTGGGAGTTTATATGGATAGTTAATATTATCAGACAAGAAAGATCACATTATAATTCTATTTAATAAATAATAAAAATCCTAGTATTAATTGTCCAAATAACCATATGGACTAAATTTGAATTACTTTTATATGAGCCAAAGTCACTAAATTAATTTTTCATTTCTATTTAAACAATGAAACATCAGTTTTAAAAAATCCTGAATGGAAGGTAATGATAACTAAGAAAACTAAGACAAAGTAATGGCTTCTAGAATTAACCTGGAGTGTTAATACTCTCTGTTCCATGACTTATTTTTAAATAAGTATACCGAAGTAACATTTGTATGTGATAATCCAGGGAATAGCAGATGACATTTTAGTATATTTCTTTCCTGCAGTTGATTATTTCTGAATCACTGTAGAATTCAAGGAGTGCAAAAAGAGAGCCCACTTTTCAAGTTATTCCTGTTTGGTCTGATTTAATTAGAAGAGAAATTTGTAATGGAAGAGGCAGTGGTGACATATCTTTAATTTAGAATAAATTGTCATGAGCAGGGAATTCTGATTTGGACTTTTATTTCCTTTAATTCTTCAAAGAAAATAAAATTCAAATGTTTTGTTTTATGCACATTGCTGATCCTTTAAAATTAGTGTTTAAATTCTATTGCTGTAAAAATTTATTAAAGAATTATATATAGGAATAATATGATAGTTGAAAACTATTTTTTCAGCTTTTTATTTTCAAAATATATGCATAGTTTTTAGTATTCACTCTTGCAAAACCTTGTGCTAGTAGGTTTTTACTCCTTCCCTTTTACCCATCCCCTCCTTTAGATAGCAAGTAATCCAATATCTTAAGCATGTGCAATTTCTTCTAAACATTTCCACATTTTATCAAGCTGCACAAGAAAAATCAGATCAAAAAAAGAAAAAAAAAAAAAAAGGGAAAAAAAAAAAGTAAAAAGAAAGCAAACCACAAAAAAAGTGAAAATACTATGTTGTGATCCACATTCAGTCCTGACAGTCCTTTTTCAGGCTACAGATGGCTCTTTTCAGTACAAGTTTATTGGAATAGGCCTGAATTACCTTGTTGAAAACAACCATGTTCATCAGAATTGATCATTGTGTAATTTTGTTCTTGTTGTGTACAATGTTCTCTTGGTTCTACTCACTTAGCATCAGCTCATGGAATTTTCACCAGGCCTTTTTGAAATCATCCTGCTGATCATTTCTTATAGAACAATAATATTCTATTATATTAATATACCATAACTTATGTAGCCATTCTCCGACTAATAGGCACCCACTCAGTTTCTGTTCCTTGCCACTACAAAAAGGGCTGTTACAAATATTTTTACACACATAGGTCCTTTTCCCTTTTGTATGATCTCTGCAATACAGTCCCAATAGAGACACTGCTGTATGCATAGTTTGATAGTCCTTTGGACATAGGTCCATATTGCTCTCCAGAAGAGTTGGATCAGTTCACAATTCTACCACCAATATATTAGTATCCCAGTTTCCCACATCCCCTCTAACATTTATCATTATTTTTTCTTATCATCTTAATCAGCCTGAGAGGTATGTATTAGTACCTCAGAGTTGTTTTAATTTCCATTTTTTTGATGAATAGTGATTTAGAGCATTTTTTCATGTGACTAGACATGTTTTTAATTTCTTCATCTGAAAATTGTCTATTCGTGTCCTTTGACTATCAATTGGAGAATGACTAGTATTATAAATTTGAGTCATTTCTCTGCATATCTTAGAAATGAAGCCTTGATCAGAACACTTGATGTAAAATTTTTTCCTTAGTTTTCTGCTTCTCTTGTAATCTTTTGTGCATTGATTTTGTTTGTAGAAAAATTCCTTTCTTCTCCACAGATCTGAGAGGTAAACTATCCTTTGTTCTTTATGTCTAAATCATTAAACCATTTCAACCTTATCTTGGTATAGGGTGTTCGGTATTGGTCAATGCCTAGTGTTTGTCATATTATTTTACAATTTTCCCAGCAATTTTTGTCAAATGGTGAGTTCTTATCCTAGAAGCGAGGGTCTTTGGGTTTATTAAACACTTGATAAACTATAGCCATTGACTATTATGTTTTGTGAATCTAACTTATTCCCCTGATTGACTACTCTATTTCTTAGCCAGTAACAAAAGTATTTGACCGCTGCTTTATAATACAGTTTTAGGTCTGGTACATCTAGGTCAGCAGCATTTACTTTTTAAAATTCCATTGAAATTCTTGTCCTTTTGTTCTTCCAGATGAAATTTGTTACTATTTTTTCCTATCTCTGTAATTTCTTGGCCATTTGATATGTCTGACATCGAATAAGTAGAATTATCATTTTTGTTATATTATCTCAACCTACCCATGAGCACTTGATATTCTTCCAGTTGTTTAGATCTTGCTTCCTTTGTGTGGAAAGTGTTGCACAATTGTTTGTTTGATTTACTCTTAATGTCTCTTTGAGTCATTCACTCCCATTTGTTCAGTTTTAATTTTTAGTGAATTCTTTTCTTCAGTTAGCTTTTTTTATCTCCTTTTGCATTTGGCCATTTGAACTTTTAAATTAAATATTTTGTTCATTAAATTTTTTTTCCATTTCACCAATTATATGTTTTAGAGAGTTCTCCTTTTCCATTTCACCAATTTTGTTTTTCAAGTAGTTGTTTTCTTTTTTTGTTTCTTTAGATCTATTTTTTAAGGAGTTGTCTTCACCTGGTTTCTGTATTTCCTTTTCCTAATTCTCCTGTTAAGCTGTCATTTCCTTTACCCATTTTTCGTTTAACTCTCTTTTAAGATCCTTTTTGATTTCTTCTAAGAGAGTCTTTTGAGTTGGAGATCAACTCAACAAAAAAAAAGCCCCTTGAGACTTCATCTAGAGATGTTTTGCCTTTAGTGTCCTCAGCATTTGAGGTCTGTTCTTTTCTGTCTCCATAATAGCTGTTTATGCATAATCAGAGCTCTTTTTGCTTTTTTGCTCATTTTGTTAAAGGTTGAGGTCTGATCTTAGGGCACAGGATAGTTTGTCCCAAGCTTCTCCTACAAGTGACAGTGACTTCACACTGCCCAGGGGCCTGTGCTGCTGGCTAACTTCCAGTGTTGGGTGAGCTTGGCCAAGTCCTGCATTATCCTGGATTCAGGGGCTCACTCTTTGCTATCTGTAGTTGCGGTGGAGGTCTCATACTTAGTCTGCTGATCCATTGGCTTCTGAACCAGGACATCTTATGTTGTATTTTGGCTAAGAGGCTCCCAGTTGATTTTCCCAGTCCATGCAAAGAGGCCTCTGCACCCTGAGTCCTTGCACTGGGTTGCTTTACCCCACCCTAATTGAGACAGACCTTTCCTGAAGTTCTTCCAAAATACCTCCTGCTGGAAATTTGTTACACTCTAATCTTTGTGGGTTCTTTCACTCCAAAACTCATTCAGAGACTTGATCTGGTGATGTTCTGAGGGAATCAAGAAGAACGCATACCAAAAACCTGTCTACTCTCCTCCATCTTGGCTCCACTGACAGTTGGAAACTATTATGCTTTATTTCGTAGTGATTGTAAAGAGTATTTTGTGCCTCAATCACATCAGTCATCTCATGGCTCTTGCTTACAACCCTTTGAGGGATGGTTTTATTATTTTATTATCCTGATTTTTCATATGAGGAAATGAAAGTCCTGAAAGTTATGTAGCATCAGTGAACATCTGGGATAGAGAAAAAGAACTGGACATGGTCTTATATGAGGGCTGGTGCTGACCTATTAAATGACCTTGGGTAATTTGCTTTTCTCATCTTCAACTTCAGTTTTCTTGTGTGTTATCATAAAATTGGTCTAGATTATCTTAAAAGTTTGTTTAATCTATAAAAATTCAATACTCTTTAATTTGCCCCAAGAACATAGAACAAATACATCGTGAAACTGTGATCCAAATTCTGATATCATATTCATTGCTTACTAAAAATATTGTGCTACATATAAAATTCAAAACTGATAATTACTAGAAGGATAGTGTATGTTGACAAACTGATAATATGCTTTAATATTTGATGATGAAAATTACTGGAAAAATACTGAAAAATTGTGTATATGACATGCTCTATTCTGGTAAGTAAGATTTCTAGCACTCTCATCCCTCCAAAAATAATATGAACTAAGGAGTCCAAAAGGATCCAAATGTGCTGCTCCACTCAACAAGCATATGCAAAGTGCCTCCTTTAAGATGCCAGGCACTATACTGGGGATGCAGAGAGAAGCAAAAGCATTGTCCCTGTCCTCAAGAAGCTTATTATAACATGTTGTTTAAAAAACAAAACAAAAAAAAAAAAAACTATTTACAAAGATCTATACCCCTGCTTCAGTGAAATAAGTTGGAAGGAATAGGAAAGCTTCTGCAGAAAGTGAGATTTGAGCCTTATCTTGAAGAAGCATAGGTCAGAAATGAGTATATTCCAGTCACTGAGAAGGGGAAAATGTGCTTAGCATATCAGGAGATAGCAGCTACACTATTGTATCTGTATTGTAAAAGTACATGGAAGGGAATAAAAAATAAAATAGAAGAACTTATTAAAAGGTACAAAAGGGCATGGTTGTAAAGAGAATTAACTTTGTATTTTAATCTGAAGGTCTTTGAAGAGAAGGTCATGGTCAGGGACATGGTCAGACCCAAGTGTTAGGAAAATCACTTTAGCAACTAAGTTGAGAATGGATTGGAATGAATCAGAGAGTTTAATTAAAAAGCTATTGCAGTAGTTCAGGTGAGAGGATCTGGTTATGTTTTATGAGAGGATCTAGTATTGTACTAGAATGGTCGTTGTATGAGTGAAGAAAAAGGGATGTATATGAGAGATGCTGTGAAACAACAAAAATTGACTATGGCTGTAATAACTTAACAGCCTGATATGAAATTCAAAGCAGGAATTAAATATAATTTGGTGGTTTGGGAACATTTACTGTAAGGACATTCTGTTCTAGCCACTATGTTAACTTCCAAAGGCAGTGCATGTCACAATATATCAAATATAGTACTTACCGTATTTCCCCGATAATAAGACACTGTCTTATCAAAAAAAATTTTGGACAGAAAACCATCAGAGGGCTTATTTTCAGGGGTGGGCTTATTTTAATGAACATTGACAGCAATTTTAATAAACAGGTAAATGTGAACCAAAAAAAATACCTTTATTCAATAATGATCGTGTCATCTTCTTCAACAACATCGTCATAAGTGTCCATACCCTGAATTCCATCCTGGATGTCTTGCACCTCTATTTCCTTCAGAAGTGGACCCAATCTGTCATGTCCAGCAATATAACGCTCTTTAAATGAACATGTCTTGTCCAGGTAACCTGCTCGTAGTGCCTTGGCGACACAGCTGTCAGTAATTTTATCCCATGACTTCTTCACAAGTCACGACTTCTTGCAGACAGGGCTTCACAAAGATTCCACGCTGATTTCTTTCCATTCTATTTTCAATGTAGTCATTGACTTCCATGCGCAAATGGTCCTTGAATGGCTTGTTTATTGCAATATCAAGGGTCTGGAGATAGGCAGTCATTCCTGCAGGAATCATTACTTGATCTATTCTTCTCTCTGCAAGGAAGTTTGTGGTGAGCTTTTTCTTCTCAAAACACAGCCAGGTGATAAAAGTTCAGATCTTTTATTATCTCCAATATAGCCTGGTTAGCTTAGAGGTCTATCTCTCTGCTTGGTTCCAAGAGCTCCCTCCGAATGTTGCCAAATCCAAGGATTCTGTCCTTCAGCCTCTGCCTCTGCTTTCTTCAGCCTCCAGCCAGCTCCACTCTTCATGTCATTCTGGTGAAATCTCTCAAGATGCTCTCTGTCTGCACCACAGTCCTCCTCTCCAATCCAGCTGAACTCTCTTCCGCGACCAGCCAGCCAAGTGGAAAATATATTCTGGAATAGCTCTCTCTTCATTGGCCTTATATGTGAATCTTCTGAGAGAATGGGATTATGGGTTTTCTCCCATAGTGCTCTCTGGCCCTAAGAGCTTTAAGGGAGGTGTGAATTCCCAAAGTTACAAAGTTTACTTTGTGAAGCTGGCATACTTGTGAACTCCAATGCGTAAAGGTGCAAACACAAGCATTGTACTAATTAGTTCTACTTAGTACCTTGTTTCAGGTTCTGCCCAAAACATCTTCTTGTAAGATTAGATCAACTCTAATTAGTTAGCAGTTTGTAAAGATTCCAACATCTCCCCCTTTCTTTTGTTTTAGAACATAGGGTAGTCATGACCTCCCTGATTTCTCAAGGAGGTGAGAACCCTCCAAAAAAGGTGATCACGCCTTCCCTGACACCTCAGGAAGGAAGATGAAAACACCAAAGGAAATAGGAAGTCAAATCAGATTAGCAGGTTTCTGAAGAGGTACACATAAATCCATCAATATGGGCCAGAATTTTGTAACAGATATACATGCTATACATAAATCCATCAATATGAGAGACATTATACATAATTTACATAAGCACATAGCAATATAACACAGGCTAGTAGTAATGTAACAAATAACATGAATCATCCTGAAATTTTACACATGTCCATAAGTCCTAGAAACAGTCCATAAGGAATCCATTGTCCATTAGTTCATGTGCCAGCATGAACTGAAAGTACTGCAAAAAGTCTCATCAACAATTTTTCATCTTAAGGAATCCAATGATTCTTGCTGGTTTTTCAAGAACTAAAACAGTTTCATCTTGTGTTAGGAAATCCAATGATTCCTGAAGATTTTAAAAGTCTTTTTAACAGTCTCATTGTCAGCCATCTGATTCTTTCTCCATCTGTGGAAAGCAGATCCTCTTCCCCAAGCAGTTAATCTATTTAATTCCCTTCTATTTACCACTTTTCGGATTTCTCATCATTATCTGATAATTACATTGGAGTTGTTTGCACTGGATACTGCCTTGTTGTCTTAAAAGACTTGTATTCTTCCCAACTGTAATCCTGATTGCTTTTCTGTTGGTTGATGACATCAGAGTTCTGAATTTCTAAAGTCTCTCTGGGTGTAACCTCAGCTGCTATCATGCCCCACCTGTCCTTTGATTGATACTTTGGAGCTGGGTCCTGCCTCTCATTCCTCTGGGTCAATATACATTTAGAGGCCCAGTGAAAGCCTCGGTTACATTTTGGACATGGGGTTTTGGGTTTTCTCTCACCCTGTCTTCTCACTCTATCTCCATATCTACAGTGAGCTCTCAGATGTCCAACTTTTCCGCACTGAAAACATCGACGAGTTTCTCTAGAATTCCTTTGCCAAGAAGGACCTTGTCTTTCCATGTTCATCATAGTTTGGGCATAATAAGCATTTGTGCCCACTGTGGCACAGCGTCTTATGATCTCCTCCAAAGGAGCATCTTTGTTTAGCCCCCATATAATTCTTTTGCAAACCTCATTGGCATTTTCCTTAGCCAAATGTCTAGTCATTATTTCTGTGGCAGCATTATTTCCAATGGTTCTTATTACAGCTGTTTGCAATCGTCCCACAAAATCTGCAAAAGGTTCATTGGGACCCTGCTCTATTTTTGTGAAAGCATTATTTCCATCTTTCTGTCTAGGGAGAGAATTCCAAGCTTTTATTGCAGCCTTAGAAATTTGCTCATACACTGTTATGAGATAATAAATCTGTTCTGAACTCTCTGCATACTGACCTTGACCAGCTAGTTGGTCAAAAGTGATTTGTCTAATAGTTCCTGTTTGCCTATTGCGTTGGGCTTGAATCCTACATAATTCATGAAACTCTGAAAGCCATAATAAATTTTGTCCCGGTTCTAGACATATTCTCGCTATGGATTTCCAGTCATTCGGGGTTAGGATTTCATAAGACAAATTATCTAGTAACATCTTCACATAAGATAATGTAGCCCCATAAAGAGTGCAACCCTTTTTCAAATCTTTAATTTTTCCCAAATTAAAAGGAGTGTATCTTCTCTCTTTTTGACCTGAAGAGTCGATCTTTTCAATCACAGGATATGCGTTTATAAAATCAGATATATCTTCTTCATTTTTTGCTTTAATGAATGCTTTCAAATTCTGCTTTACAGGAGAAGCTGACTGTGTTTCTGTCTCTCTCCCTCCCCCTTGTTCCACCCATGAAGAGTTAATTGAGGGGGGAGGGTCATGAGATGTAGAATTACCTAATTCCTCCTGCTGTGAAGTATCACACTCAGAATTGTAATTAACTCCATTCTCATCTGATTCGTCCTCCTTTTCACCTAGTAAAGTTGGCACTTCTTCCTCCTGTACTTTCCTTTTCTTCATTTTATCACTTAAATAACTTCTTATAGCCAATTGTATTACATTATATGTATTAATTATGTCTTTGGAAATTGAGTCAGGTCCATTTCTATTATAAAAAAGATCCTCTCTTTCTAATGTCCACTGCATTGAGTTTGAATTAGATCTGTAGCATTCACCCAGTTTTTCTCCGATTAATTTCCATTCGTCTAAATCTAATTCCTTTTCTGTAGAAAACCAAGGACATAGTACTTAACAATTTCTAAAAGTTCAGTGATCTGCTCCAAAATTATAATTAAACCTTGGCTTTCCATAATTTTGACAATGCTCTCTAAACATTTTCCTTGAACAGAAACAGAAGGCTGTTTTCTAAACATCTGTCCCATCTTAGCTGAAATTCTACTTTAACTCTTCTAACAAAATTTCTTTGTTACACTTACCCTAATTTCTGGGTTGAAGAGTCTTTTCCACTGGATCAGGATCAGAGGCTTTTCCACTTGAATCAGGATCGTAGCTTTTCCACTGAAATCCACTGAGGGGGTCTGTTAGCCCCACGTTGGGTGCCAAAATGTTGTGATCTAGTTCAGATGGATCTGAATCAGTCCCTGTTCAGGTGGGGTTCCTGGGCCTCCTGAAATAAAGGCGTACTGGCCAACATAGTTAAAAGGCTATCTGCCTTTGAATTTCCATCAAAAATAGGACCTGGAAGTCCACTATGTGAGTGGACATGCAGGATATAAATCTTTCCTGGATGCTTTCTCACGTGCTGTTGAAGTTCCTTAAAGAGCTGATATATATTAGAAGCTGCAAATTTTATTTGGGCTGTGGCAATTCTTTGTACCACACCTACTGAATAGGCGGAATCAGATATTATATTTATGTCGCCTGGGTAATAAGTGAGAGCTAACATGATCGCATATAATTCGTTCTGCTGAGTGGACTGAAAAGGAGTTCTGACTACTCTTTTTACGGTTAAATCATGAGAGTAAACAGCACAAATATTTTGTTTGGCTGTGTCTGTAGAAATAGTTGGTCCTTTAAGAGGAACCTTAGAAACCTTCTCCTCAAAAATCCATTGCCAATTATGCAGTAGTCTGGTTATCTTTAATGGAGATCCATGTGCAAAATTTGGAGCCATGGCCAATAAAATTTGCCACTCTGGGATGGTTTTACAGCATACATTAATTTGTGCATTTGTATAAAAGGTGTATATCTTGTCAGGTCTTATCCCAGATAATTGTACTGCTCGCTTAATGGCCTTTAATAAAATTCTAGCCACAAGCACTGGGTAAGGAGTAAGGCTTTGTTCTGGTTGTGCTGGGAGGTTCACCCACTCTATCACACTGTCTCCTTGATGAAGGACTGCTGTGGGTGCTTCTTTCGTAGCAAAAACTGATATTTCCAAGGGTTTTTGAGTTACTCTTTCAACTACATTGGATAAAGCCAGTTCAACTTCTCTCAAAGCCTCTTGAGCTTCTTTTGTAAGCTGGCATGGTGAATTTAAAACAGTGTCTCCCCTTAAAATGTAATATAGGGGTTGCAATTGATTGGTAGTTAAACCTAACACTGGACGCATCCATTGGATCTCTCTTATTAACTTTTGGAAATCATTTAAGGTGTTCAACCTCTCTGTTCTTAAAGACAGTTTTTATAGTGTAAGTGCCTTAGGATATATTTCATATCCTAAATATTGAAAAGGAGCATGCCTTTGAGTTTTTTCTGTAGCGATATGAAGTTTGTAGTATCTTAGTGTTTCTATGGTCTTTTGTAGACATGCTTCTAACATTTGCTCCTCAGGTGCACATCCCAATATATCATCCATATAATGTAATAGCATAACTTTTGGAAATGCTTTTCTTACTGGAGCAAGAGCAACAGCAGCATACATTTGGCATATAGTAGGGCTATTTTTCATTCCCTGTAGCAAAACTGTCCATTCATATCTTTTATAAGGCTCAGCTAAATTAACACTGGGCACTGAAAAGGCAAATCTTTTCATACCCCCCTTGTCTAGAGGAATAGAATAGAAACAATCCTTGATGTCTATAACCCAAAGAGGCCATTCTCTAGGAAGCTGAGTAGGAGATGGAAGTTCAGGCTGAAGAGTTCCCATAGTTTCCATCTGTTCGTTTACCTCTCCAATGCAGCTGAACTCTCTTCTGCGACCAGCCAGCTAAGTGGAAAATATTCTCTCTTGCCTCCCCTCAGAGAGAGGGCTTCTGGCGTAATTCCGCTGAAATCCGACCGAGAGCCTCTGTCTGTTTCTTTTATACAAGAGGGATGAATTGTGGGATATGAGAGAGAGGGATTATGGATTTTCTCCCATAGTGCTCTCTGGCCCAAAGAGCTTCAAGGGAGGTGTGAACTCACAAAGTTACAAAGTTTACTTTGTGAAGCTGGCATACTTGTGAACTCCAATGAGTAAAGGTGCAAACACAAGCATTGTACTAATTAGTTCTACTTAGTACCTTGTTTCAGGTTCTGCCCAAAACATCTTCTTGTAAAATTAGATCAATTCTAATGAGTTAGCAGTTTGTAAGGATTCCAGTAGAAGTTCTTCATTTCTTTAGCGGGTGAGTGCTGGCTGAATCCCAGATTATCAGACCTCTTTGGTTACCTCGCATAACAAGTGGCAGCATTAAATCAACCCACTTTCTTATAACGGCTTGTGTACACCAGGCTTTTTCGGTTTCAAGAACGTAAATGCCTGATACACGTTCAATCTTATCTTTCTTGCCCTTACTGATGATTAGAGGTGTGGCTTTCTTTCCATCCAAACGAATTGCCAAAACACAGGTGATCCGTGCAGACAGAATAATAAAATTATGACCGTCAGTCCTTCTTTTCATTCCATCATGCCCCTCAATAATGTTTTAACCTCATCATGCTCCCTGAGTGCTCCTTCTATCCTCCATGATGCCCCCTGAGTTCTTTTATCCTCCATCATGCCCCCTCACTTCCGCTTACATACCAGGTTTTTATGTTGTCCTGCCTCAGCTCTCCTCCGCGGCACTGCTCTCAATGGTGCTAACAAGCAAATCACTGGGGAAGAACAGGATGACGCGCTCACTGCTACAGCTCTAATTGGATGCAGCTTGGAGCGTGGCGTGCGTGTTTCACCTGGGGAGGAAGGGGGAACGGTGCATACAGAGGGTACCATAATATAGCGTGTAGCGCAGGGGATCACCTTCACTACAGTAGCGATCTCAATAGGGCTTATTTTCGGGGGAGGGGTTATTTTAGAGAAATCTTACACAGTAAGGGGAGGGCTTATTTTCGGAATAGGTCTTATTATCGGGGAAACACGGTATTAATAATGATAGCATTAAATTATGAAATAAATTAAAGTTCAATATATTTGATTTTAAAAGGGAGAGAATTTTATAAAGAATATTTTAGAAAGATCTCTATCAAAAATGATTCAAATAACCATTTTGGGCAGATAAGCATCTTTTCACCTGATCCCTTTTAAAGATTATGTTAAAAAAAAAAAAGAAAGAAAATTATCTTGTCATCTAAATAAACGAGGTATTTATTCAGTTGAAAATGTCTTTATTTCAATCATGTTCTTATGATTTAAGTTTAAGATTTTAGGTAATTTTTCTGTTCTGTGATGTGCTCCAAAAACTTTGCTCTGTAGTCATTAAAGTTTCAATCACATAATAGTTTCTTCTAGGGATTTTTATTTGTGAATTCATTTTTTTCATCATGTTGTGTCCTTTTTAATAATTTGTAATCCATAAAGAAACTAAATATGCTTCAAAGCCTTGTGTACAAGTTAAAGACTTACTGAAAATTGTGTGTAATAGAATGGGAAAAATGTACTTTTTCTTTGCCTTTTTTTTTTAAGACTCAACTTCTATTGCAACTGAGTATTCCCTTAAATTTGATGAGTCCATGACAGAAGATGAAATAGAAGAAAAGTCTTTTAGGTCCTTACTACCCTCAGAGAGTCATCGCCGATTTAACATGGAAAAGAAAAGGGGTCATCGTGACGATTCTGATGAGGAGCCTTCTCCAGAAAAGACTGCTTTGTCTTCTGTTAAGGTAAATTGCTTTTTATCTATGTGTGTACTTCAAGGATAAGCTTTCTCAGAGGTGCTATATTACTTCTGTATGTGAATTTAGGATGAATTATCTACCTTGACAGGCTCATTGGAGAGTTAAATATATAGCAATATTTATGAATGCCTGTTGGGAGTTCAAATGTTGGAGTTCTTGTTCTTCTCAAAACACAGCCGGTTTAGTTTAGGGCCCTCCGAATATCTCCAAATCCAATGGTTCTGTCCGTTAGCCTCTGCCTCTGCTTTCTTCAGCCTCCAACCAGCACAAAAATGGAATGAATCTCTTGTTTCCTTCTCTTGGGGCTCGGCTAACTTTCTGGTGAGTCTTTCAGACCAGTTTGGTCTCAGTGGGGGAAGTGCAGGAGCCCAGCCACCTACCACAGTGGTGTGAGATGAAGATGAATCTGGTTGTCCACTGAACTCTCACTCGTAGCTTTATCTTTTGAAAACTCTTCTTCTGCCACCAGCCAGCCAAGTGGAATATATTCTGCCTTGCCTCGGAGAGAGGGCTTCTGGCGTAATTCCGCAAAGTGCTCTCTGTCTGCACCAGAGTCGCTCCTCTCCAGTCCAGCTGAACTCTCCTCTGCGACCAGCCAGCCAAGTGGAAAAATGTATTCTGGAATAGCTCTCTCGCCTTATATGTGAATCTTCTGAGAGAATGGGATTATGGGTTTTCTCCCATAGTGCTCTCTGGCCCAAAGAGCTCTAAGGGAAGTGTGAACACAAAGGTGTAAACACAAGCATTGTACTAATTAGTTCTACTTAGTACTTTGTTTCAGGTTCTGGCCAAAATCTTCTTGTAAGATTAGATCAACTCTAATTAGTTAGCAGTTTGTAAGGATTCCAACAAATGCCTAAGTTGATTTAAATAAAAATCTATTAATTTTTTGGAGATAATTGGTTCATATTAGTTTTTTAAAAAAACTAACAAAAGGGGCAGCTAGGTGGCGCAATGGATAGAGCACCAGCCCTGATGTTAGGAAGACCTGAGCTCAAATTTGGCCTCAGACACTTAACCCTTCCTACCTGTGTGACCTTGGGCAAGTCACTTAATCCCAATTGCCTTAGAGGGGGAAAAAAAACCTGTAACAAAAGTATTTCAAATTTTAGAGCAAGCAATTTAAAAAATTCTATACAAAATTTGTTTAATCCCTAACGTAACGGAATTGTAGTTCTAAGAATAATGTTGAATTCAAGATGTGCCAGAAAATCTAATTTCTGACTTCTACCCGAGATGTGTACCAAAAAAAGAAGAAAGAAGAGTTTTAGTAGGTGGGAAGTTCCCATTATAGCGGCTAAAGAAGGCTCAGGTGACAAAAAAGTCAAGACATACAGCAGATATTTAAATCTATGTGGTGTTTATGAGTAGGAAATTGACTAAAGATTTTCTTAAAACAGGTTTACCTGTAGGATGAAATATTTTTCAACAAAACCAGAAGTAATTATTATCTGTATGATACCATGTTCTCATATTAGTTTAAAGAGTATTTATTGAATGTGAACTATGTACCTGACCCTGTACAAGGCAATGAAGATAGAAACACAAAAATGAATACCAACACGTACGTAATAAGTAAATAGAAAACATATATAAAATAATTTTGATTAGACAAACTAGGGAAGAGGACTAAAAGTGATAGTTATCATCTTTGATAGCCTTATCCTCAACTATAGAAATCTTGAGCTCAACTGCCTATCTTTTATTTTTATTAATTGTTTTATTCAATTTTTTCCCTTAATGCCTTATTTGTTATGTAACAAAAAATTGTTTAATGTTCAAAGAAAACCGCTTTCTCCCTTGCCCTGTTAATATTTTAACATGCTAATTTTGTAGAATTTGTTTTTATTATATACATCTATAAACATACTCTTTCCTAAAAGATCTGATTTTAAGATTGTAGCCTGTATTTGAAAGATATATTAGAGATAAATTTTACTTTTTTTCCCCTCTATTTTGGAGAAAAGTGAATTTCCATTGATTCATGTATAATTATTCTCTCACCTTGTCCCTTTTGTGATCATTGGTTTCTGTTTTCAAGATGGTTCTGAATTCGTATACATTCATGATCAGTGTCCCACATAGGGAGGAAATACATGTCTTTGGTACCATTAACATTGTGCTGTAACTATAGAGAGCTATTACCCAGCATTCAAAGTCAATTATGTCTTGCATAATAAGTCACGTAAATTATGTTTGTTAAGCCTGTAAATGATGTTTGAGTCTAAAGATATATTAGTAAAGGTATACCTGAAAATTCATGGCAAGATTAGAGGGGAGTTTGGCATCACACTTAGATGTGGGACAGGTATGGAGGTGAGTAAAAATTTTCCATCAACAGGTTATAGTTATACAAGCACTTACTAAATGTTGATACTCTTTGTGAAACACTATATTAGGCACTGGCAAGATGCCAAAAATTCTGGGAAAGGAGATATATAGACCTAATATATACAGAGATAATAAGTAAATACAAAGTAAGTTCAGGAAGGAGAGAATATTAGTAATATGAAATAAGGGAAGTTTTCATGAAGGGAATGTCATCCAAGATTAGTCTTGAAGAAAAAGAAGAATTATGCATGATAGGAATGAGGAGGTGGTGCAATTCAAGATTGTGATTAACCACTTTTGAAAATTCAGAGGCATAAGATAGTGTGTCTACTTTAGGGAACAGTTAGTAGTTTGCAGTATGAGTAAGGTTGAAAAGGTAAGGTAGAATCAGAGAGTGTAGGACCTTAAATTCTTTTAAAAAACTTTTTTGATATGTTTTGTTTTTTATATCACTAGAATTTCCCTCAGTGTTGTCACCCTATCCCAGAGAGTCCCCATATAGCAGATCATTAGATTGTGAATTCCTTGAGAGCAGGATCTAGTTTTTGCCTCTTTTTGTATCCTCAGAGCTTAATACAGTTGCCTGGCATATAATAGGCACTTAATAAATGTTTATATTGATTGATTAACAAATAATATTTTTAAAGAAAAAGACTGAAAAATCAGCAAAATGGTTAACATATTTTTAAAAATCTAAAAATATGTGCAGTATTCCACACTTGTGGACTTTCTACTTTTGCAAAGGAGTTGAGTGGAGTCTCTTCTCTTTTCTTTGGAACTATACTTGTTCTGTTAGTAAGTATTTATTCATTAAGTATGCAGATGCTATGTTAAGTTCTAAGGATACTAGAGGGACATTCCCTGACCTCTAGCCACTAATGATCTATGGAGGGATTTTGTAATTTTGAAAATTGATTTTGATTTATTTTGATTTTGTTCTTCTTTCTATTTATATTATAGCCAAAGTGTATATTGTTTTTTGGCTCTACTTACTTCATTCTGCATCAGTTAATTTAAGTTTTTCCATGTTTATTCATTCTATTCATTCTTTTTTATTCATTCTATTTTATTCATTCATAATTTCTTAAGAGTACAGTATTCCATACTACTTATGAACTACAATATATTTAGCTATTGGGTATCAACTTGACTTTTTATCAGTGCCCTCCTTGGTCTATTGATGGAATTTCTAGGTTAAAGAGTATGTTTGCATATTTTTATAATTAACTTGGATCTAAAAATAAATTTATGTGTGCTTTTAAAAGGTGATAAAATGGAAATAAACTCCTCATTTCAGGAACTGAGTATGCCATTCTCAGGAGGGCAAGATAGTTTCTCTAAATTCACTATGGAAATGGTACGTCAGTACATGAAAGAAGAGGAAATGAGGGCAGCTCACCAGTCTTCATTATTACGACTCCGTGAGAAAGCCCTGAAGGAGAAAGCTAAAGCAGAGCTAGCCTGGCTGGAACACCAAAAAAAGTAAGGACATTCTGAAAACCAAAAAGTAATTCTTTAAGAATGCTAGCTTTATGGTTTGTAATAAAAATTCCCTTTCATATTTATGCAATTGAAACTTAGGGAAACTTAACTTCTAACTAGGGAAGACGCCAGCCCAAAGAAATATCTACCTGGAAGTTATAAAATCTGAATTGTATTTTTGCTTCTGCAGTAATGCATAAACTCATATTTAGTGGCCATTTATTACTTTAGATTCTTTTTCCCCTCCTTATCTTTAAGATTCATTTTGATAAGTGGTAGGAATTTTCCAATATGATATATTCTTTCAGTATCTATTGATTATAAAACACTGTGCTGGGTGCTATGAGAAGAATAAAAAGATGAATTGGATGTAGCTTATGTTCTCATGGACAATTAATATGAGTAAATTGAAGTATATATATATTGGGCCACTTTATGTTGTTCCCATTAAAATTCTTATTTAAGTTCTATTTATACTATGACTTTAAAAAATTTAATGAAATTAAGATTCTGTGTCCATTGTCTTGGAAAGGAATACTCAAAAATGTCAGTAACACAATCATAAATAATTCTGGAGAGGAAGAAAAGGGTAAGGCAGGATTCTAAAAAATCTTTGTGGTTACACAAGGAGCTCTTATGAATTAATATTTTTAAAAATAGATGAACAAAAGGTAGAAAGAGGCACCCATTTCCAAGAATCAGTTATAAACCTACAAGATAATGTCATGAAATCCATAGTTTCAGACTTTTTAAAAAGTGTTAAAAACAATAAATAACTAAAGCTTTGGGGGCTGTCTCTAGAATATAAAATAAGAAAGAAAGAAATGGGCCTCTTCTGATAGATGGTGGAATGGAAAATGACAGAAAACACATCTATTTAATATGTAATTTTCTTCTGTCAAGATAGATTAAATAGTAAGAGTCACTGCTTGCCTTAAAATTAGATTGTTTTCCATTTCATATAAATTAATATTTCATGGTATTGAAAAAAATTTGCAGGTATAAGCTTTTAACTCCTTGAATATTCTTTGAGAAATAATGGGAAATAAGACAAGTGCCAAAAGATTAGAGATTGGCAAATATTATTTTTGCAAAAAGATGGCTCCTAGAAATTTTAGATATCTCCATAGATGAATGTAATGATAATCCCCAGCAAAATTTTGAAATGGATTATTAAGTAGCTTATGAACTATTGAAAAAGGAAATTGGCAATCATGTACTGCCTAAGCGCTGTAAAAGTGGTAATTATGTAGAATTAATATGAATTTACTAAGAAAAAGTTAGATGAAACCAATCTCTCTCTTTTTTTTTTTTTTTTTTTTTTTAAGATAATTACCAAATTATTAAGCCTCAGAAATACAGACAAGGATGTTCTAGTTAATATTGAGCATCTGGTTCTCTGAAGGAAAAAAAAAAGTATACCTGATACTTTGTTTTAGTTTGAATTACTAACATTTTCATTATTCCTTTCTTAAATCTAGTCCATCAACAAAACAAAACAATTCCTGATTTCTAATATCTGTCTATTTCTAAAGCATAAATGTTATCACTGAAAATTTGAAATAGTGGTTTCTCCCAAGCTGGTTCAAACTGACTTTTGTACCTCTTTCCTGATTATAAGCATGATTTATATGGATTTCATTAAGACATTTGACAGTCTGCCTCAAATTATACTTGTGAATGAAATGGAAAAATGTGAGCTGAAAATTAATACATTTAAGTGAATTGATAACTAACCAACTGTATCTGGATTATTAATAACAGTTTTATTTGTATACCACAAATCTCAATGTTAGGCCTTGCCCTAGTCAACTTTTTATAGTGACTTGGTTGAAGACAACTCTAAAATGGCAGAATTGACTCCCCCCAAAAATTCTCAACCAGCTGAAATAATGAACCAGATCACAGGATGAAATTTCATGAGTAAACTAAATCACCTAGCTTGGTTCAAAGAAGTAAATTCCCTCTCATAAGAAAAAAAAAAGTAGGACTTTTATTTGGCTAATCCATACCATCAAATAAAACCAATAAGAGGTATGAAATACCTATGGATATAAAAAAGTAATTTAGTATTAGATTGCTCATAGAGAGCTACAGTATCTAGAAAAAGGGAAGAAAATATATTCTTCATTGGTCTTACCTCTTCTGAAATGTTATATTTAGTTCTGAGTCTTAAATATTAATTACATTGACAAAGTGGGCATTAAAGGGAGATGACCAGAATAGCAAGGATGCACAAAGATGATGGTATAGGAGGAATAAGGAACTGAAGAAGAGAATATATAGGGAGTGGGAATTGGGAAAAGGATGACTAATACCTGTCAGATATTTGAAGTACTATTTATGGAAATGGTATTAGATTTATTGTCAGGCTCCAGAGACTAAAACTGGAAACAGTGGGTCAAAATGAAAGTAAAACAACTTTTTAATTTAATTATGAGGAAGCACTTTCTACAGATTAGTGATTTTAGGAAATTGAAATGGGCTGCTTTATGAGACTGAATATCATATCTTAACATCAGAGAATTCAGTTGCTATCTATCAGTTATCACAGAGTACTAGATTACTTTCAGTCTTTTCCAACTCCAACATTAATGATTTTATCACAGTCTACCCAAACTATTTAAGATGCCAGTTTTACCTGTAAGATTTTTTGTTTTTTTATATATGGATACATATATCTATCTTGCTCTAATTTGAAACTGTTATGCTAGCTTATTCTTTACTGAAATCTTTCTTTGATGTTTCATTGTGACTAGGAGGTGACCCAGGGTTCTGGGAGACTAAGGAAGCTAATGTAGCTCAAGATCTGGTAGGTCTACAAAGGTGGAAAAAAAAAAAAATTCAGATTTAGAGTTGATGGATTCTAAATATTTGTTGCCTTAGCACTAAACTTGCTAAAGTGGGAGAGTCTTACAAGTAGAAGGTTGGCTACTAAGTGCTAAGATTTTTTTTGACCACAGGGAGTCATGAAAACATTTATGCGGAATTGTAATCTGCATCATTGAAGGATATTACTCAATTGGTGAAGTCATGGATCATTGGCTTTTTGAAAAAGTATACTAGACTATAAGTTTATTAATGGAAAGAAATCTTTGAATTTGAAATTAAAATTTAATAACCATATTCTGTCTTAGTAAATTTATGTTTACATATACATATAAATATATATTCATATATATATATATGCAGACATCTACGAGACAAAGGAGAAGATGATAAGATGCCCCCTCTCCGGAAGAGACAACGTGGTTTGCTGTTGAAATTGCAGCAGGAGAAGGTGAGAAGAAAAAAAGGCATTTCTAGAGAAAATTTAACTTATATTAAACTAGTAAATATATTTTTTCTTTTTCTTAATAATATTTCATTTTTCCAAATACATGCAAAGACAGTCTTTAATATTCATCTTTATAAAACCTTGTGCTCCAAATTTTTTTCCATCTCTTTCCCTTTTCTCCCTCCCCAAGACAGGAAGAAGTTTGATATAGGTTAAACACATGCAATTCTTCTAAACACATTTCCATATTCCTCATGCTGTGCAAAAAAAATCAGATCAAAAAGGAGAAAAACACAAGAAAGGGGAAAAAAACAGACAATAAAACAAAGGTGAAAATGTGATGCTTTGATCTACATTCAGTCTTCACATTTGTTCTTCTGGATATGGATAGCACTTTCCATCACAAGTATATTGGAATTATCTTGCATCATCACATTGTTGAAAAGAGCCAAGTCCATCACAGTTGATCATCATATAATCTTCTTGTTACTGTGTATGATATTCTTTTGGTGAAGTGCTTACTTCACTTAGCATCAGTTCATGTAAATCTTTACAGACTTTTTTGAAATCAGACTGATGAAGAAATCAGTCATCATTTCTTTTTCCTCTTTTTAAAAATTACTAAAGCTTTTTATTTACAAAGCATATGCATGGTAATTTTTCCAACATTGATCCTTACATAACCTTTTGTTCCAAATTTTCCCCTCCTCCCTCCTACCTCCTCCCCTAGCTGGCAGGTAGTCCAATACATGTTAAATATGTTGAAATACATGTTTGATCCAGTATATGTATACATATTTATACAGTTATCTTGTTGCACAAGAAGAGTCTGATCAAGAAGGAAGAAAAAGAAAAACTGAGAAAGAAAAGAAAATGCAAGCAAATAACGGAGAGAGTGAGAATGCTATAATGCCTTCCATACTGTTCTCATGCTTCTCTCTTTGGGTGTAGATGGCTCTCTTCATCACTGTACTTTGTGAAACTGCTTTGAATCATCTCTGTGTTGAAGAGAGCCACGACCATCAGAATTTATCGTTGTATAGTCTTGTTGCCATGTATAACGATCTCCTGGTTCTGCTTATTTCACTTAGCATCAGTTCATGTAGGTTTCTCCTTGACTGTCATCCTGTTGGTTGTTTCTTACAGAACAATAGTATTCCATAACATTTATATATATATTGCTTTCCAGAATGGTTGGATTTGTTCACACTTCCACCAACAATGTATCAGTGTCCCAATTTTCCACATTCCCTCCAACATTGATCATTATCTTTTCCTGGAATCTTTGCCCATCTGACAGGTGTGTAGCGGTATCTCAAAAATTTGCATTTCTCTGATCAATAGTGATTTGGAGCACCTTTTCATGTGACTACAAATAGTTTCAATTTCTTCATCTGAAAATTGTCTGTTCATATCTTTTGACCATTTATCAATTGGAGAATGGCTAAAAATTTGAGTCAATTCTCTATATAGTTTAGAAATGAGGCCTTTATCAGATCCTTTGGATATAAAAAATGTTTTCCCAGTTTATTGCTTCCCTTTTAATCTTGTCTGCATTAGTTTTGTTTATACAAAAAGTTTTTAACTTAATCAAATGTATCTATTTTATGATCAGTAATAATCTCTAGTTCTTTTTTGGTCACAAATTCCTTCCTCTTCCACAAATCTGAGAGGTAAACTATCCTATGTTCTTCTAATTTATTTATAATATCATTCTTTATGTCTAGATCATGAACCCATTTCGCTTATCTTGGTATACAGTGTTAAGTGTGGGTCTTTGCTCACTTTCTGCCATACTAGTTTCCAATTTTCCCAGCAGTTCTTGTCAAGTAGTGAATTCTTATCCCAATAGCTAGGACCTTTGGGTTTGTCAAATACTAGATTGTTATAGTCATTAGCTATTTTGTTCTGTGAACCTAACCTATTCCACTGATTAAGTCATCTATTTCCTAGCCAGTACCAAATAGTTTTGGTGACTGCTGTTTTATAATATAGTTTTATATCTAGTATAGCTACGCCAACTTCATTTGCTTTTCTCTTCATTAGTTCCCTTGAAATAGTTGACCTTTTTGTTCTTCCAGATGAATTTTGTTGTTATTTTTTCAAGTTCAGTAAAATAGTTTATTAGGAGTTTGATTGGTATAGCACTAAATAAATAATTAGTTTAGGGAGTATTGTCATCTTTCTTATATTCACTTGACCTATCCATGAACACTTAATATTTTTCCAATTGCTTAGATCTGACTTTTATTTGTGTGGAAAGTGTTTAGTAGTTTTGCTTATATAGTTCTTGACTTTCCTTTGGAAATATTTTATATTTTATATTAGCAAGAGTTATTTTAAATAAAATTTCTCTTTGTATCTCTTGCTGTTGGATTTTGTTAATGATGTACAAGAATGCTGATGATTTATGTGGATTTATTTTGTATCCTACAACTTTGCTGAAGTTGTGGATTATTTTTCATAGTTTTTTAGTTGATTATCTGCAGTTCTCTAAGTATACTATCATATCATCTGCAAAGAGTGATAATTTGGTTTCCTTATTACCTACTCTAATTGTTTTAATCTCTTTTTCTTCTTTTATTGACAAGGCTAGCATTTGTAATACAATATTGAATACCAATAGTGATAGTGGGCAACCTTGTTTCACTCCTGATCTTATTGGGAATGGTTCTAGTTTATCCCCCATTACATATGATGCTTGCTGATGGTTTTATAAATAGATGTTACTGATTATTTTAAGGAAAAGCCCATTTATTCCTATGTTCTTTAGTGTTTTTAATAGGAATGGGTGTTGGATTTTATCACATGCTTTTTCTGTATCTATTGAGATAATCATATTGTTTTTGTTAATTTGGTTATTGATATAGTCAATTATCGTAGTAGTTTTCCTAATATTGAATCAGCCCTACATTCCTGGTATAAATCCTACTTGGTTGTAGTACTGGGGGTGATTATCTGTAATCTCTTTGCTAATATTTTATTTAAGATTTTTGCATCAATATTCATTAGAGAGATTGGTGTATAATTTTCTTTCTCTGTTTTTGTCCTATCTGCTTTAGGTGTCAGTACCATGTCTGTGTCATAAAAGGAATTTGGTAGGAGTCCTTCATTCCCTATTTTTTCAAATAGTTTATATAGTATTGGAGTTAATTTTTCTTTAAATGTTTGGTAGAATTCACACGTAAATCCATGTGGTCCTGGGAATTTTTTCTTAGGGAGTTGATTAATAGCTTGTTCTATTTCTTTTTCTCAAATGGGAATATTTAAGTAATTTATTTCCTCTTCTGTTAATCTAGGCATCTATGTTTTTGTAGGTATTCCTCTATTTTACTTAGATTGTCAAATTTATTGGAATAAAGTTGAGCAAAGTAACTCCTGATAATTGCTTGTTTCCTCTTCATTGGTTGATAGTTTTCCCTTTTCATTTTTGAGACTAACAATTTGATTTTCCCCTTTCCTTTTTCTAATCAAATTAACTAAAGGTTTATCTATTTTTTTTTTCATAAAACCAACTCTTAGTTTTATTTAATTCAATCTTTTTTTACTTTCAGTTTTATTGAACTCTCCTTTTTTTGCAAGCCCAATATATTGATCTTCTCTTTCTCTATTTTATGCTAGTAAGCCTCTAGAGATATAAAATTTCCCCTTATTACCGCTTTGGCTACATCCCACAAATTTTGGTATGTTGTCTCATTATTGTCATTCTCTTGGATGAAATTATTGATTGTGTCTGTGATTTGATGTTTCACACGTTCATTCTTTAGGATGAGATTATTTAGTTTCCAATTTCTTTTTGGTCTACTTTCCCCTGGCCCTTTATTGAATGTAATTTTTATTGCATCGTTATCTGAAAAAAATGCATTTACTATTTTCTGCCTTTCTGCATTTCATTTTGAGGTCTTTATGTCCTAATATATGGTCAGTTTTTGTATAGGTTCCATGAATTGCCAAGAAAAAAGTGTACTCCTTTCTGTCTCCATTTAATTTTCTCCAATGATCTATCATATCTAGTTTGTCTAGTATTCTGTTTGTCTTTAACTTCTTTCTTATTTATTTTGTGATTTATTTCCTTTATTTTACCTCCACTTTCCTCCTTTTTTTTCTATTACAATCCCTTTTCCTTCTCTAGGTTCTTTTTTTTTGTATTATAACAGTAAGATCAGATTATATATGTATTCTCAATGTATACCCATAACAGAAATACATTTTTTTTTCATTTTACCTTTTTATGCTTCTTTTGAATTCTACATTTGGAGGTCAAATTTTTTGTTTAGCTCTGGTGTTTTCATTAAAAAAAAAATGGAATTCACCAGTTTCATTGAATGCGCATCTTCTTACCTGAAAGAAAATGTTCAGTTTAGTAGGGTAATTTATTCTTGGCTGCATTCCAAGTTACTTCACCTTTCAGAATATCAGATTCCAGGCCCTTCCATCCTTTAAAGTGGAAGTGGCTAGGTCCTGAGCAATCCTTATTGTGACTTCTTGGTATTTGAATTGTTTCTTCCTGGCTGCTTGTAATATTTTTTCCTTAGTCCTATAGTTCTCAAATTTAGCCATGATATTTCTTGGGGTTTTAATTTTGGAGTCTCAGGAGGCGTTTGGTGAATTCTTTCAATGGTCATTTAACCTTCTGGTTCTGTGATATCTGGAGTTCTCTTTGATGATTTCCTGAAAGATAGTGTCTAGGCTCTTTTTTTCATCATGTATTTCAGGGAGTCCAATAATCCTGAGATTGTCTCTCCTATATCTATTTTCCAAGTTAGTTGTTTTCCCAATTAGGTATTTTACTTTTTTTTCCTATTTTTTCTTTTCTTTTTTTTTTTTTTTTTTTTATTTTTTTATTTTGCTTGACTGATTCTTGTCTCATTGAGTCATTTCCGTTTCCATTTTGAATTTTAGTGAATTATTATTTTTTTATTTAATTTTTTTACTTCCACTTCACAAATTCTGTTTTTCTGGGAGTTATTTTCTTTTTCTGTTTCACAAATTCTGTTTTTCTGGGAGTTTCTTTTTCCATTTTATTAAATCTATCTTTCAATGAGTTATATGCCTTTTCCAAATCCTCTTTCAATTTTTTTATTTCCTTTCCCCATTTTTCTTCTAGCTCTCTTTTAAGATCTTTTAAAATTTCTTCTAGGAGAGCCTTATGTGATGGGGACCAGCCTTATGGGGCTTCATCTGGAGACAATCTGCCTTTAGTCTCCTCAGAGTTTGAAATCTGTTCTTTTCTTTCATCATAAAAGCTGTCTGTGATCAAAGTTCTCTTTGCTTTTTTACTCATTAAAAAAAAAATAAGTTAAGGTCTTCTTTTAGGACAGAAAAGGTTTTCCAAGTGTTGCAGTTGTGCTAGGTTAATGCTAATTCACTCTTGGTGCTATGTGGGTATACCAGGTCCTGTGAGATTCTGGTGTTTTGGGGTTCATTATTGATCTTTTGTGTTTGTGATAGATGTTTTATAACTTCTCTGCTGATCTACTGGATTGCAACCAGGCCAGAGTGGCCAACATTGCTATAGATTCCTCCCCCTAGATTCTCTTTCACAGAGCACCCTGCCGAGTCCACAGGGCCCTGTGGAGTACGCATTGCCCTGGGACTCTGTGCTGTCTATGCTGGCATTTGTACTCAACTGTTTGTGCTTCACTGCCTCCCTCCTGTTTCTGATTGAAACAGACCTTTTTTGGTGATCTTCGAAATTATCTTTTGCTGATAATTTGTTGCAATATTTGTGGATTCTCCTGGTCTAGAGCTAATTCAGAGGCTGGATTTCGTAATTAGTGTGAAAGTTGTAGAGAAGGTCAGAAAGAAACGTGTGTCATCTCTGCCATCTTAGCTCCATCCCCTGTCATCATTTCTTATAGAATAATAATATTCTGTTACTTTAATATACCATAACTTATTCAGCCATTCCCCAACATGGTCATCCACTCAGTTTCCAGTTCCTTGTCACTACAAAAAAGAGCTGTTAGAAACATTTTTACACATATGGGTCCTTTTCCTCTTTTATTAGCTGAATTAAAGTTTTATAGCCCTTTGGGCATAGTTCTAAATTGCTATCCAGAATGGTCACTTCATACCATCAGCAATGCATTTGTGTCCCAGTTTTCCCATATTTCCTCCAACATTTATCATTATCTTTTCCTGTCATCTTAGCCACTTAGATTTATTTTTTTCTATAATTTTTGGTAACACTATCAGATTTTCTTTCTACCTAGCCTAGGGTTTTTTTTTTTTTTTTTAATCAGTATAAATGAGGTATAATGTAAAATGCGTTGGACTTAGAATCATGAAGATCCAAGTTTGAATTCTGCTTCAGACACTGTGACCACTGACAACTGGCTTAACCTCTCTGATCCTCAAGTTTCTTCATTTGTGATAATAATATCTATAGCATTTAATCTTCCATAATTATTATGAGGCTCAAATGAGATCTTTCTGAAGTACCCTATAAACCTTGAAAGGCTATTTACATGAAAAGAAGAAAAAAATAGAGACATTCATGGTTAGATGCCAAAATGCTAAGTAAATTGCTTTGCTATTATGTTATTAACACATTTTTGCTACAGTTGGATTGTTAAATTGAAATATCAAATTTCATTATCCTAAATTGTACTTTTATCTAGAAATCCTCAGATTTATTGTTTGGGTATGCTACACACAAACACACACACACACACACACACACACACACATACACACATTCTTATAACTTCAAATCAGTCTTCAGCATTTGTGGATAAGAGTAATGATAGTGATAGCACTTTTATTCAATGACAAAAAACCCATTATTTTATCCATCTGTGCAATAATTCATAGAAAATTAAATTCAAAAGACCAGTAGTAGGAGAATGATTTGTACCTGGACTATTTCTATCCTAACTGTTAATAATAACAGCAACTGCTTTTACATAGTTCTTTAAAAGCACTTTATATACATGAGCTCTTTGAGTCTTTCAATAATCTTGTTTTTTAGTTGAAGAAATTAAAGTTCAGAAAGATTTGCTAAGTCACTTACGGAGCAGGGTGCTTTTTCACTGTACCTTGCTGCTTTTAGATTGCTTTTGCCAAAAAATAAACCAGAAAACTAATTTTCTTATTTAACAGCATTATTATTAAATCTACATGTAGGTGGTTTTATTTTTTTCAAGAACTAACGTGTATTCAGTTGGTGTTTATAACAAAAGGTAGAGAAACAAAAAAAGTTCCTCCATAATTGAAATAGGAACTTTGGACAAGTTGTATAAACTGTCTTTACAATGATAGTTTAATTTGGAGATTCTTAGTAATTTCACGTTAAAAATTACTGTTAAAATAAAATTCAGTTATTTTCCTCTTTTGGGAAGGCGGGGGGCGGGGAGGGGGGTAGGGGGAGGCAATCGGGATTAAATGACTTGTTCAAGATCACACAAGTTATTAAGTATTAAGGGTCTGAAGCTGGATTTGGACTCAGACCCTCCTGACTTCAGGGTTGGTTCTCTATCCATTCCCCCATCTAGCCACTCCAGATTCAAAGTTATTTTAATGTAGTTTATTTAATTTTTTTTTTTTTTTGCTATACTACATGATAGCCTTTCCTTTGTATTCTTACATCTCCTTTGTATCCCTAACTTTTCTCACCCCTAGGCAGAAATTAAGCGTCTTCAGGAAGCCAACAAGGCAGCAAGGAAGGAAAGACAACTGATTCTTAAACAGCAGGAAGAAATAGAAAGAATCCGTCAAACTACAATTAAGCTCCAAGAGAAGTTGAAATCTGCAGGGGAAAATAAATTGGTAACTTGAAAAGATTTTTTTTTTTCCTTAAGGTAATTGGGGTAAGGGACTTGCCCCAGGATCATTAGGAAGTGTTAAATGTCTGAGATCAGATTTGAACTTAGGTTTTCCTGACTTCAGGGCTGGTATTCTATCCACTACATCACCTAGCTACCCCAACTTGAAAAGATTTTAAGTCACTTTGTTTTCTTTTTTTTTTTTTTTTCCTTTTCCAAAAAAAAAAAAAATATTTAAAAATAAAACAAAAAAAAGAAAAACAGAGAAGCAATACAAAACAAAACAGAACATTGTTATGTGCTCAGCAGAGCATCAGGGAGAATTCAAAATATATAATCTGTACAATATACAATATATACAAAATATACAATAAATTATCAGTTCAAAAAAGTTTTATAATAGTAGAAGAAATTATATTCTTGAGTGTCTACCTTTTTTTAAACTTCCTTGTAGTTTATGCTTTTGTTCTCTGCTGTATACCTTTTTTGCTTTATTCTTTTTTCCACCTTTCATCCCTTTCTTCCCAAGCAACCTATAGTTAAGCAAGGATATATTTACACACACACACACACACACACACACACACACACACACACTTTCCAATCCATGCTAATGTTTTGCTTTAAATCTGCTCCTTAACTTGCCTTCCTATTATGTAATTACCTCCCACTGTTGGATCCCTCTCTTGTCTTCCCCCATCCTTTTCTTCCTCTTCCACCCATCCTCTTCCCTTATTTATTAAATTTTAGAGGATAATGGTATATAGGTAGAGTTGTTATTTAACTCATTTCTGATGTGAGTAGGTTTTCAGAACAATGAGTCCTCTTCCCCTCTCTAATGCTTCTGTGTCTAGTCTTCCTCTGTACCTCATTTGTATAACAAAATTACTGTTTTTACCTTAGCTCTGCACCAATCTTTCTTTTGAGCTACCTTATTGCTGATGTCAATCTTAAACTATGGTATACATTTTCTATTTGAAAAACATAAACAACTTGTCCATGTTAAGTTCCTTCAAATTGATCTTTGATATTGAAAATGTTAAATTTTCCATTGAGTTTGGGTTTGGTTGATAGAAAGTCCTGAAAATCTGCAAGTTCGTTGAATATCCTTTTTTTTCCCCCTCATTCAGTATTATGGATAATACTGCAGGTAAAATAGTGGACTGAAAGCTGGCTTTAGAGCCAACAAGAGTTCAAAGTATGACTCGGGCAGCTCTTTTAAGACTGTTTTAAGTTGCCTTTTCTAATTCATGTTGGTAGAGGCAGTTTCAGTGTTGGGAACATCATATACAAATGAAAATACAGACAAAATGCAACTAAATGTTTGTTGAATTGAATGTAGAAATTTTTTATATTTTATGTCTTACCATGACAAAATACTGCTCCTGGTTCACTGCCGCCTTGTGATGGAAGGGCTTGTGTAGCTCAATAAAACTACCTTATTTTATTGGGTTACCTAAGATAGGTCATTGTGGAGAATTCTTCATTCTAGAAAAGAAAATGATGAACCACTCCAGTATTTTTGCCAAGAAAACTGATTGGACAGTGTTAAAGTGATAATAGATATATGACATCAGAAGCTGACTTTTATATAGGAACCTGGAGTATAAGATCTGTGAACTAAAGTAAGTTACTATGGTCAAAGATAAGATGGAAAGTTTAAATATTGGCATCTTGGGTAGCAGTGAATTTAAATGAATAGGAATGGGTGAATTTAATTCATTATATAGTTTACTGTGGGCAAGAATCTCTTAGAAGAATTGTCGTAACCTAATAAGTCAATAAAAGGTGAGAAAAGCAGTGCTGAGGTATAATCTCAAAAATGACAATTATATCTATTCAAATCCAAAATACATCCCACTGATGCCAAAGAGGTTACCAAAAGAAGATGTCACATTCATTATAGAAGATAATGCTAATGTAAGAAATCAAAAGCTAATTACAATAACAGTCAAGTTTGGCCTTGGAATAGAAAATGAAGCAGGCAGTGTGTAATAGCGTCTTGGCAAGATAACTCTAATCACAGCAAAAGTCTCCTTTTGAACAACCCAAAAGGTGACTTTACACATGAATGCTACCAGATGGTCACTATAAAAATCAGATTGATTATATACTTTGCAATTGAAGGTGCAAAAGCTCTATAAAGTTAGTTAATACAAGATTTGTAGCTGACTGTAGCTTAAATCATGAGCTTCTTGTTGCAAAATTGAGACAACTTGAGGAAAGTAAAGAAAACCATTGGATCGTAGAGGTTTGACCTAAATGACACCCCTTATGAATATGAACTGGAGATGATAAACGTATTTAAGGAATTACATCTGATTGAGTGCCTAAAGAATTATAAACAGGCTTGCAACATTGTATATAAGGCAGCAACAAAAAGCATCCCAAAGAAAAAGAAGAGCACAAAGGCAAAATGGCTCTCTAATAAGGCTTTATAAATAACTGAATAACTCAGACTGAATACAGAATTCCAGGGAACAGCAAGGAGAGATAAGGTGGTTTTCTTAAATGAGCAATGCAAAGAAATAGAAGAAAAAATAAAGTGGAAAAGACGAGATCTCTTCAAGAAAATTAGATATATTAAGGGAAATGGGCATGATAAAAAACAAAAATGGTAGAAACTTAACAAAATTTGAAGAGATTAAGAAGAGACAGCAAGAACATACAGAGAAACTATCCAAGAAAGATTTTAATATCAACTCAAGAAAATTTTAACATTACTGATAACCATGATCGAGAGCTATACTTCCTGGAGAATCAAGTTAAGTGGGCCTTAGGAAGCATTGCTAACAAGAAAGCTACTGGATGTAATGGAATTCCAATCAAGTGAAAGATAATGCTGTTCAAGTACTTTATTCATATGCTGGCAAATTTGGAATATTCAACAGTAGCCAGTGGTTTGGAAAAGATCAGTCCTAAAGAAGAGTAATGCCAAAGAATGGTCAAATTACCAAACAACTATCCTTATTGCATATGCCAGCAAGGTTATGTTTAAGATTCTACAAGCTAGTCTTCAGCAGTATGTGAACAAAGAATTAATAGAAATAAATTGCCAACGTTTACTAGACTGTAAGGGAGTTCCAGTTTTAGTATGGACTACAACAAAATATGGCAAGTCATTAAGAAGATGGTAAGATTTAATCATCTTATTTTTCTTTTGAGGAACCTGTATATAGGTCAAGAAATAACAATTAGAACCAAACATGAAACAACTAATTGGTTTAAAAGTGGGAAAGGAGTAGGACAGCTGTATGTCATTTTATTTGTTTAACTTATATACAAAGTACATCATGCAAGATGACAAACTACATGAATCAAAAGCTGGAATTGAGATTGTCAGGAGAAATATCAACAATTTCAGATGTAATTCTACCAAACATTAAAAGAATAATTAATTCTAATACAATATAAATTATTTCAAAAAATAAGAGGAGGAATCCTACCAGATTCCTATTTATGATACATGACCTATTTATGGTGCTGATACCTAGGCCAGGAAGGGCCAAAACAGAGAAAGAAAATTATAGACCAGTTTTCCTAAAGAGTATTGCTACAAAAATCTTAAATAAAATATTAGCAAAGAAATTATCACCAAGATAATAAACTATGACCAAGTAGGATTTATACCAGGAATGCAGTGCTGCAGGTTCAATATCAGGGAAACTATTAGCATAATTGACTATATAAATAACCCAAACTAACAAATTATATGGTTATATCAATAGATGCAGGAAAAAAAATTTGACAAAATATCGCACCCATTCCTATTTAAAAACTAGAGAGCATAGGAGTAAATGGAATTTTTCCTAAAATGAAAAATAGCATCTAAAGCCATCAGCAAACATATGTAATGGGATAAACTAGAAAGATTTCCAGTAAGATTAGAAGTGAAAGAAGATTGCCTATTGTCACCATTACTATTAACTTTGTACTAGAATTATTAGCTTTAGCAATAAAAGAAAAAGAAATTGAAGGAATTAGAGTTAAGTAATGAGGAAACAAAATTATCACTCTTTGTAGATGATATAATGGTATATTTAGAGAATCCTAGAGAATTAACTAAAAAGCTATTAAAATCAATTAACTTCAGCAGTTACACAGTATAAAATAAACCTATTTAAATCAATATTTTTATATGTTATTAACAAAGTCCAGCAACAAGAAATAGAAAGAGAAATCTTATTTAAAATAACTGTAGATAATATTGGGGAGTCTGCCTTCCAGTAAAGCTAGGAGCTATATGAACACAATTATAAAACACTTTTCATGTAAAGTTAGATCTAAACAATTGGGAGATTTATCAAGTACTCATGGGTAGGCCAAGTTAGTAATAATAAAAATGATGATTCTACTTAAATTAATCTTATTTAGTGCCATACAATCAAACTACTAAAAATTACTTTATAAAGCTAGAAAAAAAAAATAACAATTCATCTAGAAGAACAAAAGGTCAAAAATTTTAAGGGCATTAATGAAAAAAAAAATGCAAAGGAAGGTGACTTAGCTGTATTAGTCCTAAAACCATTTTATAAAATAGAGATCATTAAAACCATTTGGTACTAGCCAAGAAATAGAGTAATGGTTCAGTGGAATAGATTAGGTTTACAAGATACACTTGTAAATGACGATAGTAATCTAGTATTTGATAAATCCAAAGATTCCTAAATTCGCTTCTGAGATAAGAACACACTATGTGACAAAAATTGCTGAGAAAACTGAAAATTAGTATGACAGAAACTAAGCATTGACCAACACCTAATAGCCTACATCAAAATAAGGTTGAAATGGGTTCATGATTTAGACATAAAGGGTAATACTCTAAGCAAAATAGGAGAACAAGGATAATCTTACCTCTCAGATCTGGGGAGAAAGAAAGAATTTATGGCCAAAGTAAAAGTAGAGAACATTACGAAATGCAAAGTAGATAATTTTGGTTATGTTAAAAGGATGTTGTTTTTAAAAAACAAAATCATTGCAGCAAAGATTAAAAAGTAGAAAGCTGTGGGAAAATTTTTACATCCAATGTTTCTGATCAAGGCCTCATTTCTAAAATATATAGAGAATTGACTCAAATTTATAAGAATATAAGCTATTCCCCAATTGATAAATGGTCAAAAGGATATAAACAATTTTCAGACAAAGAAATTAAAACTATTTCTAGTCATATAAAAAATGCTCTAAATTACTATTGATTAAAGAAATGTAAATTATGACAACTCTGATTTATACCTCTCAAATTGGCTAAGATGACAGGAAAAGATAATGATTAATATTGGAGGGTATGTGGGGAAAACTGGGACACTAATGCAATGTGATGTAGTTGTGAACTGGTCCAACCAAATTGTTCTGTAGAGTAATTTGGAACTATGTCCTAAGGGCAATAAAACAGTGCTTACTCTTGGATCCAGCAGTGTGTCTACTAAGTTTGTATCCCAAAGAGATCATTAAAAAATGGAAAAGAACCCACATGTGCAAAAATGTTTATAATAACCCTTTTTGTAGTGGTTAAGAACTGGAAACTGAGTGGATGCCAATCAATTGGGGAATGGCTGAACAAGTTATGGTATGTGAATATTACAGAATATCATTATTCAATAAGAAATGATTAACAGGATGATTTCAGAAAGGCCTGGAAAGATTTACATGAACTGATGCTAAATGAAATGAGTAGAGAACCAAGAGAACATGTACATAGTAATAACAAGGCTATGTGATGATCAACTCTGATGGACTTGGCTCTTTTCAACAATGAGATGATTTGAAGCAATTCCAATAGACTTGTGATAGAACGCGCCATCTGCATCCAGAGAGAGGACCATGGAGACTGAATATGGATCACAGCATAGTATTTTTATGTTTTTGTTGCTGCTGTTGCTTGCTTATTTTTTTACTTTTCTCATTTTTTTTCCTTTTTGATTTGATTTTTCTTGGACAGCATGATAAATTTGGAAATATATTTAGAATAATTGTATATGTGTAACTTATAGTAAATTACTTGCTTTAGGAGAAGATAGGAAGAGTAGGGGGAAAATTTGGAACACAAGGTTTTGCAAGGGTGAATGTTTAAAACTAATCTTTGCATGTATTTTGAAAAATAAAAAGTTACTAATATTAAAAATAATAACCAATTTCAGAGATGCAGATAATACTACTCTGGCAGAGAGTGAAGAGGATTTAAGAAGCTTCTTGATGAGGGTAGGAAAAGTACTTTAAAGAGCTAGTTTGAAGCTCAACATTAACACTAAGATCATAGCAATTGATTGCATTACTTCCTAGCAAATAGAGAAGAAATGGAAGGAGTGTTGGATTTTGCATTCTTGAGCTCAAAGAAAACTGAAGATAAGTGACTGCAGCCATAAAACTAAAAGATAGTTGCACCTTGGATGGAAAGCTATGGTAAATCTGAATAGTGTTCCTAAAAACAGAGATATCGCCTTGTTGACAAATGTCGGTATAGTCAAAGCATTGGTTTTTCCAGTAGTATTGTAGGGCTGTACTATAAATTGAACTGTAAGAAAAGTGAGCATTGCAGACTTGATGTTTTCAACTTGTAGTGCTGGAGAAGACTTTTGAAAGGCATTTGTACATTAAGGAGGTCAAATCAGTCAGTAATTGAGGGGGCACCTACATGGCATAGTGGATAAAATACCAACCCTGGAGTCAGGAGCACCTGAGTTCAAATCCAGCCTCAGACACTTGACACTTCCTAACTGTGTGATCCTGGGCAAATCATTTGGTCACAGTTGCCTCACTAAAAAACAAACAAACAAACAAACAACAACAACAACAAAAAACCTTAATTGATACATTGGGAGGACAAATATTAAAGCTGAAGTACTTTGGCCAGACAATGAAAAAACAGTACTCATTGGATGCTGGGAAGGGTTGATGGCAAAAGGAAAAGGAGATGACAGAGGATAAGCTAGATCAGGCATAAGCTTGAACAAAGCTCAGGAAATAGTGGAGGATGGAAAGGCCTGGTCTTGGGGTCATGAAAAGTGGGACATGACTGACAATAACAGTAATGACAAAATAATAAATTATTAAGCTTTAAAATAAAGTAGTAGAGGAGGGCAACTAGTTGGCACAGTGCATAGAGCACCAGCCCTGAAGTGAGGAGGACCTGAGTTCAAATGTGATCTCAAGACACTTAACACTTCCTAATTCTCTATGACCCTGGGCAAGTGACTTAACCCCACTTGTCTCAGCAAAACAAACAAACAAATAAAGTAGTAGTCTAAAGTAGTCAGAAGACCTGAACTTCCTAGTAGATTAACTTTTATTCGAAGTCACAAAGCCTAATTCTAACATCACTTTTTGGTCACTCATTTATACTTTTTTTCCTGCAGAACTAATTCATTCACTGCATCCCCCACAACTTATTTTGATAGAATTAATTAATGATGATAGATGAGATATTTTTATTGTTGTTCTTACAGATAAGCCTTGTTTTTTTTATCTGTAAAATAGAATATTTCTATCTCCCCTTAACAACAAATACATTATCGCATAATCTTGTTGCAATCTAGGAAAGACTGTATATAAAACAGTAGTAGTAGTATTCTTTTACTTGAATTAAAAAGTGATCTATCAAATGGGAATATTCATGAGTATTAATAGATTTCTTTGAAATTTTACTTATAAACATAGTTTTACTAATAACATTTTTGAAAAACATCATTTGGAAGGGAAATGTTTGAGAATATTTCAGGTTATTTGCAATAAAATTTTATAATATCTTAATCCTTTTCTTTGATTTCCAGGAAGCTCGTAGTGAGGATGAGACAAAGCAAAGTAAGGCTTCTAGTCCAGCTCCAACTGACTTAGAAACTCGAAGTCCATCCCCTGTCTCTATTTCTAGCAGTGAGACTAGCAGCATCATGCAGAAACTCAAGAAAATGCGCAGCCGCATGGATGAAAAGTAATTTGTTTTTGCAATTAAAATATTTAATAAGTGTTTATAATTATATTTATAATTAATACATTTACTATAAACAGTTTTAAGTCTATGAGGTTATCTTGTTTCATGACTACTAGTCCAGGTTGTTGGGATATCTTGTTAGACCCAGTAACATTTTAGAAGAATTATTACTTCAAGTTAGAAATCAATTTGCATATACAAATGTCTTAGTATATAATGCCAACTGACCATATTAATTTGAAATGAATTTATTAGTTCAATCTAACTAAATAATTCACTATCAGGTCACAGAAATCAGTTCAATTCTAACATCACTTTTTGGTCACCCATTTATACTTTTTTCCCTGTGAAACTAATTCATTCATTGCATCCTCCACAGCTTATTTTGTAGAACTGATTAATGATGATAGACGAGATATTATTATTGTTCTCACAGATTAACTTTTGCTAATCTTAATATTTTTACATTTGGTCATGGCAAATATCTCTTGGCTTCTTCCATTTTAAACTTTAAAAAAGAAAAACTCTTACTCTGAAATCTGAGTATACTTGTGTAGGGCATGAGTTCTTTGGAAATAAAATTACTAACACAATGAACAGAATGGATCTCAAGATCTTAATCCTGTACTACTCACTGATTCTAAACTAATTGAAAAAGAATACTTAAATTTAAATTGTATAAATAGGATTTTTTTTTCTCATTAGGACAAAATCTAAACTTTCCCTGCATTATTGAATGAATTTGCATTCTGTTTATTGGACTTCTTTTCATAGCTTATTTTAATCAAAGGGAATTTTATGGTTGGATTTGACTAGAACTCTGACCATATAAAATAACATTTAAAAGGAAAATTACCCCATCAGGTTTATGGTCAATGCATTCCATTGCCATTGTAAACTGTCAGCAAGGGCAACATGACATAGTAGATAAAGAGCTAGCCTTAAAATTAGGAAGCTCTGAGTTCAAGTGGTAGCTCTGACACGTTAGCTTTGTGACTTTGAGCAAATCACTTAACCTCTCAGTGTGGTCCAGGCAATTTTCTAAGACTAAATTGCAAAGCAAGTGCTAATTCATAATCATAAAGGAAATTTCCTCATTGAATTATCTTTATAATATTAAGATTTAAAGTCTGATCTATTAAAAAAAAAAAAAAGCTAATATTTCCTTAGCCTTTTTGCCAGGATAATCATTTAATGCTGTATGTTATTTTTAACCCATGTAGTAAATTTCTTTGAAGAAATCTGTGTTTTGGAAGGTATTTTTTCAGCCACCCCTCTGGCATGAAACTTCTGCCCCTTCAGATGTATCTATTATAGTTGTTCCATTTTTTATTCAAAAACAAAAACAAACCTGTCCTTTTGAAAGTTATCATGAAACATGAAAGACAAGTTATCTTCACATTACATTTTGTGAAGAAACTATATCCTGAGTAAAATGAAGTATAGGACTTCCATTATTTCAAGTGTCAGTAAAAAGTAGACATTACTTTATAGTTATTTAGTAAAATCTTTGTGTTTTTTTTTTTCTTAAATTTTAGCACCAGACCTATAAAAACCACTTAGGTTCCTGGGAATGTTGTTTGAATTTGGAAACATTTCTTATTTGTTCATTAGGAAAAAACAAATTGTGTAGGTAAAATCAACTCATTTGTTTCTACTAATTAATGTACCAATACAGCATGAATAAATGTAAATATCACTTTAAATATTAATGTTCACCTTCTTTAACCAAGTTAGAAACAAAGAGGTTAAAAAGAATTGTTAGATTTGAGTCACCTTTTCTGCCATTTGAAAAAAATAAAAAAAAAACCCTAAATATTAATTAGTTCCTAGATGATCAGGAGTTGACTACATATTTACTGGTATGGCTACCAAATATCACTTTGTTTTAAATAAGCATGATAAACCACACTACTTCAAAGAAAACTTAAATTAAAGTTTCTGGTCTTAACTCTTAAGTTATAGTCATACTTAGGTCATCCTTAAATTCCTTTAAAATATGTAAATAATATTATTGCCTTACTTCAGGAGCACAAAAAGGACCTTAGTACCCTATATTTTATTAGAGTGGCCATACGTCTTATAGTTTGATAGTTCTGACTGAGACAGAAACCTTGTAATCTTTTACTGAGTTGATAGAGACAGAGAAACAGAATAAGAACATTTGTTTACTTTGAATAATAGAAAAATTACTCACTTTACCTCTTCCAATAAAATTGAGTCTGATAAAAATGTGAAAGAATTCAATTTATAAATTAAAAACATTCTGTTCCCTTCCTTGGGGAATTTTGGAATTTTGGAAATGAAGAGAATGTTAATTTTCATCTAAGTTCAACTCTCATATTTTATGTGTCAGTCAAGTAATAGTCACATAATGAATCTTTTAAAAAAATCACAATTAAAAGAAAAATTGGATACCAACAAAATGTTAACATACTAAGTCTCAATTTAAAAAAAAGAAAAAGAAAAAAAGAATGCTAAAGCTTTTATTCATGTCATGAGTACAACTTTTAAATCAGTGAAATGATTCTGAATCCCTGTGCTGTAGGAAAATTTATGAGGAGAATAATTTATAAAGAAAAGGTAAATACCAGGGTTATTTCTGCAAAATCCTTCTAAATTCTAAGATGCAGAAAAATTCTTAAATATGATGTTGGTTGTTATTATTCATTCTAATAACTATAATAGCAGATTATGTTAATATAACAAATGATAATATTGTACTTTATACTTGCAAATCACTCATTTGAGCCTTTACAAACACTCTTATGCTCATAGAAGTATCATTCCTCTTTTTACTAAAAAAGGAATCTCTGAGACTCAATGAGCTCTTTGATTTTCTTAGGGCCACATGGCTAGTATATAGAAGAACCAGAACTTGAACCAAATTATTTTGATACCATATCCAAATTTTGTAGACTGAACTCTACTATGCTATTTATTATAAGTAGGCTGTTTTAGGTAAGTCAGATATGTTTTTTATCTAGCTAATTGTATATTATGTAAGCATCCCCATTGTACAACTATATAAAATAAAAATACAATGAATTGTGTTGAGGATGCCTTATGTAGTATGTGGTACATTTTTTCCCAGTTTTATGGGAAAAATATAATTTTTTCTCTTTTTAAGTTATTGTGGTTCCTGAATAGTTGTATATCATTGTTAGATCCGTGTTTTATTTGGGTCCTAGTCCTTCAGAATTTATTTATTGAATTATAAAATTATTCTTTTAAGAGCTCACAAAATCTTAACAACTACCACTTAAAACTCTCAACAGTTTGTCATCAAGCCTCTGCTTTAAAGATCTCTGATTAAAAGTGGTTATTATTTTACAAAATAGCCTATGACATCTTTAGACATCTCTAATAAAAGATTGTTCCTTAAGTTATGCTAATGTTTGTATACCTTTAACTTACACTATTTGTAGTTCTGCTCACTTTCTGAAGTTAATTCATAATGCATTTTCTTGGAGCACATTGCAGAAGCTGCTCCTTATGCCGTTATGTGAAAATTGAAAGCAATTTCACTTAAGGATGATTTAAATTCCCTTAGTTTTATAGAGGAGGAGCCTAAAACTCAAAAAGATGGAGGGAATCTGTTAGACAGACAGAAGGCTTATTAATAACAAAATAGCTGCAATCCTAGCTTCTCTGATTGCTTCTGATACAGTGTTAAGGACCTAGTAAAGTCCTTTTTGAATGAGAAATTTGCTCCAGTGTCGATTAAGATGTCATACCTAAGCACATTAGCAGGTATGTATAAGACTGGGCCCAAAGTGTCAAGATGTAGGATTCAAACCCAGACTCTATAATTTACTAGTGCCTTGAATGTAAGCTGATGATTTCAGCTTTCGGACATTGGTTTTCTCATGTGAAAAGTGAGGGAAATGTAGTGGAATACCTTCTAGTTTAACAGTCCATGATTCTGCAAAAATCTTTAAGCACATGACAACTTGACATATCTTAATTAGGGACAACTAATCCATCAAGATAGTATTTGTTGATTTAGAAAAGTACTAGACATTATCAGCAGCTGAGTACCAAAATTAACAGTAATATGATTCATAGTGGTCCATTATTTAGAAAAATATGTAACAAGTAATTATAATTCCTATGTTCATAGAAAAATAGAAATTGCCAAATTGGAGTTCAGCAGTGGTTCATCTAAGTCTAATATTCTGTTGCAAATAGAGGCCTTGCTGGAGGGCTTGATTATTCTTCCCAAAGCTAGTATGATCCAGTAAATATTTATGACTGTCATTCACAAATTTGCCCAAACCCTTTTAAAATTTTTTCCTTTTTATATCATCTCTTGGAATAATAAATTCCCAGAACTTATCCACTCTGTAGTACTTTGTTATATTTGTCCTAAGCTTACCTTGCTCAAATTTCAACGGGTGTCTTTAAAGTTGTACCTGTATTTTTCAAAGCAAAGAAATTTCCTTTTCAGCCTAACTCCAATACTCAATTTATGGATGTTTTGTTTTATTTATTACACTGTGTTTTATTTTAAATTCATATATTAAGCATTTTATTTTGTTCTTCTTTTCCAGAAAGTTAGATCTGATGAGATTATCTAATCTTTAAATCTTTTTTTTTAAAAAGGGAAGTTAGTTACCACCACCTGTGCTAATTGTAAGAAATCACTGTCCTTTGTTATCAAGATAGATTAAAAGAAATGTAAATTATACCTTTACAGTTTTGTTATACATGTTCCAATACTGTTTTGTTACTTTTTTGTACTAGGTCTTGCATGTATTTAGCAGTTGTGCATTTAAGAGGGTTGGTGATATTTATGTTATAAATAGATCTTTGGAACCTTTTGCCAAGTACAATAGTACTTTAATGATTGGCACAAGAAGAAATTTATTGTAGATTGACAAAGAATGGCAAGGAAGGCATACTTTTTAAAATGGAACTTGGCAAGAATGTGTTCCCTTAAATCCCTTAGTGCAGAAAATCAAAGCAATCCAGCAAAATGATATTCCCTAAGATGTTTTGTGATAATGGAGGGGTAGGGAATATGCCAAATTACTTGAAAGCAATATGTAAAATTGTCTCTTGCATCCCTTTGTAGAACAGATGATAAATATTAAAGTACTCTGTGCTCTTTTAAAAAAATAAAGAAAAATAAGTTAGAAGAGTCCTTTACTTTAAAATCAAAGGGAGAATGCTGGATTTATACTTAGATTTTCTCACTTTTTTGATAATGCGTTACTTTTTCTTGCCCCTCCAAGGCAGTAAAAGTTGTCTTGACATGCAAGTTATTGTTGTTGTTGTTGTGTGTGTATGAACAGGAGCGTGCTCTGTCAAAGAGAATTAACAAACTGTTGCCATAGAATCCAAACCTTTGCCCATAAAATATTGTGATCAATGTGTTATAAAAAAGAGAGAAACAATTGGGTTGGGCTTATTCTTTCTTCTGTGATTTTTAACATAATGAGTTTTCTTCCTTACTTTAAAAGTAACATTGTTCATTGAGTATGTAATCTATAGAAACAACTTACTCAATTTATTTATAGCTGTAGCTTCAAAAATTTTGGCTTGTCACATTCCAAACACTGTTCTTGAATTTTAAATAGTCCCATATTAAGAATTAAGGTAAATACTTTAGACTAAATCTAACAGAAAATAAAAGCTATAATAAGCATCATGTAATATTTTTTAAAGTTTTTTTTCCAGCAGAAGATAATTTTTCTTAATCATTTCATTACTTTAAAGTTAAGTGGTATGTTCAAGTTAATGTAGTTGCAGTCTGTTTCTTAGTCAAGTGTAGAATGTATGATTATGTTCTCTTATAAAGTAATAGTCAAATGTTGGTCCAAAGTCATAATAGTTATTTTAAATTTTCATTAAAAAAGGATGAAAAATTTCTGTAGGATGATTTACCTATTTCCCAATTTTCTCATAAATGGTTAAATAAATTTATCAAAATAATAATATTAATAATAACTAAAGGACAAATGACTATAGCATTCAGGATTTTCCCAGTGTGAAAAAATTTAGATAACTAAGCATCAAAATAAGAATTAGTACATATTCAGAATTCATTTTTATTATATATATGTTTAGTTCCTTTGTTATAAAATATAGCAAGTTTTAACTAGATATGTTACCTAAAAGCATATTAAAAGTTCCTCATTCAGATCTTTTGCTTTCCCTTTCGTTCTTTCTGCCTCTTTGTTCTCTTGGTTTTAAACTCTTCCTCCTTATTTTGTAGACACTGCTCTCCTGTTCACTACTTCTTCTCTGTCTTTACGTCTCATCACTGGGCCTCTCTCAGTGTCTGTTTTCCCAACCTCCATCCCAAATTCCAGCTGTATATCTACAACCAGTTGGTCAGGTAACTTTGCACCTTTCTCAGTGCACTCTTTGATAGAGCATGCTCTGTTCAGTTTTTTAACATCCTGGCGACTTGTAGGTTTCCCATGGATTTTATTTTCAATATTACCATATTAATCTGATATGTTACTTATTCTAAACAGAGGATGTGACAAATACAGTTGTTCTTGTGCATTTAAATTACCTTATAACCACTATAAAGCTGTGATCAAAAATCTGATTATCTTACTTTTTTTAGATGGTTGTGGCATCTACATGTGATGAGATTTATTATAATTTTTTTTAACTGTTGAATTTTTATTAACTTCTCTTAATCTTTTGGAGCTAGGGATAAAGCGATGTACCATTTGAGTTTAAAAATTTGGCTGGCTTCAGAAATTTAAGGTACTTGGTACATTTCTTTGTAATTGTAAACAAACTAAAAAAACATGTCTGACTTAACTAAAGTACACATGACAAAAAGGACAGATTACTGTAGTTCTGAGGATTCTCCAAGTGTTAAAAAATTGATAGATCATCTGAGATTTTCCAAAGGTTTCAAAAGGTTCATTTCAAAAATGAACAAAACTCAATCTGAAGCAAAATTAGGCTGAATTTTAAAGAAGTGTAGCATAGACAAAAAGCATGTTTGATTTCTTGTGGGTTGTTTTGTTTTGTTTTGTTTTGACAGAGCAGCCATACACATTTTTTACTTGAGAATAAAAATGCATAAATATGCCAATTCTAAAGATAAAGTATTTGAGATACAGAATCTTTAAAAACATCAAAAGGTAAATTATTCTCTGTAAACACATTCCCAGGTAATTTAAGTGAGCACTAAGTCATTGAGAAGCACATTTTTGTTTTCTTTTTCAAGTTAGAGATTTGATTACAGAACTTTTTTTTTTCTAAAAGGAAAAGAAGCACATATGAAAGATGAATGTAACACTAAAGTGCTAGCATTAATTGGCATGGCTACCCAGATATTATAATTTTTGTCTTGTGAAACCTATTCATATTTATTTCATTTGCCTTTGCATATTGGTTTTAAAAACTTATGAGTAAAATTTCTTATTTTCTGAATATTTAATCCCTGGAACCTATTACATTGAAAGAACTTTCAAGAAGAATTTTTATCAGTGTTCTGTCTGCACAGCTTTATGATAAGATAGAATATTCACAGGACTTCTGGCTATATATTTCTCTTGTCTTGTTTTCTCATTGTTCCTAATGTGACCATAGGTTTCTTACTAAACGAGAGCAGAAATTGATGCAAAGGCGACAACATGCAGAGGAACTGCTGGAGTGGAAACGCCGTTTGGATGCAGAAGAAGCTGAGATTCGTCGAATGGAAAAACAAGCTTTGGCAGCATGGGACAAAGAGCTTATGAAATCTAAAACACCCAAGAAAGATCTGGGAGATGAGGGAAGAGAGCAAAAAGGTAATGCTAATATTATTTTTGGGTCTGGAAATTTTAAAAAATTGAATGCTACACTACAAGATTATTAGCAAATGATTGATGCAATTATAAATAATCCTGTTAAAGTTCAATTTTTTTAACTTTTATTTTCTCCTTACCCCACTTCACTTCAAAGAAAAGAAAAACCAAATCCTTCTAACAAAAATGCAGTGTCAAGCAGAACAAATTTTCACATTTATCCAACCATATCCAAAAATTTACCAGACTTCTATCAGAAGATGGGTAGCTTTTTCATTAGTCTTCTGGTATTGTGGTTGGTCATTGCATTGATTAGAGTTTTAAGTTTTTCTGAGTTGTTTGACTTTTCAGCAGTGTTATTATCTAAATTGTTCTAGTTCTACTCACTTCATATAGATCTTACCAGGTTTTTCCAAAACTATCCCTTTTGTCATTTATTTGAGTATAGTTATAAAATGCTTAACCCTGGGCATTCACTTCATTTGCAAACACCCTAGTACTACTCTGCATTTTACATTGCCAGCCTCTCCTAATTGCCAGGCCCTCAGAGGAACCTCTGGTCACTGTCTTTTGCAGTGTATAAACCAGCTTATCTCCTTCTGAGGTCTTCAGAGATCTCTGGCCACAGTTTCGTATGAATTGTAGTTTAAGTACCAGTAGCACGCTCAAGAACAGCCATGTGCAAACTCAAAGTCCTTTCATTCATGTGTTTACATCCTGCCCTGATCTCTTGTTGACCCCCAGGTCAAAGAGAGACCCACATATTCACAAACTGCCTCTAACCTCCTGGCTACTGCCAGGTGAACACCAGGTTAAAGAGAGCAACTTCCTCCACCATAGAGCTTAAATAGGGTCTATGAGGTCACACACACAGCCAATTAGACAAGAAGACACTCCCATTAAGAAGCTATCTCAATTTGGCTAGAGTTCCCACTCACAATGCAGTCTCTTTTTTCACACATAAGTTACTTCTGGGGCTCTCAAGCATTTCTGCTTTGTTGCACTGAATATGACCTTTGTCCTCTGACCCTTACATATATTAATATTCCCTTATATTGATTGATTCAGCCATTTCCCAAGTCATGTGCTAAAAATGTTTTTAAAATATATAACCTAAACATTGTATAATATATAACCTTTAAAACTTTTTATTCCTGGGTGCAGTGGTGCAGTGGATAGAATACCAATCTTTAATTTAGGAAGACCTGAGTTCAAAGCTAATCTCAGACACTTAATAGTTGTGTGATCTGGGCAAGTCACTCACTTCACCCTCAATTGTCCCAAAACAAAAAAGGAAAAAACTTTAATTACTGCAAAACTCACATTTTATTCTCTTTGACTCACTGTAATTTTCATTTGTGGCCCTCATTCTCCTTACTGAATAATCCTTGGAGAAAATTGAAGCCATCTGATTTGTACTTCCTCATATCCCTTCCTGTAGTCCTCAAAACTCATTATCCAGTCTGTCTTTCTTTTTTGACTGAAAAGAAAAGGCATTCCTATTCCTTTGTAAAGATGTCATCCCTTCCTACCCCCTATAGATCCTTGTTCCAGGAGTAACTTGTACATATCTGCTTCTCTATTCTAATTACTTGCCATCTGATCAGGAACGCTGTATTTCCTTTATCTAGTTACAGGCTGGGGTTTGTGTGCCTTTTGCTTTGCTTCATTTCTCTAATACTCTTGCATCCTCACCTTGACCTCAAATCCCTAATCCAATCCAGTATACATTTATTGGGCACCCACAAGGTCAGACTCTAGATGAAGGGCTGAGAATTTACCTCATAGAGAAAAAGACATGGGGGCAGGGAGCAGGGAGCAGCAGATGCCAAGTGGAGGGAGCTGAATCTAGTCTCTACCCTTTCTAAAGGGTGACTTTGGGGATGTTTAGTGCTCTACTCTCCAGCCTCCAGTCCAAGGCTGAAGAGATGAAGGATGGCATGGGGAGGCGAGTAGGTGATAAACTTCTCCTGGGAAGATATGAACCTGTCCTACATCATCACATCTGGTCCTGCTTCATGCTTCCCTTTTCCTAGCTAGTTCAGTCCCTTGGTACACGAGTTCAGCTTGACCCTCTCCTCTACTCACTTAGATCCTTTGTTCCCTTTTTCTGTTACTCCGTTATCCTTGTTGCCACATTCTAGCTCTTAATTATCCTCCCTCACTCCTACTCAGGTACTACTGGACAACAGGAGGGAATCAGGAAATCTGCTTGGCTGGGGCCATTATAAATTTATCCTAGCTCTTTTTGTGATAGCAAAGAACTAGCACCTAAGGAAGTATGTATAATTTGGATAATGGCTGAACAACATATATTCAAATGTAATGGAATGTTATTGTGGCATAATAAGAAATAATGGAGGCAGCCAGGGAACCCAGTGGCTAGAATGTCAAGCTTAGATTCAGGAAAACTCAGCTTCCAGCCTCAGAAACTTAACTAGCTTTGTGACCCTAGACAAGTCACTTAACCCTGTTTGCCTCAGTTTTCTCATCTGTAAAATGAACTGGAGAAGAAAATGGCAAACCACTCTAGTATCATTGCAAAGAAAACCCCAAATGGGGTCATGAAGAGTTGGACACAACTGAAAAAATTAATAATGAAAGAAATGGTATGTTTCAGAGAGACTTCAGAAGTGTTATACTAGCCAATAATAGTGAAATAAGCAGAGTTTGAGAACAGTATTTCTATAATAACAACATTGTCATGAGTGACTCAAGAAACCTAATCAATGAAATGACCAATGATTCTCCTAGTGGACTGATTGTAGAAGCTTGCTATCTTCTTAATAGTGAGGAACTGGATGTATGGCATGAAACACTAGTTTTAGACTATGGGAATGTGTTTGTTTGACTGAATGTTATGAAGGTGTTTTGCTTTTTCTTTTATCCTTTTTTTTTTTTTTTTTTTTTCCAAATTTGTGTGGGGAAGGTACTAAGGGGAAAATAAGTGTTATATTGCCAAAAATAAAGAAAGAAAAGATAGTCTTTGAACCATTACTCAACCTCTAATGGAAAAAAAGGAAAACATGATCAGCAAAACATCTGAAAATTGTAAGTGGAAATTCTTATGTGCTTAAGGAGAAAAGCACACAAGTACTTAAAAGAGATACTCTGTTTTTCATGTACATTTCTCCTTTGTATATGTAAATGCTCCTTTTATTTGGTGTTTGATAGGAATAAAGTTGTTGGTTGTTTATATTTTTTGTTTATGCTGCTTAATTTCAGCTAAGCCATTACTATAGTAAGGCAATCTTGTTAGTGCTGCCTATTTAATTATTTGATTGCATATCCCACTGACTGTAGCAGTTGTTATAAACTTTTTTCCTTCCCTTAAACTTCCCATGCTACTCACTCTTCCCCACTCTCCAAGAACCTTACCTCAGATTTCACCAAAAAATATTGATTCCCTCTCCAAGAGCTTTTCCTTCTCCCCTTTTCAACTCCTATCCTTTTGATGTGACCTCTCCTTTAGTCTGAGATCTGACATAGCCCATCTACTATGAAACCTGGACTCTATCCTCTCTTACATTCAGCAAATTGCTCTCACCATTATTCCCACACTGTCTTTCCAATCTATAATCTCTGCTGCTACCTGTTCTTTTCAGATGAGATATTTATATAAAGCCTAGTTCAGCACTGGCATATAGTAGGTGTTTAATAGATACTTGCTTGTTCTTTTCCACTATACTTAAAAAAAACCTTAATAGACCCAACTATGCCTGCCGTATATTTTATATCTCTCTCTTCCTCACCTCATCTAAACTCCTTGAAAAAACTCTTGACAATTAATGCTTCCATCTTTCCTCTCACTAAAGCCTCTGCTGTTTAGCTAATGACTTAATCATTGAACTGAAACTACTCCAGAGTTTCCAGTGATTGATCTTGCTATATGTAATAACCTCTTTGTGATCGTCTTTCTTTTTGAAAGATAATTTTTCTCCTCCCTGGATTTTCTTTACATGGTTCTTGGTGGTTCTCTTAATTATTTGATCATGCCTCCTCAATCTTTTTTCCTGGAATCATCATCTATATCATATTCACTCACTCTTGTGTGGCCACCAAAGTTCTCTATATAATTTTTCATGTGGTGATCTCATAAGTTCTTCACAGTTCAGTTATCATCTCTGTTGAGAAAATCCCAGAGCTATTTATTTCACTCTACTCACTTTTCCAGACTCCGTCTTGCATACCAACAGTTTTTTAGACATTTCAAATAATATGTCCCATAGATATTTCAAACTCAACATGTTCAAGACAAAATTCACTATGTTTTCTCCTGTAAGACTTCCTTTTTCTAACTTTCCTTTTACTGTTGTGGGCACTATTATACTTTTAGTCACTCAAGTTGTAACCTAAATGTTATTACTATGTTTATCTGTCTCTCTGTCTTCCCACTTTCCCTTCCTGCCTTTTTTTCTTGTAATTTTTTTTCCTACATCGTTCACATTAATCCTCTTCACTGACAGAGCTATCACTTTAGGTAAAGCTATCACCATCTCTCACCTAGGCTGCATACCCTTCTAGATTGGTGTCTCTGAACCAGATCTCTCCCCATTCCAGTCCATCTGGACAGTATATCTGCCAAAGAGATATTCCTAAAGTATAGATGTGATGATTTGACCCCAGTGATTAATAAACTTCAATTATCTCCCAGTCTTTTTTAGGCCTTTTGGATTTGTTCTATTAAAAGCAAGGCTTTCTTTTTGAGAGGTTTGAGGAGATTCAAGAGGAACTATGAGAGAGAAATGCTATTATAACAACCTGTAATAGAGCTGATTCTTAGATTTATATTGAATTATAATAGGTGAATTAGGAAATATTTGAGGAACAGCAGTTTTTTTACTCAAGCCTTATTGGGTCCTCCATAAATCAGGAATTGATTTCTTTTTACAAACTGCTAAAAGCTGTCGGAGAAAAAACAATATAAACTGAGGTTTTCAAGTATAGCATTTTAGGTTCATCAGTCACATCTTATCAGCAATGTTTCTCATTCACCTAAAATTACTAGCATTTAATGATATAAATAAACTATGAAAAATTACATATTATCATCAAATAAATGGCATAAATATCCAAAAGTATACTCTTCATTCATACAGTATAATAAGATAATTAGTCAGGAAAGAAAAACCTTTAAGACTTTCCCCCTACAAAGCATAGTTCTTTTATAAAATTATACTTGAACAACTGTAATGATCCTTATTGTTTAAAAAAAGGAAGTCTAATAAATCCTTAAGGACTATTAAATAATTAAGTATATCTACATTATAGTTATCATACCCTTAAAATCTTTTGACACTGATATAATTTGCCCATATTTAAGTAATTCATTTAACCTTAAGCATTTGAAAGGAAGTGGAGTGAACTATAGATGATTATACATGGCTAAAGTTCTTTAATGTTACCTTCATCAGTCTAAATAAAACTTCCTGATTTCGTCTTTAAAATGTAATCTATTGGATCTTAAAGGCCATCTTAATTATCCAGTCCAGTCTCCTCTACTGTTTTTTTTTAAGGATGAGACATCTGCAACCCAGGAAATTTTAGAGACTTTTCTAAGTTCACACAAACATTAATTGGCAGGATTCATACTCAAATCTCGTAACTCTATCTTCATTGCTCTTTTCAGTATACTATGCAGTGTACTATCTTTCAAAGAGTTGAAATGATAGAGTACTTTTAAGATTTGCAAAGTAGAAATTATTATACAATCCTTTAAATTTAAGTCTTTAAATATTTATTAGATAGACTATTGCATTGGTATGAATTGTGGAAAGTGGAAAAGAAAGTGCATTCATATATTATTTTCAGTCAAGCAGAAGTGTATAAGATTCCATTCCTTCCTCCCTTACTAAAACAAGGGGCAAGGCTTGGTGCTTACCCTACAATTAGATAATTGATAAAGCAGGACATTAATATGTATAATAGAATCTGAAAACTTTTTTGACCTTTAAATGGATTGTATATCAGCAACTCACAAAACTTTGACATTTCATCAGGTATTAAAAATGTCTGGATAAGAAGACAATAGAGTTCTAAGCGTTCTCTTCCTTCATTAGTTACTTTGTGTTTAGGGGTGTGTGTGTGTGTGTGTGTGTGTGTGTGTGTGTGTGTGTGTGTGTAGGGTGTCATGGAATAAATTGGAAACAGTTACAATTATTTCCTTTTTCGTTTTGTATTCCCCATTCTTTGCATTTGTACAAAATAGATATTTAATAAATGTTTAAGTTGAATTTGGGTACTTGTCTAGCTTTATGTGCAGGAAAGGCCTATTGATAGGAGATAAGAGAACCCAGCAGTAGAAATAATAGGTATTTAATTTAGAAAGTGTCTTATTTCAATTTCTAGTTCTATTTCACACAATATCTGTTTAGTTAAGTAAGTAAGATGCCTGTTACATTAAAAAACAAATACTTAACGCAAAGTATCATGAAATGTCTTGTATATAACTCTTCACCTGATACTCTTAAGCTAATAAATGTTCATTTCAGCTTTTCTGCATTATGCTTTTATTCATGCAAATATAAATAGTAAGAAGAAAAATTGGGGTTAATCATTTTTGTTAAACTTGTAGTTTTCTCATATACTCTTCTTCCCTTTTACAGAAACAGCCAGTGAAGAGGAGTCTCTTGCACCTTCTTGCTCTAATCTAAACAGTGAAAGTTCTATCCCAGAAGAATTAGGCAGTCCACCTGCTGAAACTGTACCATCTGGAACTATAACTCAAGGGCAACCTGAGAGCCTAAATCACAGTATACTTACTGAAGAAATAGTTTATTCACAGGATCTAGAATTGTCTACTACCTCCACTACCAAACATGTAAGTGAAAGTGTAATTATACTTCATATCACAGTATCTTTAGAATTCTAAGAACCTTTACCAAATATAGTACTATTATTAATCATTTCATCAGAAATCATGTATTTACCATCTACAATATGCCAGGCAAAAAGTCTCTCTCTTTAGAGAACTTGCTCTCTAGGAAAGAGAGATTGAGGGGGACTCGTCAGCAATGATGGCAGACTAGCTTTTGAATATGGGCTGCAGGTAAAAAAGAGTGAGCAGGACAGCAGACTCATTGCAAGAATTTGACTCATTTTGAAAATCAGTATGCAGTGCTGGTTATCTTTTTAGTCAGAAGCTAAAAGAAAGATCTTATTAGGGCAAAACTCCAAGAGTGACCAAGGATTTGGGGAAACTCAGTCCTATAATATGCTTGACATTCTTCTTATAAAAAACAATAACTACCAAGAAAACCACCAAGAACAATGGAAAGAATCCAGCATTTATTTTTGCTGAACAAGGGGATATTACTCCCCAAAACATCAATGTATCCTAAAGATTTTTGTCAGAAAAGTGGGGAATAATGAAAACACACTAAAGATTGGAGATAAGTTTTATTGTAAAGGAAAATGCATATTGTTCTGCTGGCGGTATCCCCCAAATTTCCTCAAATGGAACCCTTTTCCCCAAGATTTCCAAGATACTTGACCCCAAAGGAAAAGATTTATTTCAAGGTGAAGGTATTATCTCAGAATGAAGTAGAAAATGAAGGTTATTTAATCATTGACAAAAATACAAGATTTCAGTTAGAGGTTAGTGAAAGTAAAAAATATATATATTTTTTTCTTCTTTAGACAGATGCACAAAATCCATTGACTTACGTTTTATTTATTTTTGATTGTGACTTTTTATATATAAAAATTTTTCAATATGCTTCTTTCTTTTACTCTTCCAAGTCCCTCTTATTTTCTCTTGTCACCAGGAAAAAAAAAAGACCCACTATCTACAATTAATAATAAACACAACATTCAACACCCACACATGAAAAGATTTAACATAAACTAATGCAAAATGAAGTAAGCAGAGTCGAGGAAACAGTATGTTTGATGAGTATAGTGAGGTAAATGAAAAGAATAACTACAAAACAATTGAAAGGTATTGTTTTATAAGTACTAAAAACAAGCCTGACTCCATTGAAGAGATATGAAAAAACACCTCCCTCCACTCCTTTAGAGGTGGGTAGTCTACAGGTATGGGGCCATGCATGTATTGTCAGATATTTTTCAGTGTATTGATTAGTTTTACTGATTTGGAGGTTATGGGGAATGGAGCAAGGAACGAAGTTCTCTGCCTTTTTCTTAATAAATAAATAAATGAGCAGAGCAAATCTTTTTTGTTATAAGGAAAAGCTGTCTGGGAAGGATATAAAATGAAATTTAGATGCTATAAAACAAAAGTTGTCAATTTAAAAGCAATTTTTAAAAATTTAATAATACTTTATTTTTCCAAATACATGCAAAGATAGTTTTCAACATTCACTTTTGCAAAACCTTGTATTCCCAATTTTTCTCCCTTTCCTACTCTATCCCCCTTTCTTCCTCCAAGATAGCAAGCAATCCAGTATTTATTAAACATGTGCAATTCTTCTAAATTTCCATATTCATCATGCTGTGCAAATCAAAAGAGAGAGAAAAAAAAGCAAACAAACAAACTACAAAGGTAAAAATACTGTGCTTTGATCCACATTCAGTCTCCATAGTTCTCTCTCTGGATATGTTGGCACTTTACATCACAAGTCTGTTGGAACTGCCTTGAATCTCACCTCATTGTTGAGAAGAGCCACGTCCATCACAAAGGGCTGAAACTCTTGAGTTGTGGCACTGAGGTCTGTTCGAGCATTCAAGGCTAACTACTGATTGGACAATACTCTATGGGAATATGCTTGGGAAATGGCCCTTCCCACTATCCTGTGCTGGTTCCATGATTGGTGTGTACAGAGGATTGTATGAGGGACTAGGGGGTAGAGTAAGACTAGCCAGGGTCACTTTGGTGGTGGACGAGGAAGAAGGAGGTGGCAGAGATTCTGCTTCCATCCAATTCAATTCGACCTCTAAAGACAAGGACTTTTGCTTATTCTGACTCCAGCTGATGCTAAGGTATCCAGGGTGCTAATGCGGTCATCACAGCCATGTACAATGTTCTCTTGGTTCTGCTCATTTCACTTAGCACCAATTTATGTGAATTTAAAAGCAATTTAAAAAAAAAAACAGTATCAGGAATGCTAATAATTGGAGTTTGGTAGGGAAAACCATGTACAACAAAAATGATTTTTTAAAAAATGATATATTGGGGGAATTGTGGGAAAGTGATGGCATGCCTAGAGGAGCCTAGACCTTCTGTAATTACCACAATAAAACCTAAAAATGTGTCATTAACTGCTGAAATAAGGAAAATCAACTGGTAGATTCCTCTATCCAAACCAAAGGTACAAAGAGATACCACCAGAATACTCTAAGAATGGTGAAGAAAATAAGCTGGGACAGTTCTAAAGCAAAGCTCAGAGTTGCCCCTGAGCAACAACAGAGGCCCTATATATCTGGTATCTTAAAATAAAGGTAACTGTGGCCAATCTCAATGGTGAAAGAAGAGCTCTAGGAAAAAAGTTCAGGTAATCATAAAGCCCCATGGCAGGAGCCCAGTCAATTAAAGCATAATATAGGGAGACAACCCAGAGCCCTGTGGCAAGAGGAAGCAGTAGTGGAGTCCTGTTAAAGAGGAACTAAATTTTCACCATGCTCAAGACCTACACCATTTAGAAGTGTAAGAGCAGGACCCAGATGTAGATCATTTCAACCTTTCAACACAGGCTGCAAAAGTGTGCTAACACACCGAATATTAAGAAGAAATTAAGAGACCTAGATGAAGAGATCAGCTGTACAGCTCCAGTTAAAATTTCAGGGGGAAAAAAGTGCTTTGGCTAGAGAATTGTAAGAATACCTAAGAAGAAATCATACAGGGTACAAAATAGAATAACTGGGAAGGAAAAAAAATAAGAAAAATTGATACCTGAAAACAGTGGAAAATCTCAACCAGGAGCTAACTGCCAAAAATTAGAGTGAGCTAAACAAAAAATAGCTCAATAATACAACAAGAAATAATAAAAACAAAAATCATAAAATTGGGGAGGGAGGTGTAAGAAATAATAATATAAAAAACAATCAGGAGAAAGGTCAAGAGATAATTTAAGAATTATATTATTTGAAAATCATGACCAAATAAAAGCCTACATCTAATTGAAGAGAAATAATTGGGTAAGAAATTAGTTTCTTCCCACCCCACACTCTTCACCAAGAAAAGATATTAAAATGATTCTGATACTAAATAATAAGAAATCCAAAATCGTCAGGAGCCAATGCTACATGAAAATGAAATATGTTTAGAGGGACTGCAGGTTATCTCTGGACATCTGTGTACTGGAAAGATAAATTAGGTTTTGTATGTACAAAAACAGGTTATTGGCTCTTAGAAGTAAGCCATATATTTATTTGTACTGAAATGTATTATGAGATATTCTCTTGACTTGATGTGATCAAAAGCTTACCATAATTTTGCAGAATAAACCATATCTTTTTGTTACCATATTCCAAGAAGTTATAAATGAAAACTCTATATAAACTCTTAGAATAGAGAACACAATGGAAAATTGAATCCACTAGTCATCTGAAAGAAAACCTAAAATGATAATTCTTAGGAATGCAATGTCATAGTCAAAATCCAGAGCTCACAAGTTATTGAAAAAAAATGCTACAAGCAATCTAAAAGAAAGAGTTGGATATACAAAGGAATCACATGATCATAGAACTGTAGAGGCTGCCACCATAGAGGAGAGAGAACTTGGAATCTGATATTTTAAAGGGTAAAAGATAAAACTTACTATCAATAATAATTCATCTGGCAAAGTTAAATATGTAGGGAAAAGAAATGAACATTTTAGTGAAATAGAATAGTTCCAATTACAGACAGTTCTTACTTTATATAAGTAGACTGTTTTACAGACCTTTTTGTAAAGTGATTTTTACATAATGTGAATTTGCCCACAGATGTGGGAAAAGGACAAGGGAAAGGAAGGAGAAAGGAAGCCATATGCAGGTGGAGGGAGGATTCAAGGACACTTGTTGAATCAGGGACAGAGAAACAAGAGCAGAAGGAGGAACAAGTGCGGGTCAAATACATAGACTCCAGACACAGACAGGAGAGGACAGGTAACACGTGGAGATGAGGTACAGATATACAATACTCTAGCACAGACAGACAAGTGGAGACTAAATATGCATACAGTGGGTAAAAGTGGTGCAAAGAGCTCTTCTGTTAGCAACAGAGATGTTAGATCCCTTCTCTGGCATCAGCAGTGGTTCATAAATCCATTCTGCTCTTGCTTGAACAGGTTTTTTGAATGATTTTGTTATTGTTTGTTTTTTGGAGGTGTGGGCATTTGGAAGTCTACAGAGCATCAAGCAGAGAGAGAGAGAGAGCACAGCCCAGCACTATACAGTAAAGTTAACAGAGGTGGGGTTTTTTTTGGAGGAATTTAGGTTTCTTTCAGACTTTTTTTACATAAAGCCAGATTTGTACAATGTGAATTTCCATGTATAAAAACTTTTACTAAGGAAAAGATCAGAATTGAATTGGCATTTTGAAATGGAAACAAGAGCCAGAAGAAAATTTTTTAAAAGATATATATGCTTGTTTAATTGGAAGAGAATATGTAAAAATTACTTAATAGCAGAATAATAATAATAGAATAAGAAATAAATTCTCAGAACACTAATATTTTTAAGAGTCATAGAAAAAGATAAATATGAGAAAGGATCCAAAGGAGTTTTTTTTGCTTTGATGTTATTGGGAAAAAACAAAAAGTAAGTTGACAGATTAAGGATTCTATCAGCTTCTATCAAACATTTTTAAAAAATTTATTTCTGTTACTCAAACTGTTTGCAATAACAAGGAAAAATCGGTAATCCTACTTTTCCGTGATCTAGATATGAAATTGATATCTAAATGAGGAAAAAGCAAAATAGAGGAAGAAAATTATAGAACAATATCTTTAATGAACATTGATACAAATAAGTTTATGTAAAATAATAGCAAAAGGTTGTGATAACCGCGTTAGCACCCTGGATACCTTAGAATTAGCCCGAGTCAGGATAAGCAAAAGTCCTTAGTCTTTATTCTTGGTCTTTAGAGGTAGGATTGAATTAGATGAAAGCAGAATCTCCATGACCTTTCTTCTTCGTCTCCCGCCCAGAGTGACCCTGGCTAGTTTTACTCCATCCCCTCGTTCCCTCCTACAATTCTCTGTATATACCAATTATCCATAGTGAGAAGGGCCATTTTCCAAGTATATGCTTATAGAATATTGTCCAATCGGAAATTAACTTAAATTGCTCAGTTGTCCGGACCTCAGTGCATGAACTCAAGAGTTTCAGCCCTCTATAAAAAGTATAACTTCATATTATAAAGTTCACACATTATGACCTAGGCATGTGGAGGTTGAAAAACTACAAATAAAAAAAAAAGTTATATAAATTTTAACTCTGTTGCTGTTATCAGTAGATAATAAAAAGGCTTTTGACAAAATCCAACTCTTTTTTTATCTTAAAAAAAAATACTAGAAAAAGGAACAAAGGACCTTTCTTTAATGCACTAAATAATATGTTTCTAAAACAGAAGTAAACTTTATAAATAATAAAGAAAAATTCACAGACTTTCCTGATATCAGGGGTAAAGGAAGGATGGCCCATCATTATTGTTAGTGTTTAACATGTTCCTAGAAATGTTAGCTATAGCAATAAAACAAGAAAAATAAATAGAAGTAATGAGGATATAGCAAAAAGGAAACAAAATTATATTTTGCAGATGATAACTTCATTAATTGAATTTAATTAACTCCAATTAATTGAAGCAATAAGCAGTGTTGCATACAATAAGGAGAGTGAGAGAAAAATCCCACTTCAGCCTATGTACCGTATACCACATTTGGGAATGTAGCTAGCAAGATACATTTAGAAACCATATGAATTCAATTTTAAAACCCTTTACAGAATTAAAGACAGATATAAATACACACACACACACACACACACACACACACATATTTAGCTTTTAGATTTTATTTTCAGTTCCAATTACTCTCTACTCCCAAACCTTTAAAAATCAGGAAAAATAAAATCCTTTACAAATATGTAGTCATGCAAAACAAATTTCCACATTAGTCATCTCTCCCCATTCCTATCCCCCCAACTGTCTCCTCCCCCCCTCCAAAATAAAAAAAAAAAAAAAAAACAGGATAAGAAAATGTGCTTCAGTCTATACTCTGAAGCCATCAATTTTCTTGTCTGGAGGTAGATAACATGAGTCCTTTGGAATTGTGTTTGGTGCGTGTGATGTTCAGTTACAAATTATTTCACAGTTGATTATCAATATCTTTGATATTGATGTTATTATATAAATTGTTCTACTTCTGCTCACTTAATTTTGCATCAGTTCATAGAAGTTTTTCCAGGTTTTTCTGAAACTATCTACTTCGTAATTTAATCAAAGTAGTATTCCATCACATTCATGTACCATAATTTGTTTAGCCATTCCCCAATCAGTGGGCATCTTCTCCATTTCTAGTTCTTTGCCCCCAGAAAAAAATGAAGTGTTATAAATATTTTTGTACATACAGATCCTTTTCTTCTTGCTTGGAATATAGACTTATTAACAGTATTATTGGGTCAAAGATATATATATATATATATATATGTATGTATGTATGTATGTATGTATGTAGTTTAGTAGCTTTTTGGACATACTTCTAAAACATGATGTGATGTTTCTGAGATTTTCTCTCTCTTGTTTGCTCAATAACAAATTGTTTTGGCATATGCAGCTATATAATGTGGTTTGAGATTTTGTACTGATATTGATTTCCTACATATTCTTGACTTTTTGTTCCTCCAGATGAATTTGGTTAAGAGTTTTACTAATTCCATAAAATAATTCATCGGTAATTTCATTGGTATGGTATTGAATAAGGAAATTTAGTTAGTATTGTCATTTTTATTATATAGACTTAGCTTATCCAGGAGCAATTAATATTTCTTTGATTTAGTTCTGTCTTGATTTGTGTGAAGAATGTTTTATGATTGTGTTCATATAGTTCCCGTGTGTGTCTTGGCAGGTAGACCCATCAAATATTTTATACTATGTGTAGTTATTTTAAATGGAAATTTCTCTCTCTCTGTGCTAGGTTTTGATGTATTATTACAGAAATGTTGCTTAGTGTGCATTTATTTTATATCTTGCAATTTTGCTGAAGTTGTTTTGATTAGTTTTTTGTTGTTGTATCTTTAGGGTTTTATGAATAAATTAACATAGTAGTTGTAAAAAGTGCCTTATTGCTCTAAGCTGTAGTATTTGTAGTACAGAGTAGTATAACTAGTGATAGTGGACATGCTTGCTTTACAAATCTTGATCTTTTTGAAAATGCTTCTAGTTTATCCCATTATATATGTTTTCTCTGGGTTTTCTGACAGAAATTAAGGTGTGTGTGTGTGTGTGTGTGTGTGTGTGTGTGTGTGTGTGTTTTAAACAAGAATTAATGTTGTATTTTGTCAAAAGCTTTTTCTTCACTTGTTGAAATAATTATATGATTTTTGTTGTTAATATGGTCTGTTATGGTTTTCCTAATATTAAACCAGCCCAGCATTCCTATTAGAGCCTAGTTATCTTTGTGATATATTGCTACTCTCTGTTTTCCAGTACAGTTTTTAAAAATTAGCATCATTATTCATTAGGGAAATTGATCTGTAGTTATTCTTTTTCTGTTTTGATTCTCCCTGGAGTAGGTAGTAAAATTCTGTGGAATATCCATTCGATCCTGGTTTTTTCCCTCCCTCCACCCCTTTTTAGGGAATTAATTTATAGCTGGTTCAGTTACTTTTTCTATGATTTGTTACTTATTCCTCTTCTGTTAATTTTGGGGAATTTCAATTTTTGTAAATATTCATTTTATTTAAGATTGTCAGTTTTGTTGATATATAGTGGGACAAAATTGCTCCTAAAATTGTTTTTATTTCATTTTTGATTGTGGATTCATTCATATTTGATTTTACTTTTTTGATCAAATTAGCTAGTCACTTAAATTATTAGGTTTTCCCCTCAAAACAAAACACACACACACACACAACACTTCTTGTTTTATTAATTTGGTTGGGGAAGTTTTACTTTCAGTTTTGTTGATCTCTCCTTTGATTTTTCACATTTCTATTTTAGTGTTTAATTAGAATGTTTTAATTTTTTGGTTTTCTAATTTTTAAATTGCATACCAAATTCATTTATCCTTTTCTCTTTATTATTGTTGAAAGAACTCAAAGATAAAAATTTTCCCCTGAGTACAGCTGCATCCACATTTGGTGTGTGTTTTCATTGTCTTTACTGAATTTACTGATTGTTTCTTTGATTTGTTCTTTGACCTAGCCTTTCTTTAGAATTAAATTATTTAGTTTCTAATTAATTTTGAATTTGTGCTCAAAGGGCTTTTGTTAAATGTAGTTTTTACTGCATTATGATCATAAAAAGATGCATTTAATAGTCCTACTTTTCTTCATTTACTTATGAGGTTTTTTGTTTTGTTTTGTTTTGTTTTTTTGCTTCAATACATGATCAAATTTGTGGATATGTCTTTCAAAGCTGAGAAATAAGTACATTCCTTTTTATTTCTATTCAGTTTTCTTCAGAGAGCCACCATATCTAACTTTTCTGATATTCTTCCAAACTTATTAATTTTGTGGTAACTTTACCAAAGTCTGTGAAGATCAGATTGATGTCCCTCACTATTATAATTGTACTATTTACTCCTATAACTCATTTAATTTTTTAAAAAGTATCTAGATGTTCATAGACAAAGGGCATGAATGTGAGTTGATTATGTTGGGATTATCTCTTCCTCCCAAAGAAATGATGAGAAAGAGGAATGCATTAGAAGGGGAAGGGAAAAGTAGAAAGGAAATTTTTTCTCACATTAAAAAGACGTGCAAGGAAAATCTTTTATAGTGGAAGGTGGAATGGGGAGTGGAGAAGATTTGCAGGCAATGTTTAAACTTCACTCTAAAGGAATGGTTCACAAAAAGGAAGAATGTGTGTATCTGTGTATATATATATATATATATATATATATATATATATATATATATACACACACACTTATATTTATATTTAATTAGGTATAAAAATCTATCTTATCCAATAGGAAAATAGGATAAGAAATTTGGGGGTGTGAGTTAATTAAGGTAGGCAGTGATCAGAAGAAAAAACAGACTTTTAAGGAGGAATATTATAAAAAGAGGGAGACAAGGATGGAGAGAAATACACAGTTAGTAATATGAAGTGGGCAAGTAGAATGGTTTAGAAACTAGAATCGATTAATATGTGGTTTACAGGAGACACATTTGAAACAAAGATACTGCCAAAGCAGAATCTATTATGTCTCAACTGAAGTAAAAAAGCAACAACAACAACAAAAAAAACAGGGGTAGTGATCATGATTTCAGACAAAACAAAAGCAAAAATACCTAATTAAAACATAATCTGGGAAACTACATTTTCTAAAAAAGTACCATTATCAATGAAGAAATTTAAAACACTTTATGGCAATTTTCTCTTATAAAAGTCTTTATTTCTCAAATATAGAGAACCAAATCAAATTTACTAACATTGGTCATTTCCCAGTTGATAAATGATCAAGAGATATGGATAGACAGTTTTCAGAGAAAAAAAAAAAAAAACCAATACATTAAAGCTGTCTGTAGTCATGTGAAAAAAATGTTCAACATTATTATTGATTAGAGAAATGCAAATTAAGATAATTCTGAGGAATCTACCTCACAGCTATCAGAAATGACAAATGATAGAAGGGGATGAGGAAAAATAGGTGTACCCCTACTAAGTTTGTATAGCAGTTCTTTCTGTAATGGCAAAGAATTGGAAATTAAGGAGATCCTTTCAATTGGGGAATGGCTGAAAAAGTTGTAGCATATGATTATGGTGAAGTATTATTGTGTTGTAAATGACAGGGAGGTAATTTCAGAAGAAACATGGCACAGCTTATATAAACTGATGTACAGTGAAGTGAAAAGCACTGGGAAATTGTTGTATACACAGTAATAGCAAAGTTTAATAATGTTAAACTCTGAAAGACTTGACCACTCTGTTTAATACAATGAAGCAAAATAGTTCTAAAAGACTCATGATGAAAAGAAATGTATCCACCCCCAGAGAGAGAACTGATAAACTCTGAGCAGAAATTGAAGATTTTCTTGCTGTCTTTATAATTCTTTTGATTTTTTTTCAATATGACTAATATGAAATTTTCTTTTGCATGATTTCACATGTATAATTGACAATTTTGCTTGTCTTCTCAGTGGGTGGGGGAGGGGTAAGAGAATTTGGAACTTAAAATTTAAAAAGAAAAGAATGCTTAAAAATAAATAATAAATTTGTTTTAAAAAATTTAATTTACATGCTGTGCCATTTAATGCATCTATGGTCAGTATTAATATTAATTCATTGTCTATGGTACCTTTTAGTAAAATGTCATTTCCCTGTTTATCTCATTTAATACGATCTATTTTTGCCTTGGTTTTGTCTGAGATCATGATTGCCACCCTTGTCTTTTTTTACCTCAGCTGAAACATCATAGATTCTGCTTTAGTTCCTAAGTCTTTTTAGATCTTTCTCTTCCAAGTGTGTTTCTTATAAACAACCTATTGTTGGAATCTGATTTGTAATTCATTCTGCTATCCTCTTTCATTGTATGGGTGAGTTCATCCCATTCATCCCATAATACAGTTATGATTGCCAACTGTGTGTTTCCTTTCATTTTATTCTGCTATATTTAGGTTTTTTCTCTTTCACTCTTTAAATCTTGTCCCCTCTTTATAACTCTCTGTTTTGCTTCAGACCACTGCCTTCCTTAATTTATCTTTCCTCTTATCCCTGGTTCTTTTTCTTATCCATTTTCCTTCCTTATTTCCCTATTGGATAATATGAGTTTATGTATCCAGATGTGTACATACATTCAAATGAAAGTGTGGTCCCAGTATTGTTCACTCCCTTCACCTGCTGCCCTGTATTATAGAACTCTTGTGCAACCAATTTATGTAGACAATGTTCCCCATTCTTCCACCATTCCCAGTGCCTTTGTCTTCCCTACCCTCCATTCTTTTGAAATCATCTAGACCTAATAGATTCATACCACGACCCTCTATTAATTAGGTTCTTTCTTAGGACCTATTGCTGTTGAAATTAAGGTAAATTGAAGTAACAATTCCAAGCTTGTTCAGTTTATTGGTAAGGTTAGCAGTTACCAATAAAAGTGATCTTTAGTTCCTCAGCAATCCAAAAGACCCTGAATGAGGGCTGATAGATTATTTTTATGGACAAAAGGAAGACCATCCAAAAACTAAAAGGGACTTCATAGATAGGAAAACAATATAATTGGCTAGAAATTGGGGATATTAGGCTAGCAGTAACCCCTTTCATCTTGCCTGTGTGGAAAAAAGCTCGTTGTAGGGTCTACTTGTATGGCCAATTAGTGTTGCAGTCATAACAGACCAGACTTTCTTGAAGGACAGCCAATGTTGCAAGGATCATAGATGAGACTCCCTGGCATTCACCTGCATCCTTCAAGGATAACAGATTTCTTTGACATAAAAAAAAAGGAACAGTGATTATCAGGAAAACTGAACTCTTAATTCTAGCACTTTCTCTCTCTCATTTGTTTATTTTATATGTAGCTTGTTTGTTTTTTATGTAGTTTTATTATATGTTATATAGTTTTTTATATGTAGTCTTATATGTTTGTTCGCTTGGTATCTTCCTATTAGATTGTGAGCTCTTTGAGGGTAAGGACTGCTTTTTGACTTTTGAACTTTGTTTTTTGTATCCCTGTTGCTTAGCATTATGCCTGGCACATAGTAGGTGCTTAATAAATGTTTATTAATTGATTTACTTTCTTTACATATACATATGTGTGTGTGACTGATTCGTGCTTTTTGTTCTTTCATCACAATCATTTCTAAAAATGCTTTCCTTTTCTTCTCTTCCCCCTTTCACAACTGAACTTTACCCTTGTATTATGTTCCTTTTTTAAATAAAATTTTTAAAATAATTTAGTAAATGTCTCCTCTTTGCTTCCATATTTGAATAGTCACCTTCCAAAAGCTGTGCATCCTTGTCAAAGCATGATTCCAGTAAAGGAAGTCACCGGACTGGAGGACAGTCTCGCCTATCTGGGAAATCCCATCAACTCTCTCATAGTTGGTCAGATGAGTCATTATCTATGACACAGTCAGGTAAGACTAATAATCTTTAATTATATCATTTCAATACAATTTGTCTTTCTGCAAATGAATAAAATGCTTTTTTCTAAGTTTTTGTCCATCATGATTGAATTGAGAGGTTTTTTTTAAATAAAAGAGCTTATAACATCACAAGTGGGCACTATAAAATTTTGTACTTTTTTGTTAGCAAGGAATGCTGCAAGCAATGAAGCTAGATGATAATACTGTAATTATTTAATTAGCAGGAGGCAATTGAGATTATTATTTTACTGTTATCACATACATCAACAGCTAATAGCTTAAGGTTCCATATCAAATTCTCTTTTCTAACAAAATTGCCTCAATTTTCCTCCTGTCAGTTTGATTGAAGGTCATTTAATGAATTATTCTTTTTTATTTTATGTAATGGATTAAAAGGCTTCAGAATAAATAAATGCATCACACTTTTCTAAAGCAGATTATTCCCATAAAACTATAGAACATCATAAAACTGTATACAATGACATGATTTCCACTTATCTGTACAATCATGCCATTGTGATTTGGCAGGGAATATATATTATTCATTTTCATTAGTCTTTTAGTCTTACTCTAATAAAACTCAGGGGTTTTTCATTTTTCAATATTTTTGTTTGTTTTTAATAATGTTTCTAAATATAATGAAAATTATTTCACATACATACTTCTTAAGATCAGTCTTCTTGTATATCAAAAAAAAGCTTAAATTAAGCACAAAGATATGATAAGAGTTACTGCATCTTAGAGTATAGATACAATATTATGTTCAACTAGTTCTTGGCTTTTCTGATCTGGGGAAAAATACTTTGTTTTTATGTCTATCTTTATTTGACAGTACCACTACAGTACATAAGTCATTATAATTTTCTTTTGTTTGATGTTATATTTCTTGTAGATTTAGTTAAGATTTTTGCCAACCTCAGATGAATTAAAAATAGTAACAATTATATTTTGTCTCAAAAAAATCATTGCTGATAAAATTTTTCTTGCCTGATATACTTACTTCCTGGTGAACTTTTAATTAACTCAGTGATCTTTTTCAGAGCATCATAAAAGTAACTTTTCAACCTTCAGATACTTGGTAATTTCTTTGACTAAAAAGCACAACAAATAATTTAGTTTAAAAAAATATTGATAAGATTAAATTCAGAAAAGATTAGTTTTTAGTCTCTGCCACAGATTTTCCATTTGTAGTGTAGTAGTTTAGAATCATTAGCTGCTATTTTTAGTATAAGTCTTTAATTAAATACTTAGGATTGCAAAACTCCAAAGTCTTGTTTTAAGTGCAGAAGTACATGGGAATAAAATTCATTTGCCTTTAATTTTCCATTAAATCAGTGGTTCCTAGCCTATGGTGTATAGACCTCTGAGAAGTTTCAAAGTTGTAACAAGATACTTCTAAAACAAATAAATATATAATGTATTGCGTAAGTAAATGTCTCACACATATGCAAGTTCCCATTTTTTAAATGTTACGTAGATAGTATAATTAATAAAATATAAATTTATTTTAAAATGTACCAAATTTATAGTAGCTTTTATAATACATTTTTTCAAATGGATAGTAGATACAATTCTTGTCATGTATGAATAACTCAAAATTTTTTGATATGGAGTCTTCACTTAAAAAGTTTGATTTAAAGAAAACTTTAATGGGAAGCTAGGTGGCCCTATGAATAGCGTGCAGGACCTAGAGTCAGGAAGACCTGAGTTCAAATTCAACTTCAGAGAGTGACTAACTGTATGACATAGCTCCTATATGAAGGATGGAATTCATATAAGATTCTCTTTATCTTCATTATATCTTTGTGGAGTTAAATAAAGACAGTACTCCTTCATGTTAGTGGTTTTCAAATTAATAAATTCTGAATTTACTGGGGTTTGCCAATAGTTTCTGGCTGCCTCCATAAATGAATGTAACTTGCCCAATATCGCCCTGTAAGTCACTAGTGTTGTGACCAAAACTTGGGGTTCCTTATTCCATATTTAAAGCTTCTTTGAATCAGACCTAAGACTGTCTCTCTCACTTTAAAGAGAATGTATATGACCTCCTGACCCCATTTAAAGAAATACTATAATTAATTCTGTGAATTCATATTAGTACTTAATATAATCTTCTTATTCATAAGTTTTTAGTGCACAAATATGTTTTTTGATTTGTTTTTAAAATTAATTTCTGTTTTCTGTCTACTTAAATGTCTCCTTACATGAGTAGATGTGACTAGTGTATTATTAGTGAAGCTGGAATGTGATCCAAACATTCTGGAAAGTAATTTTGAATTTTACCCTCAAGTCACTAAATTATTTATATCCTTTGAGCTAATAATCCCATTACCACGGTTTTATTTGTAGTTTCAGGTGACAGAAATGAAACCTGAAAATAGGGAAACAAATGAAAAAACAATTGAATAAGAAAGGATGTAAAGTCTGTTTTCCTTAGTTTGTGAAAATTTTATTTTATTGAATGTTTAAATGAGGTTTTCTTTTGAATTTTTTGGTAATTAAGATTAAACACAAATGTTTTTATGATTATTGTGCTTTAGGAAAATCTGTTTGCGGGTAAATTTCATTCATGAACGAAATTTATCACCTGAGGAAAAACTAAAGAAAAAGCTATATATTTTAAATTGCTTTAATTGTATCTTTTTCAGAACCTACTTCTGACCAGAGTGACATTGAAGGTAGAATCAGAGCTTTAAAAGATGAGCTGCGGAAGAGAAAATCAGTTGTTGATCAATTGAAAAAGGAACAGAAAAAAAGGCAGAAAGAGAGGCTAAAAGCCCAAGAGGCCAGTCTGATCAAACAGTTAGAGGTTAGAAATTGGATGGGAAAAGGGTAATCTGATACTAAGGCTAATGTATATATGAAATCCAAAATGTTTTTTATATTTACAAAGTGATAATTGATTAGAAAATTTCCATTACTAAATGGTTCTTTTTATGCTGGAGTTTTTTTTTTTAATCTTATGAAATCTAAGTTTTTTACAAAGAATTAAACACAAATGATTTTTTTTTTAATGTGCAAAGGACAATGATTATTTTATAGTAACATAAAGTACTTAACCAGTGAAATAGCAACAAACTTATACAATTAAATAATACAAAGCATTGTCTAAAAAATTAAAAATAAAACCTATCATGAATTTCTAAGTTCCTTGCCACAAAGCACTTTGGTATTTATTGGCCAGACATTTGGCAACTCCTTTGATGATTTCATATTGTTTTTCAAATACATCTTAGTACTTTATCCAAATAGTTATTATCATGATCACCCTCATCATTACTGAAAATAGTGTTTACTAATAAAATGTTCACTGGGTTTATCTTTGATAAATTTCACTTTCCTGTTATAAAGTACAAAGAGCAAAGATAGGCATTAAAATGACAGAAGACAGAGTTGACAGAGGATATAAAATTGACTCTATCCCTCATGCCAACAGTAAAATTTGATGCTGATTCTTTAGCAAAATAAATACCTCATTGAGTTTCTGATATGAAAATTCATTCCTTAGATTTATTAATAAAAGGATTTTTTAGTAATTGCAATATCTTTTTAGAGCCAGCTCCATGATAGCTTGGAAAGAGAGTTTGCCTTACAGCTAGGAAGACCTGGATTCAAGTCCTCTGTCTGATAGTCACTGGCTTTGTAATGCTGACAGGCTATATAACCCTTCAGTGTTTTGTGCAACTCTTTAAAACTACAAATTGCATTGGTAAAGAGAATTTCAGGAATACCTATATCAATGAAATCACAAATGCAGAGCCCTATACCTTTTAGTAAATATATGCAAAGTTGTGCAACTTTGATCTTACTGTCCAGTTAAAGGTAGGTAGAAAGTGAAGAATCATGTCATCACTCTAATGTAATTTTGAGTGATGTTTAAGGTGTGCATAAATTGATACCAAGAAGTTGTGTGATAGTAGATAAAACTGAATGTCTTCACTATCGGCAGAGAAAAGGTTTGAAATAACATCATCAGTTTTAAAATATGAGGGTCTACTCAATGATCCTAAAATTTAATCATTTTAAAATATTTGCAGATATTCCTCAGTTTATAAATAGCAAATAAACAAAATATACAAATAAATAAAATAAACAAAAATATCTTGATTAACCATTAAGAGTTCTCATTCTTGAGATTTGTAGTTAATTATGTTATTCTGTAAAAGTGAAATACCATAAGAGAATTTTTGCTACTCCATTCTATTGGTTTACATACACATAAAAAAATCCTAAAGTTGATATTGTAATATATTTCACTCTTAGTTGCTTTCTATATCCACATAGAAGGCTTCCTAAGTCACCTTGCCTGATGCCCTAAAATAACTTCAGATTCAATTCAGCACTTGTGAATTAAGTATTTATTGGTGTGTGTGGTAAGCAAAAAGACAAATAAAGAATTTAAACAAGACATAATTTCCTTCTGTGATATAGACTGAAGTCTTGGATGAAAATATATATGAATAGTATAATTACCTAATTTATGAATGATTGGAAATGGGAAGACTAATTAATCCTAGTTATGTGATAGAATTGGATGCCAGATGAGACAAAAAGAATAAGATTAAATTTATCTATATATTCCTATAAGTCAGTTTCACAAATATGGGATCAAAATGAATTACAGGATCAGTATGAATCAATAGTGTGATGTGGACGCCAAAAAAGAAGTATCCTAAGAGCTAAATTAATAGCAATGTAATTAGTATACAGATTGGTGGGACATTGTCTATCACTTTGGTCAGGCCATATGTGGGCACTGTACAATTCTAATATCCATATTTCAGAAGTTGACAAGCTGAATATGTTCTGAAAAGTGTCACCTGATAAAGGGACTAAACGCATACACATTGAATGATATCCTAATTACCTTCAAATTCAATTTATTGAATATGTCATCACAGAGACTAGTTGATGAACTAGTGTTTGTCCTGAAAAAGATGACTTTTTAGTGGGGCATTATAATTGTTTCCATATATTTGATGGGATGTCATTTGGAAGAGAAATTAGACTTATTTTTCTTAGTTCACAAGGGCAGAATTCAGAATATATAAAACAAAAAGTCCCCAAAATTAAAGATGATCAGAAGTAAGATGAGCTGCCTCAGAAAAAGGTACATTACTTGGATGTCTTCAAGCAGAGGTTTTAAGTACAGAGTGTCATTTTAGGTTTGGGAGAAAGATCATTGTCAATTGGAGGTTCAGAAAAGGCTTCATGGGAAAATGACATTTGGGAAGGACTTTAGGTAGAAATTCATCTTCTAAAAGAACTTCCAGAAAAAACAGCATGAATAAAAACAAAGACAGAAAAGTATAGAAACAGAAAAATGAGGATGGCAAATAGTTTGGGCTGGAGCTTAGAAGAAAAGATGATCATTAAATAAGACTGAAATAATTCGGTAGTACTAGTTTGTAAACAGCCTTGAGTTATAAGTCAGAGTATAAACCTTGGTCATCAGGTGCTAAAGAACTTTTAAAGAGTTTTATTAAGAGGAATGACATGGAGAAATTCAGTTTCTCGTTGATGTGAAAGATGGTTTGAAAGGAGGAAAGACTAGAGATGGGAAGACCTACTGCATCAGTCCAGTAATGAGAACCTATATACAATAGAGTGAGAGTAGGAATAGAAAAGAAGCCACCAATACAAGAATATCAAGAGTATTAATAGAGAATCAAAAATTTGATAGTCATTAGATTATTAGCTACTTAAGGGTAGGAACTATATTTTACAAACTTTTTTTTTTTTGCACCTCCAGCACTTGGCACAGTGCCATGGCAGACAGTTTATTGATTGGTAACTGAGAGGAAATGGAGAAAGAAGAATTAAAGACAGTGACAAAATTTCAAAAATGGAGGACTGAGTAATAGCACCACTTAATAGAAATACTGCAATCAAAAGAACATATTTTTTATTCAAATATTTATTAAATACTTTACTATTTCCAAACTTTTGTGCTACACATCTCTGTTATAAGAGTTAAAAAAGAAAACAGTTTCTCCCCTCATTAAGCCTGTTTTCTACTATGATATGACATATTCACAAATAAGTATAATATAGAATATGATAGGAAGAATAATAGGAGAGGGATGCAAACAAATTAAGGAAAATCTGGAATGAAAAGTATGTTTGAATCTGGGGAGATCACAGAATTTCAGAGGAAAAAGAGACTGACAATTAAGATCAACCAATACCTGAAAAAAATCCCAACCATATGTCTGATAAGTACTTATTTAACCTTTACTTGAATACTTCTAATAAGAAGGAACGTAACCTCAGGATTAAAGTTCATAATTCATCATCTCAAGACCTTTTACTTTCCTGGTTACATCCTTTGAAAATATTTCAGGTTTTCAGTGTCCTTCTTAAAATGGGTAGTTCAAAATTGAAAGGATTACTCAGATATGGGTTGAATAGAGCAGAGTATGGCATCATCATCCTCTGATTCCTGGCTGCTTCTAAATGCTGCCCACAATTATTGTGGTGCTTTTTTTTTTTTTTTTTTTTTTGTTTATTTTTTCATTTTGGTTGGGATTTTTTGTTTTGTTTTGTTTTTGCACCTGTACCATATTATTGACTCAAATCAAGCTTATTGTCCACTAAAACATCCAGATATACTTTTAGAAAATACTGTGTAGCCATTCCCTACCAATCTTGTATTTGACTTTTAAGCCAAGTGTAAAAGTATATGTTTATCCATATGGCATTTCATCTTTTTTAGATTGTCTCTTTGGATCCTGATTCTGTCATCTAGACTATTAACTATCTCGCCAAGATTTGTGTTATTTTTAGTTTGAATAAGCATGTCAAATAATATCTTAAAGTCATTAATAAATAAGATATAAAGTATTAATATATGCTTTCTGGATATAGTTATTCACTATATTCACAATATAACTATTCAGTTAGTCCTGAATCCATTTAACATTTGTGTAGCCTACAATTCTTTCTTGTCCACAAACATTGTATTAGACTTTGACAAATGTTTTGCTGTGATCAAAGCAAACTATAGCTTTTTTTTCCTGATCCCTGATGTAGATATCTAGTCAAAAATACTTCTTCAACAAGTCCTAGAATATTAAAATTAAATAATGAATTAAAGAAAATAATATTTTATGTAGGAGATAATAAATTTAAGAGAACTCATAGCAGGAACTATTAGAGACCTAAAATACAAGTTTTAAAAATTATGAATAGTCAGTCAACTAGCACTTATTAACTGTGCTTATTGTGTGCCAGATACTGGGAATACAAAAGAAAGGTAAAAAATGTTTCTTGCTGTCAAAGAACTCACAATTTAATAAGGAAGATAATATTCAAAATACATATAGGATAAATTAGAGATTACCAACAGAGGGATGGAAAAGGTTTCCTGTAGAACATGGGACTTTAGCTAAGACTTGAGAATACTGGGAAAGCCAGAATGGAGAGAATTATAGATATGGCAGAAATCACAGACCTGTGAAAATACTTTGAATTGAGTGTGAAGAACAGTCAGGAAGGTCATTGTCATTGGATCACAGAGTACATGTTTGAGAATGAAGTGTAAAAATACTGGAAAGGTAAAAGGAAGCTAGATTTTGAAGAATTTTGAACACCAGATTGTTTTACATTTGATTTTGGAGGTAATAGAGAGCTACTGGGAGTTTATTGAATAGAGGAAGTGATATAGACCAGAGCTTTAAGATCAGTCTAATAGGTGAGTGGATGATGGACTAGAATAGAATAGGGATAAATTTGGGGCAAGGAGACCAACAAGCAAGCTGTTGATGAAGATAGATGATGAGATCTTGGACTAGAGACTTTTCATGTCAAAAAACAGAAGGGAGCATATGTGAAGTATTATGAAGAAAATAAAAAACAGAACTAGACAACTGATTACATATGAGATATAAGATAATGAAGTTAAGGATGACACTGAGATAACTGGGGGGATTAGTACCCTCAATAATAGGGAAATTAGGAAAAGGAAAGAGTTTGGGTAAAAGATAATAGAATTCAGTTTTGGATATATTGAATTTAAGATATGTATGGATCATCCATTTCAAGATGTCTATTCAAACTGGAGTTGAGAGACTGAAGATCCAGAGAGAGGTTAGGGCCGAATAAGGAGATTTGAGAATCATCAGCTTAGAGATCATTGAAATCCTAGTACTCTATTGTAGATAACCTGCTTAGAGAGGTTAGCCAAAAAAGAGAGGAGATTAAAGACAAAAATTAGAGATGTATGAAATGAGTCTGAGAGAGGCATGGCACATTTATCGGCAGTAGGGAGGCATCCAAGAAAGAGGGAGGGATGGAAAATTAGTGAGCATATAGATATGATAGAGGAACACTGATGGAGAAAACCTAATGGCATGGGATCCCTTGTGTATGTAAAAGGGTGTACTTTGGACCAAAGAGAAGAACCAACTCCTCATGTAAAATAGGAGGAAAAGATACTTTTAGAAGACATCTGAGTGATATGAAATGAGGAGGCAGGGAAAAGAGGGAACTTTCTTTTAATGGACTCAGGGTTTTTGTTTTGTTTTGTTGTAAAATAAGGGACAAGATTCTCAGCTTAGAGGGCTGAGGAGTAGTGAGAGATTTGAGGAGACTGAGGAATAGAGATTTGAGGAGGGATGAAAATCCACTTTGGTGAGTGAGATAGTGAATTGATTAGTTAGAAGGATTGCTTTGCTACAATCAAGATCCAATTGAGATTATATAGTATAAATTTATAGTAGATTCAGGTAATTTGACTTTTTGATTTTTCCAACTTCATTCAGCAGCATGTAAGTAAGAGTGAAAGTTGGATAATCTGAGGCTGGATTTTGGCAGGGCAAGATCACTGATGGACTCAAGAGGGCAATGTAGAGTTGAAATGGTTCACCAAAAGGTACATTCATAAATAACAAACACATTATAGTTGATGAGGGAAAAAATATTTTCAAGTATACCCAAGGCATAGAAGACAGATTCCTCCAATATAAGTTTCCTTGATGCTTTTAGGGACTGAATATTAGTTTGACCACATATAGCATTTAATGGAGAGTCGTCTCTTCGACAGCCTTCAGATATGTTCATTCAACAAGTATGTACTAAGAACTATTATAAATATCAGACATTGTGTTAGATTCTGAACATACAGTTAAAAAAAACAAGTATTTTCTCCCCTCAAAGAACTTATATTGAAGGGAAACAACAAATAAAAAATATATTCAAAATAATTTCTGGGAGTAGAGTTGCCCTAGCACCTGGAGTATCAAATTGGGTCTTATGTAGAAATTAATATGTGAGCTAAGCCTTGAAGAAAAGAAGGCATTCTAAAAGGCAGAAATGAGAGGGAAAGCATTTCCTGACTCTTTGCTGAAGTTCTCTGATTGAAGATAAAGTGTCATGTGCCAGAAACAGCAAGTTGGCTAGTGTTGTTAGAGTGTAGCTTTCTTACTTAATAAATGCTTGTTGAGTGAATGACTAATTGAAAAGAAGCATAGAAGTAGAAATAATAGACTCTAGCATCTAGATTCTGAAGGGTTTTAAATGACAAAACAGTGGAGATTGCATTACAAAATTGGTGACAGATATAGGACACCAAGTCCATCCTAGATAGGGGAGTTTAGAACAGGGCCAGAACCATCTCCAAAGGAACTAGAATTATCTCCGGACCTTATATATTTTTTAAAACATAAGATGATTTTTCTGGGGCAGGGTATTGGGTTGATGATGATAATTGCTTACAAATAATATTTGTTATTCTCACAATAGATAAAATTAAGACTTAGAGCATTAAACATATTGGCTGTCTTCCCCCCCTCCCCCTCAAAGTCAACTCTTTACCAGAGTGGATTAATGGATATAAATGTTAAAAACAGCATTAGATTATGCATAATGATATAATATAATAAAAATAATTCTTTCCCAAAAATATACACAATGTCAGAATATGAATATTTCTACTTAGATGTAAACTGAAAGTGATTAAAGTTCTTGATTAGAAAAGTCTTAGTTCTGAATACTAACGACAACTTCAATTTCTCAAAATAGTCTTATGATGAATTTATCAAGAAAACAGAAGCTGAGTTAAGCCGGGACCTTGAGACATCACCAACAGCTAAACCTCAAATTAAAACTCCCTCCTCCACTACTGAAAGGCCCAAGATCAAACCTCCACCACTTCACAGGTTAGATTTTTTTTAATCATTTGTTTTCTGTACTGTCCAATCTGATAATAAAATATCTTAATATTGTGTTGAAGTATTTAAAACAAATGGAAAACTGGAAGTATTGACAACCATGATACAATATTAGATTATTTTACAATTTTTACTAAAAGCAAATATACCTCTCTTATTTTACTAAAGCTGTTTTTGTCTTCATGAGGCAACCCCCACCCCCAAAACTTTATAACATTCAATTTATGTAAGTATATCATAAAAATGAGTGTGGGAAGAATTTAAATCTATCTGGCATATGCATAACAAAGATTAGAACACACTGAGGTGCTAATTGAGTTGGAATTAGATCTCTAGGTAAGTTGCTTATAGAATTCTTTAGAAGTTGAATGAGAATTCCCACTCTTTTCCATTTTGCCAGATAGTCTGCTGTCATAGAGCTCTATACTTCTCTTCATTTATTAACTTTTCTCTCTCAGGTCTGAAGCAGCAAAGAACTGGAAATCCCTGACAGAGTCAGAACGGTCCAGAGGATCCCTAGAATCTATTGCTGAGCATCTTGGTATGTAATGTAAGACATAATGATGTTTAAGGATTTGTGCAGAACACCCCAAAGTCTACACCTGCTCTATTCTGTAGTGAATACTTTAGAAACAGTGGGTAGCTATTTTATAGCTCATTCTACAAAATTGTTTTTCAATGTGCATTACAAATTTATCACATTTGTGTGAAGCTATTTTTCATTTGCCCTATTTGATGAGAAAACTGAGTTATAGAAAAGCTTTATATGGCAAGATAATTAAGTATATATTTAACATAGATCCATCAAGCCCTTAGTACCACATTTTCTTTATTATTTTTTTAATGGCCAGTTTAGGTCATACTTTTTCTCTTCTTTGAATTCCGACAATTATTAAAAAAAAAAAATCAGAATTTTTATATTGGAAGGCTTCTTCTCCCTTCCCTCCTTTCTTATCCCCAAAAAGTTAGAGAGCTAAAGAATTGTATTCTAAAAATATATTTGAAATAATAATTACTAACATTACATAGGGTCTGTATATCATGTGCTAGGCCTTGTGCAAAGTGCTTTAAAATTATCTCAGTTAATCCTTATGACAGTTCTGGGAAGTATGTGCAATCATTATTCATTCTGATTTTACAGATGAGAAAAGAGAGACAGGCAAAATGACTTGCTCAGGGTCACATATCTAGTACATATCTGATGCTGTATTTGAATTCAAGTTTTCTGACTCCAAGCCCATTGAGCTCTACTGTGCTACCCATTGCCAGATAGAACATTTATATTTATCTCTTCTTCCTATTCCTAACCCCTACCTTTCTGAAAATAATTTATAGGTATTCATTGTACAATTTTGCTTTTGACCAGTCTGACTAATTGTAAAAAGAAAATGGTCTCTACCAGTGTATGCCCATTTTTCTTTCTTTAGGTTTTTTTTTTTTTTTTTGGTGGTAGTTTTTAAGTTTTTAAGATGGTATATAAAAGGTTCTTCCAAATTTGTTTTAATTATTATTGAGTTTCCTTTATTAAAAAAGCAAAGCATTAAGCTTCTCCTGGTAGAAGAGTTTTCAATAGCTATTATTGCCCAAGGTTTCATTTTTCTTCCTTCCTATAACTGTCTTGGCTACGAATATTACTTTGTACATGGCTAGCATATAACTGAAAGTGTTTTTTGATAACTTTAATGTTATGCTTTCTTTTTTTATGTCTTTCAGATACTTCGCCCTTAAGTTCTGAGAAATCTTTGTCTGAGAGAACATTGTCTACACCTGCCAAGAGACCTGCTGACTTGGACATTCGTGTAGAACAACCTCCAAACCCATCTCCACACCTTAAAATATCTAGAAGAGCCAGAGCAGAATCTGGGGATTATCTGGAAAATGTGCCTTTATTATCTCCTTTCAAAGATCTTAACACCGACAGAATCTCTAATGTATTGGATATTAGGTTGGAAGAAGAGGATAGTCATAAATCTGAAATCCAAGAAGAGGTGGGGGAATATGCAAAATCAGAAGAGAGTGAGATTGAAGATAGTTATTCTAAACTCTCTGGAAAATCTTATGTCTTGTTGAAACTAGACCTGGAGCAGGGAGATTCACCTGAGATTGTCTCAATGAAAAGTCTTCCTTTAGACTCTAAAAGTGCCCCAAAAGATTCACAAAGCCCACTTGCCAGGGAGAAACTTGAGAAAATAGAAAAAATGATGAAAGAGGTACAAAAGGACAGAGATGATATGGAGGATCTGAGTGCAAAATCAGAACAAGCTTCCTACCAAGAAAAGATTGCAGAGGAACAGGACTTGTCTGTTTCAGAGCAACTTTCTGGTCTTAGAGAGATGTCCTACTCAGATGACTTTGAGGCTTCTTCTCCCAAAAGAGAGACTTCAGTTGAAGAAACACCTGCTGAATTGTACAAAGATGACTTTGAATTATCATCTGTATTATCTCCCAGAAGAGACTCTCAATCACAGAGGGAAAAATTACCACTGACAAAGAACTCAAGAAGTTTTGGTAGCGATGATGAAATTAGTGAATGCCTTAGCGAGAAAAGTCTGTCCATTTCTGGAAGTGTCCATTCTGGGAGACTATTAAAACTCAGATCCCCAACAGAACTTTTGAAAAGTAAGGAACGGAGTGATGTGGAGAATGAAAATGGTATCACTGAGGCACCATCGTGGGCCTCTGCCTCTACTGCTGAAACAGATAAATTGCTTGATTTCCAGCTTGGTGACAGAGTCCTTATCAGCAATGTTCAGCCTGGCACTCTTCGATTCAAAGGCTTGACAGAGTTTGCAAAAGGATTTTGGGCTGGAGTAGAGCTGGACAAGCCTGAAGGAAATAACAATGGAACTTATGATGGAATTACATACTTTGAGTGTAAAGAGAAACATGGGATTTTTGCTCCTCCCCAGAAAATCTCTCACATTGAAGAAAATTTTGAAAATTTTATAGATGAAAATGCTTTTTCTAATGAACAATATAATCAGCATCAAAAACAAGAGCAGAAAGACACAGAGAGTCCTGAGTCCAATAGAGAAAAAGATTCAAATAAAAATTTCCAGGAGAAATCTCCAGTTAGCATACACATAGTCGAAACCTCAGTGGAAAGAAGCAGTAAGACTGAATCCATATTTAAAGTAGACCATACACAAGAGAATTCTGTATCTACTGAATCAACTACTCAAGACCAATCTTTAGTAGATTCTATAGTTTGTTCCATAAAAGATGAGGATGATATTTCCCTTTTTGTTTCTAGTGCAATAGAAAAAGTTACTTCTTTTGTATTGGATGATGCTTTAGATATTGTCCTTTCTGAAGAATTGAAAAGACAACAAGAATATTGGACAAAAGAATTGCCTGAAAAGAAAGAGAACTTATCTCCACAAGTTTTGGGAAAACCTTCAACCCCACTCCTGGACCTTTTAACTAAAGAAAAAAACCAATTGGAAGCTCAGTTGAGATCATCACTTAGTGTGGAAGAAAAATCAAAAAAATTGGAGACAGTCAGCTTACTGACAGATAGCCTGCTAAAAACCTTTGTGAAGGATACACTTGATCAGTTGCAACAAATTAAGAAAGTTAAGAATGAGAAAATACAACTTAGCAATCAGGAGCTTCATGATGATGACCAAGAAAAAGTATTTTCCAGAGTCCCATCTAATTATCATGAGGAGCAATCACCTAGTAGCCTGCCAGGTCTGTTTTTAAAGCCTGAAGTAGATGATGAAAGAGAAGAAGTTTCCTCTCCAGATATGTGCCCCAGACCAGTGAGTATTTCTTATATAAGAAAAATACTGTCAATTTGTTACCATGGAATGATATCTAATTAGTGTAAATTGTGTAATACAAAACCTGATAGTTTTTCTCCCTTTAATGTACTCCCTATTAAGTAACTAATGAATTACCTACACTGAATCTTTTTTTAAGTCAGTGGAAATTCTTGTTTTGTGAATTTGTTAACTCTGTTGAAATCATGATGTTTACAAGTAAACAGAATCATTGTTTTTAAATACTTTGTAGCTTTTTTCTCTCTGAAGTAACTGTCCTCTATTACATCACAAAGAGTTATTTTAGAGATGTCACAAACACATGACACATTTGTGAGGATTATAGTGTTCATTAAAAAGTGCTAAGCTGACTACCTCGCATATTGTTCCCAGCTTAGGTGTCCAAGTAGATCACTGTGCAAGCTTATTCTATATTTCCTTACTAGTGGTTCTGAACTTTATCGTTGAGGAGACGCCTGAGAGCTATTTGCCTAACTAGCTACTCAGTCATGGTTTCTGTGCAGAGACTGCCAGTTATGATGAACAAATCAGAAAATGTATGTAAAGCGCTTTGTAAACTTTAAAGCGCTATATAAATGTCAGCTTTTATTATGATGATGAGTCTGGTTAAATGGATATATGTCCACTATGACATACATCAGGACCATCAGTTATTTAGGTTGTTCTTGGACAATTGAGCAAAAGTAATGCTTTTTAGTAACCTGAGCCAGATTCACACCAGAGGTGAGAAAATCCACATCCTATTTCCAAATTTATAACAACACAGAAGATTTATGATGCAAAAAAACCTAACCAGTAATTAAAAAAAAAAAATCCAGTCATAAGACATGTAAGCAGAATTATTTTAAAATGAAATGTTTAAAGTAGCTAGTTATTATTAATAACCACCATTTTGGTTTTCTTGTTTGAACACAAATATAGAGAGAATAATGTAAAGAAACAGTTGAATGTACAAGTAAACTGTTGCTTTTTTCTTAAATATTTCTACTAAGTGTTTTGAATTTGCTAAATAGTCTTTTGCTTCTATAGGAGAGCCCCGTATTTGGTGCCAGTGGACAAGAAGAACTTGCTAAGAGGCTTGCAGAACTTGAAATCAGCCGGGAGTTCCTGAGTGCATTAGGAGATGACCAAGACTGGTTTGATGAAGACTTTGGCTTAAGTTCCGCCCACCAGGTCCAACAAAATAAGGTAGAAGAACCAATTGTGCCGCCAATGGCAGAGTCAAAAAAAGTACTACCTCCAAAGCCATGTGAGACACTATTGGCTGTTCCACACACTGCAGAAGAGGTAGAAACACTAGTCCATGCTGCAGCTGAGGAACTTTGGAAATGGAAAGAGATGGGCCATGATCTTCAAAGCATCAGCATTCCCACAAAACTACTAGGCAGTGCTTGTAGGGGTCAAGATATGGAAAACACCAGTAAAAGAGTCTATAAGAAGGTATGGTTTTTTAGGTCACTTCTAATTTGGGGAAACCTCATATTAACCAAATTTTGGATTCTTAATTTTACTGGGTGGTTGTTTTTTTTTTCTCCCTTTGTCAAGGCGGTCTTTGACTTGACGAAAGAAATTTTTGGAGAAATATTTGCTGAAGATCCCAATCTGAATCAGCCTATCTGGATGAAACCATGTAGGATGAACTCCAGTTACTTCCGAAGAGTAAAAAATCCAAATGACCTTGATGAAATCAAGGTAGGAAAAAAATTGTAAAACATTACCTTTCAATTTGTTAGTAAACAGTGAAAGGATGTAATTGCAAAGCAGATTTTAACTCTTAAAAAAAAAACAAAATAAGTTACTTATAATTATTATGGTATCTTCACATAAAATGCAATTAAGAAATATCAGGACATTTAAAATAAGTTTAGAAATTATTGTAACATTAAAAAACCTTTAAGATTTATTTATAGTAATTATAGAATGCTATGCAACCTTTCTAATAACCTCTAAGGCTATAAGATTCAGGAAAAACCTGCTTTGGTAAATGTAGTTTCCTCGCAAATTAGTTCCCTATAGCAATAAAATCACAGGTCCATTCCTTTTCATCTTCTATTCAAGCCCTTCCAAAGGGATATACAACCTCTTTACAATAGGAATTCTTAATGTATTTTTGTGTAATGGATCTCTTTGGAAACCTACTGAAATTTTAATCAATTATGGTTTTAAATGCATAAAATAATATATATGTATATGATTATATAAGAAGCCAATTGTATTGAAATAAAATTATCAGAATATTAAATGAAAACTATTCACAGAACCCAGGTTAAGAATCCATGTTTTAAAACATATATTTTAGACATAGAATATATCTGGGACTTGTCTTTGAAAAATTCTCAATGGTATATCAGTTATATCAGTTTATAGACACAAATATTAATCATAATTGGTCCCTTGGGATTTCTAGTTTGAAGAGAACCAAATTGTTTGGTATTATCTTCACATAAAAGGCTTAGCTAAATATTAAAAATAAAACAAAACACTAAAACCCTATAATACTTTAATCATAGGTGGTACCTTCCTAGAATCCTCTGAAAAATTAAAGGTTTCAACAGTAAAAAGGGCCCATTAAACCAACTTGGATGGTTGTTTTTATTTAAGTAAACATCCGTAAAGCATTTTTTTAGTCTTTAAAATACTATTGTTATTATTATCTTGCTCCTCTACACCTCAAAGTGAGAAAGGAACTCCAGTGAAGGACCTGCCTTTTCCACTGTAGAGAGGAAACTGTTCCACAGTGTAGAGTTATATGGAAACATTGTTTAAGTGACTTGTCCAGGATTGTATACCATTTTAGGGCGAGCAGGACTCTGAGAATGGCTCTCTATCCATTTTACCCTGTTGCCCCTATAGTAATAGAAAAGCACTACTAATCCCTTAGTACCTATTTGAAAGGTTTTGTTCCAGTTCAACAAAGTGATGAGTATTATTTAGAAATCTGGAAGAGCATAAAATGTTTACGATAATACAAAATTACTTGACTTAAGTCTTCTCAACCTGTGAGAATTACTCCATTGCTAAAAATCAGTTATACACCTGGTTGAAGGAGTTAGTCTATAGTGTTCTTTTTTTGTTTTGCTTTGTTGAGGGCAATTGGGGTTAAGTGACTTAACATCTAGGAAGTGGTAAGTGTCTCAGACTAGATTTGAACTCAGGTTCTCCAGACTTAAGGACTGGTGCTTTATCCACTGCACCACCTAGCTGCCTGGATCTAGTCTACAATGAAAGAAACAACAGAAAGGAAAAGTAAGAATAAAAGAGCATTGCTAACACCATGTTTTTTCAGTTACTTTTAAGTATAAAACTTTTTTAAAGCTTTTCCATAAAAACCCCAAATATCTATTTCACCTATTCCTCTTCCATCTTTGTTTTTTCAGTTAATAAAAGTATAAAACTTTTCCATAGAAACCCCAAATATCTGCTCCACCTAGTCATCTTCTGTTTTTTCCTTTCTTCACTCCTTAGAACCTCATCACTAATTTTAATACTGAAATGACTTTTTATTAATATAGAGATATTTTCCCGGTAAAGTGACAGTTTGCTGTTAGTTCTTAATAGCAGCAGTTAAGCTTTTTTTTTTTTTTTGTCCAAAACAAACTCTTGTGTTTGTCTTTTACCTTATTAGCCTGAGCCCTGACATTTTGTGATTTCATGGCAGATTATGAATTCCTTTTTTGCTTACTTTCAAGAATTGCTTAGCTTGGAGGTTGTGCCAGTTTGAGATTGCATAATTAGAGAAAAGACAATTTAAGTAGTTCCTGTTATTATAAATCATGCTAGAATTTGTACTGCTCATTCTTATTTTGACAGAAGTTTTAGTAATTATCAATATATGCATACCATGCATGAATTGTACACTTAAATTGCAATCACATCATTATTGTAATGTTCCTTCACCCATTCCTCCTCTTTTGTTTTTTTCCTTAGAACTTTATAGCTACTGAAGTACTTAAGTTGTTCAGCCTTAAAAAAGAACCAAACTACAAAACAGATTGGCAGAAAATGATGAAATTTGGACGGAAGAAGAGAGATCGAGTTGATCACATCCTGGTCAGTGACTAAAGCTAAGCTGTGTTTTATTTTGATAAACATTGTCCAAATTCATGAACTTTCTTGACATGGACTAATAAAATTGGTCCTAAGTGATTGGTTTTAACTAAAATCTTAAATCATCTATTTATTGTATCTCTAGCTTCTTATTTTGGAGAACATTTTTATTTACAGTAATCATGTGTATATAATTTTTTTTTAATTAGAGTAATTATTGTAGTGGTGAAGGGAATTTCCATTGAGGAAACTTCTTCTAATAGTACAAATCAGCATTTGCTCTACAGCCCATATATTCTAAGAGTTTCTTTATGGCAGTGAGGGAAAAGTGAATTGACCCATTTTTGAATCCACAGCAGAACTTGATGCCCGATCTTCCTGAGTCCAGAAAGCTTTCTCTACTATAGCCAGATGTAACTTCATATGCAGTAAAGGAATATCTGTCCTAGGATTGTAAGCTGAATAATACACTTGTTTCCAGCCTTTGTTGGATGCATCATCTACATAAATATTCTACATTAGTTGTGGTATTATCCTTAAATTTAAAAATAATATCTCTTCATCTTCATTCCTTCATGCAGATCATTATACAAATATTGGTTAAATATCAACCATAGTTGTCCTTAATCGTTGGTACAAGGCACTAAAGATACAAAGAGTTCAAAGAGTTTTTGGACCTGAAGCATTTTTAACTAATTGATTTAGAAGATACCATGATTGATCCAACTGGACTTTTCACATACACATCATTATGGCCCTCTCCTCCCAAAGCCTGAAGCAAACTTTGTTTTAGTTTACACTTAAGGAAATTGATCTGCAAGTTTTTGAAACTTAAGCTTCTTGTACTTTTACCTTCTAGACCATAAAAATAAGAACTTTTTAGGGCATGCTTAAATCAGTTAATTTGTATCTTTCTATGTGTCTGGTAATGAAGAAACTGAGGCAGACAGGGGTGAAGTGACTTGCACTCGGGGTCTTGGAGCTAGTAAATATCTGAAATAGGATTCAAACTCATGTCTTCTAGCTCAAAGTCCTGTGTTCTATCCCTTGTACTACATTGATGTGTGATGAATACTTTATATATGCAGGGAACTTTGCTCCTTGAGTGTAGAAGATTTTTGTACATTTCCATAGAGATCTGAATCCCAGCCAATTAATGCTTCAGTGAATTTGACTAATGTTTAAGTATAAACCAAAGTAATTTTATTAGATTATAACAAGCAAATGAAACTAACTATTCCTATTGTTATATATATTAAAGGGCACTGAATTTTAGTTCCTAGCTGTGCTAGTTCTGATATTTAATACTTGAAATTCCTTGAGCAAATTACTTAATTTTTCTGGGACAAATTTTTATCGTTTTACTTTGTCTTAGCAGAATTGGATGAGATACTAAAGTTATCAAGTTAACTTTAATAGAGATTGTAATATTTGGACTGAGTCTTGAAAGATAGGTAGCATTTCAACAGACAGAGATGAGGTAATGTACATGCTGTACTCATGGAACAACATAATCAAAGGCTTAAAAGTGAAACAGCAAATATGTGGGGAAAACAAAGGGATCCAGGTTGGCTGGAGTATACAGAATAGCATTATGACCTAAAACTGAAAAAGCAGATCAGAGCCAGTTTGTGGAGCCTTGAATACCAAGGTAAGAGAATGGGACTTGATTTCTATTTTAGTGGGTACCTATTGCCAACTGAATAATGTATGTAATATCTGTTTTCTGGGAACATTAATCTGGTAGATTTCTGAAAGGAAAATTGAACGGAGGAAGGCGACTTATTGTAACAGCCTAGGATAGATCATGAGGGCCTGAACTAGGGGAGAAGCAGTGGCAGGTAGGAAGTAGATACAAGTGACACTAGGAACATAGAATCTTCTTGGCAACTGAGTAAATGAGAATTGAAAAAGAAGCCCTGGGAGAGTTGTTCTGCATCAGTCCACAAATTCATTCTGAGACACTGCTTGTGTCTTTTAACCTTTATAAGCCCTGATTTCCTTTTCTGTAAAATATTTGATTAGACTTTATATACAATAGCCTTTGAAGAAACTTTTATCTAGTTCATTCTCTGTTCAAGGCAGGATTATATTTAAAACATTTCTGGTAAGATATATTGGCTTGTGTACTGAAATTTAACATTCTTTGGTGATTATGATTCTATGTTCACAAAAACACTTGATGCATACATAGATAAATAGATCTTTGGTCATTTTTTCCTGATTTCTGCTCGTTTTAATTTAATTTAGATATCCCAAAGAACTATATGTCTTAGAGTAAGAATTATATGATAGTGATTTTCAAAATTCTTTTTAAATCTCAGGTACAAGAGCTCCATGAAGAGGAGGCTCAGTGGGTGAACTATGATGAAGATGAACTCTGCGTAAAGATGCAGCTAGCTGATGGGATCTTTGAGACCTTAATCAGGGATACTATTGATGTTCTGAACCAGATCAATGAAAAACAGGGGAGAATGCTGCTTGTGTGACACCTTCCAAATAAACCGAAAACATTGTGACAATTTGAGTTGTGGGCCTTTCTGCCTCCTGATATACACTACATCTCCATCGTAGCAAGAATGCTGCTGGCCCTTGTACCTGGTTTTAAAGACAGCTCACATGGAATCCCAGGAGCAATCTGGTACAGCCTTTGCCTTTAGATACTGTTCACTAAACATATCAATTGTTTTCAGTGAGCAAAGTTGCACACCTGCTGCTAACACACAGGCATATTTCTAATCACCACTTTTCAGCATCCCAAACGGTCTTAGATGAGGGCTGAAAATACCAGAATTACCTCTTAGTTTAGACCAGGGTACCAGTTTACTCAAGTCCTAAGTCAAGAGAGAATTATAAATAGAAGTATCACATTATTTTGGAATCTTATTGGCCTATAACATCTGGTTGTAATAAATGGACAGTACAATACTTAAACAGTGTTAAACTCTTCAACCACTTTTAAATGGACAGCTCTAACAATATACATCAGTTTTACACTCTGGAGTTCATTTTCTTCTATTATAGAAATTTAGGAGCACAAGTGGATTGTCAGGTTAACAGAAGAAAATGGGTGACCTTGCTTCTTTTTCTCAGTAGAGACAATTTGAAATCCTTGTATCTTTTCCAGTTTTCTACTTTGGGGCATGAGAACAAAGAAATGCCCTTCTTGAAGACTGGGCACAAAAGACTCACTTAGGGTCAGCTTTTCCCATCCTTGTTCCCACCCCTTACTTTTCCTTATCATTCTGAACTACCACCAGCTGCTCCTAGAATCACAAATACTCAGGACTGTCTCAGGCATCCAGGCAGGCAGAAGTGGACATTGCTCATTTGGACCTTCCCTCCCTTGATCCCCATGTTCATCCAAGAAATCAGAGAAACTTTTACTTGAATGATTTAGGAAATGAGTATATGCACCAAAGACCAAAAAAAGTTATGCCCGTTGCTTGTGTGCTTGTATTTTGCTTGTAGAACTTTCCTTAATTTATTTTATGATAAATTATTAAGTTTGAAGTATGTGTCTTCTACAAGGTTGGTTGCCCTGCCACCTTCAATATTGAAACCACAGAATCTATGAAAGGTGCTTTGTATGTTACTTTAGATTTCTGTCCTCAAAGCTTATATTATTAAACTAGAGGTTTAAATAAAACCATATACAAATGTAGGAAATGTCATTTGGATTCCATGAAGAGGCTATTAATAGGATGAAAGAACTTTACCAAGACAAATTGCAATGTGCAGGAGTTGAGAAATTATTTAAGACATTGTGTAAGGTACAGTTCTGCCTCTCCTTACATTGCTCATTACAACTGTTAACTTCTCTAGAGGAATTATATAGCATCCAGCTGCTTTGTTAGAGTATGTGTGGTGCTGTTCTCTGGCCTCAGTACCCTGCCTTTTTACTGGTTTATAGTAATCAATGTTGTTGTTCCTCTTCATGTTAGAACGTAGATAATCCTAGGCTTGAATGTAGATGCCTTAAATTCAAGGGTTTTGAACTAGAGACATGACATGAGACCTCAACTGATTAAATATTCCCAAACATCTTGGAGTTGATGGACTCCAAAACATGTTAGGAAATCCCCAAAGATACTATATCTTTAAATGTGCATATACATTCATTTCTATACCTTTCCTCCAAACCTGTCCTTATTCCTTAAATTTTTCACTATGCATACTTCCATTTTGACTTTCTCTGATTCCATATTTCCCTCATTAGTAAGTTAATGAAATAATCATTGGAATCTTTGCATTTTGCACAATGACTGGTAAATGATATTTCCTGAATATCAGGAATAGAACTAAAATGATTGCATTTTGGTCCAGTGAAGTTCTCAGATGTATTTATCAGCACTTCATCTGACCTTTTAATGATAAACTATGGCCATCCAGCCATAATGGGCAAATTAATAAGAAAATAAAGGGGAGGAGTGGTTGGAGTTATTAACAGTAACTTTTTTAAAATATAGGAATGTGAGGATCAGATGGTTGGTTTTCTGTACACTTTAATGTTTTATGCAGGAGGTTAGAAGGCAGACTCATATCTTAAATACATTTGTTATGATATTGAAACATATGACTAGCATAACTTTTTGATGCACTACTATGGGAATACTAAAATAGGAAAACAGTTTATCTCAGATTCTCATCTGGTCCTAAAACTATTTCTTAAGAATAAAGTCTGCTATATTCATTCCTAATTTTTCAAATAAAACAGTACTATTGCTGGGGGGAGGGAGGGAAATCTTCAGTCAGTCCATGGAGTAGATAGAGTAAGCAGATCTTTTAGGCCTCTATAATAAGAAATATTGCCAAGAAAATTTAGTACTGATCCTATACATTATCTGTCTTTAATACAATTTTTCTTTAGTACCTTGAGAGTAAGACCTATATAGGTTCTAGGTGGAAAGTAGGGAAAATAATGGTCTTACTCCTTGAAAGAAGTGATCATTTTTGTTCTTTTAACAAGTCCAAGAAACTATAGAACTGAGCAAGGAAACTGAAAGAAACACTTATTTCCCTGTCCACTAATTGTTTTAGGGGTAATTAGGAATAAATGCATTGTTAGGATTTAGGATTGATTGATACAGGGACTGATCTTCTCAGGGTTAGAACCTTTTTACAAAGTCCTATCTCTACTAAACATTGATACTTCCCTATAAAATGGGTTTCTTTCCTTCCTCTTTTCCCCTTTGTTCTCTCTTTCACTCTGACCCTGTCTTTTCCCTGAGAACAAGATCATGAAATTAGAATTTAACTCTTGGAAGATTTGGCACCATCCGAATTCAGTACTAAACTGAGATGTGGCTCCTGAGTGCAAAATGATTTGTGCTATCTGAGATAATGTTAAACTAGAAAACAACACAGGGTTCCACAGTCCTTTTTCAGGACTGAAAAATAATGCATTAGGAAAAAGTTGGGAAAAATCTCAAAAGTAAATATGAATGAATGGTGATTTTGTTTCACCACAAAATTGTATTTACAGATTTAAGACATCTTTCAGAAAAGATTGTGTTATTCATTAGAGTGTTGTGGCTTGTTGAAAAAAGTTCATACACATTCTTTTCTTGAAAAAAGTGGCCTTAGCTCTTTGCAATACTTGAATAAAAGTGTGTACCTGCAAAAGAATTTCTGTAGCACAGCAGTAGAGACCATTAACTTTTCTGCAAGGAATTCAAGTCAGACTTTCATCTCCCTTTTACTACCTTAAGAAGACTAGTGAGTAAAGAATTTTAAGTTTAAAAAAAATGATAGAAACTACAATGATGTTTAATGCAAATTGTAGGAATTTACATGTTTACAAATCATCTAAAACTGGTTGCGCAACAATTCAAGAGGATTTCTTTGTATTTTTAAAATTCCAAGAAAAATGTAAACTGATATAATAGGGGTACTGTCATTTGAATTAACCCATGTTTAATAGCTTTTCCTTCTAGGCTCTGCAAAGCCTCCTTGATACACATTGCAAAGCCTTCTCTGGGGGGCCTACCCTCCTTGTGTGTACTGTATTGTGCAGATATTAAAAAAATAAATAAACCCGTTTACTGTGTATGTGTAAATAGGTCTGATTTTCAGGCCACTTTCAGCCAATCGTCACATCCAGTGCAGTTTTGCACAGCGACTTAAGGGTGTGGTTTGTAAGTATGAAATGTAAAATAACTGGGATGAATCCCTATGTATACCAGTGTAAATATCTTTATTAACTCAAATGTACTTTAAAAGGATAAAATCTGTAAATAAACTGATTTATAAATTAACTTATCCAAGTTGTGAATTTTTTATACCTGCAAAGGAATATTATAAAAGCTTTTGTGTTTGTTATAAAATTCACTAACTTCAGATTGTTTATTTCAGTGTAAGACCACTGATGTTTTAATAGTTCAAAAACAAACTTAATCAGTTTAAACTGTTAACAGCTTAGACTTATACAGCTACAATAAAGGATTCTTGGATTTTGTATGAAGCATTTTACAAATCAAGTAATAGTGAAATCAGAAGTCATGTAACAGCTCCAGTCATAATGCACCTTGCTCAGTTATATCCAAGTAAAAACCAAAAAAAAGTTATTGACTAGCTATAGAATGTAGGAAAGAGATTGTAATTTGCTAGTCTTCAATCTGTATCCCTAAGAACATGCATGGTGTAAGAGTAGAGGGTCTTGTGCATATAGCAATTCTGGCCTAAGATAGGGATTTAGGAGAAGTCAAGATAAAGCATATTTAATGCAGTTTAAAAAATGACAGATGAAGCAACTAGTTAAAAGCTGTAAATGAGACCAAAGTAAATATTTTTGAATGTTGAATATACTAATATTTAAGCATTCAAAAAATGTTAAATATCAGGAGGAAAATGATTTTTTTAAACAATATAAACTTCATTAGATTCTGAGAAAGATTTAATCTTGAAAAAATTAGTTGAATCCATAGGTTTAACTGTGATAGATAGTTGGACTGCATGTCCTCAGTCACCTATTAACTGGGTTGTAATACAAAGATTAGTAGATTCTCCAAGGATTGGGGACATGGGTTCTGGAAGATTAAAAATGGAAGTCCAAATCTTAGGTCTTATGTGGAAAGGTGCCAGTCCACGTGCGGAAGATTGGCAGGAAGATCACTGAAGTCACCTGGGTAGATAAACTGAGATGTGACACATAGTCTAGTATTGATGGCCAGGGAATAGATAGTGGAGCTATTGAAGTTTGTTGGATATCTCTACCTAGACTTCCAAGGATATCTCAAGTTCAACATGTCCATAGTAGAATTAAATATCTTTTCCTCAGAGACATCTAATTCCCAAACTTACTATTTTTGTTGAGGTACCAGCATTCTTTCAGCTGTCATCTTCAACTCTTCACTCCCCCTTAGCCTCCATATCTGATTATCCATTCTACTTCCATACCACTTCTCATTTCCTTCTTTTCATTCTCGTGACCACCAACCTAATTGAAGATCTCATCACCTTTGACATGCACTATTTCAATAACCTCCAAATTTGTTTTCTCTCCAGTACAACCTCTATGGATGTGAAAATAATCTTAAGGCAAAGTCTGATGTTTTCTATTTGGAATTGTAAGATTCAGAGCTAGAAGGTACCTCAGAGACCAAACCCATTATTTTGTAGATGAAGAAAGTGTGATACAGAGATTGTGACTTTGCCTAGATCTCATATAAAATGTAACTAAAGGCGAAATTTAATCCCAGGTCCTCCAAAAACAGTGCTCTAAGGATCTGAGTTTGAGTCCTATTACTGCCCAAGTTTTGTTTAAGTCTCTCTTTTTCCCTCCGTAAAATGTAGAAGTTAGCCTTAGGAGTTAGCCCCTTCCAGTTTAGATCTGTAAACTTTGGTAAAATCAATACTGTATTGAACTTGAGGTAAGGAATACCTAAATGAGAATTCTGTCTCAGACACCAACTAGCTGTATGACCTTTGGCCTTCTCAATTTCAGTTTCCTCACCTATAAAATGAGAATAGTGAGAGCACTACTCTCAAAGAATTCTTGTGAGGATCAAGTAAGATAACCAGAGTATTTGCAAACAAGGTATATGTGTTATATAATAGCCTTGTTATTTTCCCATGTCACTCCCTTGGTCCAGGAATCCTCGGGAGCTCTCCTATTGCTACTAAAATAAAGTACAACCTCCTCAATTTGACATGTAAAGCCCTCTATGATCCATCTCCGACCTACTTATCCAGATTCATTTCAGATTATTGCCCTTTATGAATTCCTTGTTCCGCTCAGATTGTTAATCCAAACTCATCATTTCATCTCCCACCTGTCTTTGAACAGGCTGTTCTGCTTGCCTGGAATGTATTCCTTCCTTATCTTTGACCCCTAAGGTCCTTGCATAACATCTCTTTTGTGACTTGTTTTAGACAAAATTATGAGCCTCCATTACAATAGCCCCTAGTTAGAAAAATTTCTAACATTTAGGAAGGGATTGAGCTTTCTATCTAAATTTGCATTTATAGTCATTTCTGTGATTAAAGCAACAATTCAGGTTACTGGAAACATTTGAATAACAAAATAGATGATTGTTATAAACTTTATATATAAGATAGTTGCTGTGGAGGGGGAGTTGGCAGGAAAAGCAGGTTTTTCTTGCTAGTTCTCTTGGACTTTCAGTAAGTACTAATGAGATCCTGTGTTCTGAGATGCTTATAGAACTGATGGCCTCTTCAGCATCTCCTTTCTCTACCAACCCCAGCTCTAGCTTTTCTTTCTCCTTTTTCTCCTGGTTGCCCTGTAATTGCCAATTCTTGGCTCAGATCTGTACGACCTCGTGAGTCCATCTGGAGTTTTCTTGGCAAAGATACTGAAGGGGTTTGCCATTTCTTTCTCCAGCTTATTTTACATATGGGGAAACTGAGGCAAACAGACTCTAGTGAGTTGCCTGGGATCTTACAGCTACTAAGTGTTTGTATTAGGATATGAATTCAGTTTCCCCTTCTAGACCTTTTTCTTATTGTTGTTTTGTTGTATCTGACTCATTTGGGGTTTTCTTGGCAAAGATACTGGGGGTGATTTGCCATTTCCTTCTCCAGCTGGATTCGAACTTAAAAAGGTGAGTCTTCCTAATTCTAAGCCCAGTGTTCTTATCCACTGTGCCATCTAGCTGCCCACACTTAAGAATCACGATATAATTCTGAGTCCCTTCCTTTTATATAAGTTTCTTGAAACAGGACTAAGTCTCACACAATAGCCTTGATTATTGATTCAAAGAGATACACAAGCCTCAGACAGAGTTTGATTGATTGAGTCACTGAAAAAGTGCCCTTACCTAACAAAAGTAATTACTTTTAAGTGGGTGAAATAATAAATAGAGACCGCCTTTACATTTTAATGCTTAACTCACATCACCTCCTATGGGAAGCCTTCCTGATTCATTTTCTCCAAGTCAAATTATTTTGTACTCATTTTTCTAAGTGTTATTAGCCTAGTAGAATGTAAGTTATGTGAGGAAAGAGTTCATTTTTAATTTTATCTTTAATTCCTAAGTGCCTAGCATATATCCTGCACATGCTAGGTACTTAACAAATAATTATAATAACAGCTTTATTATGCAGGAGTTCAGTGGATAGAGTACTGGGCTTGGAGTTAGGAAGACTCATCTTCTAAAATTCAAATCAAGCCTCAGACGTTTATTAACTGATGACCCTGAGCAAGTCACTTAAACCTGTATGCCTCAGTTTCCTCATCTGTAGAATGAGCTGGAGAAAAAAAAAATTGGCAAACTACTTCAGTCTCTTTGCCAAGAAAATCCCAAAAGAGGTCACAAAGAATCAGACATGACTATACTAAAACACATTATATGCCAGACACTGTGCTAAGCACTTTACAATTATTATCTTCTTTTATCCTCTGAGGAAATTTTGTTACATTATTTGAACCTAGCTCTTCATGGCTGGGAAACTAGACTTTTTGATTAAAAACCATATTTGTTTAATGCTTATTTCAGTACCTAGATTATGCTGACCAGAAACCCAGTCAAATCCAAAGACTGAAGGAAGGAATGTATAGCGTTTTCTCCCATTATATATTTCAAGGAACCCATGTGTCTTATCTGAAAACTGCTTCCATATTGATTAGTTAGCATTTTCTTGTTCTTTTGTTTGAATCCTATGTAATGTATAACCTATAGACACTTGAGAAGTAGGCCACTCTTTTGAGACAATATCTCACTATTTGAGAAAAACTATTTAGGAAAACTGGAAAGCAGTTTGGCAGAAACTAGTTATAGACCAATATCTTATACCATACACCAAGATAAGGTCAAAATAGGCAAATAGTTTAGACCCACAAGGATGATACAACAAACAAGTTGGGGAAGAATGAAATAGTTTGCCTCTTACATCTGTAGATAAGAGAAGAATTTGTGACCAAACAAGAAATGGCATTACAGGATGTATAATGAATAATTTTGATTATATTAAATTTAAAAGGTTTTAGAGAAAAAAAAAAAAAACAATGTAGCCAAAATTAGAAGGAAAGAAGAAAAGCAGAAGAGAAAGTTGACAGCAAGTTTTATAAAAGCCTTATTTCTCAAATATATAGGGAATGTTTCTAAGAATGCAAATTATTCTCCAATTGATGAATAGCATTTTTAGATAAAGAAACCAAAGCTATAGTCTATAGTCTATTTGAAAAAATACTCTAAATCACTACTGATTCGATAAATGCTAATCAAAACAAATCTGAGTTATGCCCTCACACCTATCAGATTGACTAATATGAAAAAAACCATTTTGCTATTTTCTTTCTAAACAGGAAAATTTCCCACCTGATTAATTCTGAGTCTGGTCAGTGCATAATGTGGAACTTTGCTATATGATTGGCCTTTCGAAAATAAAGGCTAATTATGACTTTTGTCTGAAATCAAATAAAGCTAAGAAATCTCTATCCTTTTTATTCTTTTGTCAGGTTAGTCTGTGTCCTGTATCAAGGACAGCTTTGACATTGTTATAACCATTTTCCTTTTTTTTTTCATAGCAAACTCCTATAACATGGGCAGATAAAATGTAGACGTGTATATTTATGATGAATCCCGTTGTTACAATATTAAATACCTCTGAGTTACTTTAATGAGATGCAAATATGAAAGATGCTACTGTTTTTAATTTTATAATTCTGAATTTGTGGTCACTAATAGTTATATATTCATGTATAAGACTACATCCTTAAAGTTTGTCAACTTTTATGACATTGAAATAAGTATAGGGTAATGAATTTGTCTTGTTAAAAAAAAATTTGATTATTTATCCATTTTGATTCCTCTGGCCCCTATCACTCTTTAAAGAAATTCTATTAATTTCTTGATTAAATGGGCATTGAAGAAGATGCTTCCACTGACTTGGGTTATTCTAAACCTCAATCTACCTGTTTTTGTAGTTGTGCTTCTTAGTATAGGAATGGGTTTTTAGCCCACAAGAAGGGAAATTGTGGGAAAATTTTATTGCATTTTTTGAATCTACCCCCTTCATGAGTAGGAAACTAGATCAATTTGTTTAATGCTTAACTAGGGACTTATGTTATGCTGGCCAGAAATGCACTCAGATCCAAAGACTAATGTAAGAAATGTAAGGAATTTTCTTCTGTTTTTACATTTCAAGCAACTCATGTATCTTATCTGAAAACTGTCTCTATGGTTGCCAAGCAGTTACTGTTTCCTTTGTTTGAATCTTATGTAAAACATAACCTACAGATACTTGCAGGGAGTAAGTCATCCTTTTTTTTTGGTCCTCTCCTGTACTGGACAACTTTATAAGCTTCTTTACAAATTGTTTCAACATAGTAATCTTTTGTTCTCAGCTAAAAATCTTCACAACAATCTTGGGAGATAGGTCCTATTATTACTCCCAAACATTTAGTAATTGTCTGAAGCTACATTTAAACTCAGGTCATCCTGACTTAAGGACCAGCTATCTATCCACTATTCCACCTAGTTTAATAAATAAAATATTTAAGAAATAAGTTGAACTGACTGTGATTGTGAAGCCACCAACATATGATTGGAAAATATCAAATGCCAACAATGTTTTTTAAAAAGGTAAAAGAGTACAGTCTGCAAACTATTGGCCATTGAGTTTGACCTTGATAACATACAAAATTCTAAGATAAATTATTAAAGGAATAGTTATTAGCTATCTTGAGAAGAAAGAATCACAAAGCCCCTGCTTGCCTTCCTCAAGACCAGATCATGCCAGACTAAATGCGTTCCTTTTCTGACAGGATCAGGGAAATGTGTTCTGTTCTATGCACAATCTTTTAGAAAAGACTTTGGTAACCTGGAAAGCATCCACGAGAGCGTGACCAGAATGAAGAAAGGACCTTTGAACGAAGTCATATGAGGATTGGTTGGAATCCCTAGAGATTGTTTCAGTCAATCTCTCAAGTCACTTGGTTGGGATTCCTGGAGATGGTTAACCTACAGAAGAGGTTCCCTCAATCTCTCAAAGAGTTCCCTAATATCTAGTGATCAAGAATTTAAAGGGGTGTCACCTGGAAATCTTTAGATTTGTCCTGCTTGAACAAAATTGTCCTAAAGAACAAAATTAGGAGGAATGGGTAGAAGTTACCATGGGGCATGTTTAGACAGATTTAATAAGGGAAAACTTCCTAACAATCAGAGTAAATGGGGTTGACTATCTTGAGAAGACATTGTGACTCTTTGTGTCCCTTTTTGCTGTCATTTCTAATTGTAGTTACATTTCCATTTTGACTTGTCATTTTTAACACAAATATTTTCATTTCAATTGTGATTCTGAATTAAAGTGCTTAAATGCCTTGACATTGATGAGTTTTTAAAGAAGCACTGATAGAAATTAATTTTTAAAAAAGTTTTCTTCTTTGACTCCATGTACCAAAAAAAAATCAAAGTCTTCTGGACTTTTTGACTTCTTGCTTATGGTTTGGGCTAAAAAATATCAATCAGCATTCCTCTTAATAATTGATGATAATAACTAATATTTATATAATACTTTAAGATTTGCGCAGTGGTTTATAAATATTCTCTCATTTGATATTTATAACAACTCTAGAATGTAGGTGCAATTGTTATTATTATTATTATTAGGTGCCATAAAACTTAAGGCTGATAAAAGGGAGGACTGCAAACTGATCAGGCTTCCTTTTTCCAAGTTCAGTACTTTATGCACTACAATACCTAGCCATCTCTAATAAATATAAGTTAGGTGAGCTTATGTATCAGGAATGATCTTTTGAATACCTCCCATGAACTGGACACAAATACATTAGTTCTGTCCAGTGAGTCACATGCTTCAAGCCCTCTCTAAAGGACAGGACAAGAAGTTCCTGGCTGTTCAATGCATGAAGGGGTGGAGTTGGATCAAAAAAAGTTTGTAAGGAACCATATTAGCATGGTGCTACGGTGGCTAGAGTCCTGGGTGTGGAGTCAGGGTGACTCAAATTCAAATCTGGTCTCAGACACTTACTAGTTGTGTGATGCTGGGCAAGTCACTTAATCTTGTTTGCCTTAGTTTCCTCACCTGTCAAAAAGAAGGAAATGATAAACCATCTCTGTCAAGAAAGAGTTTCACACTTAAGATATAGGAAATAAGAAAAAAATGATTCTTTCTCCCTCTTTCTTTCCCTCTCTTTCTTTCTTTCTTCCTTTCTCCCTCTTTCCCTTCTTTCCTTCCTCCATCCCTCTCTCTATCCCTTCCTTCTTTCCTTCCTTCCTTCCTTCCTTCCTTCCTTCCTTCCTTCCTTCCTTCCTTCCTGCCTTCCTGCCTTCCTGCCTTCCTGCCTTCCTGCCTTCCTGCCTTCCTGCCTTCCTTCTTTCCTTCCTTCCTTCCTTCCTTCTGTTTTTTGTTAATAGCACTGTGTAGTTTTATTAATAATTCAAGTACATTAAGATCTGATAAGACCAAGACAAGAACAGGTAGGGTCTGGAGTCAAGAAGACTCTTCTTCCTGAGTTCAGATCTGGCCTCTTAAACTTACTAGCCAAGTGATGCTGGACAAATCACTTAATCCTGGTTACTTTCATTTCCTTGTTTGTGAAATGAACTGGAGAAGGAAATGTTAAACCACTCTCATATCTTTGTCAAGAAAATCCCAAATGTCAGGCAGAGCCAATGACAGAGAGGACACACGCTTCATTCTGAGCTCCCTTTTACCCTCACTAATTACTTGATTCAGCCTCAGAAATAGTGCTTGATTGATAAAATCCACGAATATTAAGAGTACAACAAATTATGAGCCAAAGATAACTTGGAAGGTTGCCAAAAAAGGTCTGTATTGATCAGGCAAAAGGAGGCCAGCGGAGACAGAGAGGCAGCACATGGAGGCAAGCCCATGCTGAGCAGACTGGGTTTGGACTCTGTAGGTGGAGAATTAGCAGGGAGGACTCTACCACAGGTTGGCTGCTCTGCTGTGGTTGCAAAGCAGTAGATCAACAGAGAAGTTACACAAACACCAAATGTAGAGTGAACCCCAAAATGCCAGAATTTAACAGGACCTGGCCACACCTATCCAGCACCGAAAGTGACTTAGCACAACCACAGTGTAGCTGCAGTCCACAGCACAGCCACAGTCCGCAGGGCAGGACTCTGCCTAGGACAGTGACACTTCTGCTGCTCAGCCATTTATCCCAGAGCAGTTGCTGATCCACATAGCAGGGCTCTTCCAAGGCAATGGCATTTCCTGCATGGGGTTCCTCCCAGGGCAGTAATACCTCTGCAGCAATGTGGCTGCTATTCTCAGCTTGTTCACAGGACAGCTACTGTACATCTATCCCTGTTCTGTAGAGGAAGCTGAGAACCTCCTTGCCCTGAAGGCAGATCCTAAGGGCTTTTAAAAAAAATGAGTAAAAAAGCCAAGCAAACTCTAATTATAGATAGTTTCTATACAGAAAGAGAGCAGATTTCTAATCCCGAGGAGACCAATAGCAAACAAAACCCCAAAAGGGAGATATAACCTGATCCCCATCACACAAAGCTCTCCTAGAAGAAATTATAAAAGATCTTAAAAGAGAACTAGAAGAAAAATGGGGAAAGGAAAGCGAAGCTCTGCAAGAGAGTATGGAAAAGGCATATAACTCATTAAATGAAAGATTTGAAAAAGAAAACAAGTCCCTGAAATGTGAAATGGAAAAGGTAAAGAACTCCCAGGGAAACAGAATTAGTTAATTGGAAAAGATAAAGAATTCCCAAGAAAGTAGGATTTGTGGATTGGAAAAAGAAAATAACTCATTAAAAAAAATTAGTGAAATGGGAAAAAAATTTTATAGAGCAAAACAACTCATTTAATAACTCAATTGGACATATACAAATAGTAATTAAAACAAAAGTTAATGAAGAAAATAACTCAACCTTGCACTCTCAGAATTAGATAAGTCAAACCACAAAACAAAAAAGAAAGAATTTAAAGAGGTAAATAGAATATTAGAAAAATTACGTATGATAGATCTTTGGAGAAAACTGAATGGAGACAGAAAGGAGTATACTTTGTTCTCAGCAGTTCATGGAACCTATACAAAAAATGACCATATATCAGAATATAAAGACCTCAAAATTAAATGCAGAAAGGCAGAAATAGTAAATGCATTCTTTTCAGATCACAATACAATAAAAATCACTTTCAACAAAAAGCTAGGGATAAATAGACCAAAAAGTAATTGGAAACTAATAATCTCATCCTAAAGCATGAATGGGTGAAACAGCAAATCACAGACACAATTAATAATTTCACTCAAGAGAATGACAACAATGAGACAACATACCAAAATTTGTGGGATGCAGCCAAAGTGGTAATAAGGGGAAATTTGATATCTCTAGAGGCTTACTTGAATAAAATAGATAAAGAGAAGATCAATGAATTGGGCTTGCAACTTAAAAAGCTAGAAAAAGAGAAAATTAAAACCCCCAATCAAATACTAAACTTGAAATTCTAAAATTAAAAAGAGAGATAATAAAATTGAAAGAAAACTATTGAATTAATAAATAAAACTAAGAGTTGGTTTTATGAAAAAACCAACAAGATAGATAAACCTTTGGTAAATTTGATTAGAAAAAGGAACAAGGAAAATCAAATTGTTAGTCTTAAAAATGAAAAGGGAGAACTTTCCACCACTGAAGAGGAAATTAGAGCAATAATTAGGAGTTCCTTTGCCCAACTTTATGCCAATAAATTTGAGAACCTAAGTGAAATGGAGGACTACCTTCAAAAATACAGGCTTCCCAGATTAACAGAGGAGGAAGTAAATTGCTTAAGTAGTACCATTTCAGAAAAAGAAATAGAGTAAGCTATTAATCAACTCCCAGAGAAAAAAAACCCAGGACTAGATGGATTTACATGTGAATTCTACCAAACATTTAGAGAAAAATTAACTCCAATGTTATATAAACTATTTTTAAAAATAGTGAATGAAGAACTCCTACCAAATTCCTTTTATGACACAGACATGGAACTAATACCTAAGCCAGATAAATTGAAAACAGAGAAAGAAAATTATAGATCAATCTCTCTAATGAATATTGATGCAAAAATCTCAAATAAAATACTAACAAAAAGACTACAAAAAATCATCTCCAGGATAATACACCATGACCAAGTAGGATTTATAACAGGAATGCAGGGCTGGTTCAATATTAGGAAAACTATTAGCATAATTGACTATATCAATAACCAAATTCACAAAAGCCATATGATCATCTCAATAGATGCAGAAAAAGCATTTGATAAAATCCAACATTTATTCCTATTAAAAACACTTGAGAGTATAGGAATAAATGGGTTTTTTCCTTAAAGTAGTCGGTAGCTTCTATTTAAAACCATCAGTAAGCATCATATGTAATGGGGATAAACTGGAACCATTGCCAATAAGATCAGAAGTGAAACAAGGTTGCCCACTATCACCATTACTAGTCAATATTGTATTAGAAATACTAGCTTCAGCAATAAGAATTGAGAAAGAGATTAAAGGAATTAGAGTAGGTAATGAGAAAACCAAATTATCACTCTTTGCAGATGATATGATGGTGTACTTAGAGAATCCCAGAGAGTCTACTAAAAGGCTATTAGAAATAATCCACACCTTTAGCAAAGTTGCAGGATACAAAATAAACCCACATAAATCATCAGCATTCTTTTATATCACTAACAAAATCCAACAATTAGAGTTACAAAGAGAAATTCCATTTAAAGTAACTGCCAATAGTATAAAATATTTGGGAATCTATCTGCCAAAGGAAAGTCAGGAACTATATGAGCAAAACTACAAAATACTTTCCACAGAAATCAAGTCAGATCTAACAATTGGAAAAATAATAAGTGCTCTTGGATAGGTCGAGCAAATATAATAAAGATGACAATACTACCTAAACTAATCTATTTATTTAGTACTATACCAGACTCCCAAAAAACTATTTTAATGACGTAGAAAAAAAATAACAACAAAATTCAGCTAAAGAACAAAAGGTCAAGACTTTCAAGTGAACTAATGAAAAAAAAATCAAATAAAGGTGGCCTAGCTGTACCAGATCCAAAACTATATTGTAAAGCAGTGGTCACCAAAACCATTTGTTATTGGCTAGAAATGACTAGTTGATCAGTGAAATAGGTTAGGTTCACAAGACAAAATAGTCAATAACTTTAATATGTAGTGTTTGACAAATCCAAAGACCCCAGCTTTTGGGATAAGAATTCACTGTTTGGCAAAAACTGCTGGGAAAATTGGAAATTAGTATGGCAGAAACTAGGCACTGACACACACTTAACACCGTACACCAAGATAAGGTCAAAATGGGTTTATGATCTAGGCATAAAGAATGAGATTATAAATAAATTAGAAGAACATAGGATAGTTTACCTCTCAAACCTGTGGAGGAGGAAGGAGGTTGAAGATTCTGTAAGATTTTAATTCCCGCCCCCCCATCCCTTTTTTAAAGACAAATACCCAAATTCTTTTCTTAGAGTTAATCTAGTATGACCTATACCACATCCATCAAAGTAGAAAAGATGCCACAAGAAACAAATAGCTATTATAGCACCTCAGAATGAGAATAGAACACTTGAATTTCTCCCCTTTTACTCCTCAAACAACATCATACAATTTGGGTGCACCTGTGGACTTCTACATCAGTTTCTAGAATATTTATCAGGAGGGTGAGAAATTAAAATGACCCTGGCCAATACAATCTTTGGCTAATTAGGAAGAAAGTAAGGAAAGAAACAATGAGTTATGGGACCAAATTAGCTAGTTTTCATTCTTAGAATCAGTTTCCAAGTTAGTTTCATTTTCAGCAACAGTATTTTGGAGTCTTGTTTTTTTTGCACTTGTTTTCTTCCTTCACCTGCAAATGCTATACCTTAACATTCTTTTCATGCCTTTCTTTTGTGGATCAGTTTTTCTTCTTCCTTTCAGTCAATTAATAAGCATTTATTAAGTGCTTGTGATGTACTAGGCTCTGTGCTAAACAATGGGAATAGGAAAAAAGGCAAAAGACAGTCACTGCCCTCCAGTAACTTACAGTCTGATGGGGGGGGGGGGACAACAAGCAAACAGATATGTACAAATGAGAAGAATAAATGGAAAATAATTAGCAGAGTGGAGGCACTTGACTTAAAGGGTTGGCAATGCAAACAAATTTAGAAGGGAAGCTTTAGAAGGGAAAAAATTTTACATCCAAGGGTTCTGATAAAGGCCTCATTTCTAATATATATGGAGAATTGACTCAAATTTATAAGAATACAAGCCATTCTCCAATTGATAAATGGTCGAAGGATATGAACAGACACTTTTCAGATAAAGAAATTGAAGTCATTTCTAGTCATATGAAAACACTGTAAATCACTATTGATCCAAGAAATGCAAATTAAAACGACTCTAAGGTACAACCTATAAGGTTGTATGTACCACATACCTCTCAGATTGGCTAAAATGACAGGAAAAGATAATGATAAATATTGGAGAGGATGTGGGAAAACTGGGGCCCTAATACACTGTTAGTGGAATTGTGAACTGATCCAACCATTTCAGAAAGTAATTTGGAACTATGCCCAAAAGGCTATCAAACTTTCATACCATTTGATGCAGTAGTGTCTCTACTATATCATCTACTACTATTACTACTACTACTACTACTACTACTACTACTACTACTACTACTACTAGTATTACATAAAAAAGATGATTAAAAAAAAGGAGAAAGAGCCACATGTGCAAAAATGTTTGTAGCAGCCCTTTTTATAGTGGCAAAGAACTGGGAAACTGAGTGGAATGGCTGAATAAGTTAAGGTATAAGAATTGAATGGAATTTTATTGTTCTATAAGAAATGATCAGCAGGATGATTTCAGAAAGGCCTGCAGAGATTTGCTTGAATTGGTGTTAAATGAAGTAATTAGAACCAAGAGAACATTGTACATAACAACAACAAGATTATGTGATGATCAACTGTGATAGACTTGGCTGTTTTCAACAATGAGATGATTCAGGGTAATTCCAAAAGACTTGTGATGAAGAAAGCCATGTATATCCAGAAAGGAGATTATTGGAACTGAATGTGGATCACAACATAGTTTTTTCATCTTTTTTGTTGTTGTTTGCTTGCTTTTTCCTTTCTCATTTTTTCCCTTTTGGATCCGATTTTTCTTATGCAAAATGATAAATGTGGTACTATGTCTAGAAGAATTGCACATGTTCAACCTATACTGGATTACTTGCTGTCTAGGGGAGGAGGTGAGGGAAGGGAGGGAGAAAAATTTGGAACACAAATTTTTTTGTTTTGCAAGGGTAAATGTTGAAAACTATATTTGTATATATTTTGAAAATAAAATCCTATTGTTTTTTTAAAATAAAATTTTAAAATAGGTTAGTAAACAATTCTTAATCATGTCCTCTAGATTGTCTGTGAAAAGATCAGTTCTGAACCCAAGTTATGAAGCAACTGATAGAGATCTTTATTATAATATTACAGTGGGTGGCAATAAGGGAAAAAAATGTTCCAGCTAAACCCTTTGAAGTGAATTAGGGGAATGTGAACCATGTGAACACTTCCCCCACTGAAATGGACAAATGAGAACAAGTTATTCCAGTGGCCAGGAAGGTGGGTAGAAAGTAAGATTTGTGAAGATCTAGATCTAAGAGATGGAATGCCCTTGGACCAAAGAGTAGTAGTGGGGACTAACATATAAGAACACTAGAAGGGTCGGGAAGAAGGGATAAATTATGAAAGGCTTGGGACATCAAACAGATGATTTTGTATTTGATCTTGGAGGTGATAGAGAGCTACGAGAGTTTATTAAGTGTTATTGAAAGGGGGCTGTGATGGTAAGACAAGTGCTTTAGGAAAATCATTTTCCTGGCTGAATGGATAGGAGGCTATTGCAATAGCACAGGCATGAAGAAATGACAGTCTGCTGGTGGTGACAGTGTCAGAGAAGACAAGGCAAAGTATTGAAGGGATGCTGCAAAAATTAAATCAATAGACTGGCAATAGATTGCATGGGTGAAGGGGAGGTAAAAGATAAGTGAAGAGTCAAGAATGATACCCAGATTTTGAGCTTCAAAGATTGGGAGGATGTTGATATCCCTAATAGTAATAGGGAAAGTTAGAAGGAGCGAGGATTTAGGGAAAAAGAGAATAAGTTTGGTTTTAGACACGTTGAGCTTATGTCTACTGCACTTCTGGCCTGAGATGTCTAAAAGGTAATTGTAGTTGAGAGACTGGGGCATCAGCAGAGAGATGGAACAAAAGAGGTAAATTTAAGAATCATTAGTCTAGAGATAATAATTGAATTCACAGGAGCTGATGAGAAATCATAAAATGAAGGGGGAGAAGAGAAGAAAGTCTAGAACAATCAAATTACTATGTTATCCTTCACTTGCTTTCTTTCTCATACTATTTCTCCTTAGCTAGCTGCTGCAAGATTTCATTTACATGAAGATTTGCATCTCTCCTCTATTGCTTTTAAGTTTATTTTGAATTTCTTCCAGGGAGTAAGAATAGGGTTGATTAAATAAATCAGTCAGGTCACCTTACTCCATTTTAAGTGAGAAGATGCCCAGATACCTTGAGACCAAGTCTCTATTAACCAATCAATCAAATACTTTAAGAACAAAATGTCTTAAAATGAAATGGAGTGATGTTAGCAGGAAAAGTGCGTGGATAGATGAGAATTCTTAGTCATGTCCCCTGGATTGTCTGTAAAAAGATCCATTTGGAACCCTAGTTATTCAGGCATCTGATAGAGATTTGTATCACAGTGGGTGGCAATGAGGGAAAAAATATTCCAGCTAAAGCCTTTGAGGTGAGATAGAGGAGTATGAAGCAGGTGAAGACTCCCCCCACTGGAATGGACAAATGAGAACAATTTATTCCAAAGGCCAGAAAGTCAACAGAAGCAGCCCATGGAGGGCCTTGGTCACCAGAGAAAACATGAAGGTCATTCCTAGGCATCCTGGGCTATCCCTAGTCATCCTGATTTTTATCTTGCTGCTGGATTTTCATGACTCTTGAAGAGAAAGTAAGGCTGATGACTCTTCCTTCCTTAAATCTATACACTCACACACACATATCCATACACAAACTTACATATGTGAGTATGTTTTCCATTTTTCTTCTCATTTATTGTTCTTCCATTTTTTTCCCTTAAATGCTCTTGATATGACCTTGGACACCTTATTGGATGTCTTAGTCCACTTTAAGTAAGTTTTACCCTCCAACTGATTCTATTTGATGACTCAACACTGCTCACAATCATCTGACATCAATCAATCAATAAACATTTATTAAGCCTGTGCTATGTGCCAGGCACAACTCCAGGTACCAGAGACACAAATGCAAAAGATGATGCATTTGTGCCATACAACAAATAGTTATTCTGCTGCACTTCCTCTTTAAAAATAATATTTTAAATGTCATTGCTCCTTTTTATTTTTAAGTTAAGCAAACACCAATCCAAAAAATTGGACTAATTCTTGATGAGATTAGCATTTCAAAGTTCCATTGCCAAAAGCCTCGGGGCTCAGCTACTTGGGAATGAGAGCCGGATGGATGGACACCCAAAGGCAATGTGATGAGAACTCTCAGACTTCAAAATAATGCAGTCCTGTTAGTTCTTCCAGAAGATTACAGTGTGCATGTGCATATACACACAGAAGCACACACATGCTTATTTACATGCACATGATGTCTGTGCAGCAGTGGATAAAGTTTTGGGACTGGAATCAGGAAAAGCCGAGTTAAAATTCTGCTTCAGTCTCTAATTATATGACCATTGGCAAGTCACACTGATGATGATGGGGTAGCAATTCTAGTTCAAAATAAACATGTGACAAATACACAATGGCCATTCTCTTTGCCAAAAGATAAGTTTATTTATGAGAAGTTTTAGACAAAATAAAAGGTAAAATAGGCACCAGGAGTGGCACATATAAAATCGAATTGGGACAGCACATGGCTAACAAGGAGAAGACAAACTCCCCAGGGCAATTTGCAATTAATCAGAAGAAAAGAAATCGTTCTTGAGGTGGGAGTAAGCCATTGACTGGCAAGTTAGATCCCATGGAGGAGTTTGGCAGACTAACTAGTTAGTTATAGTAGGAAGAAAGATGCTATTAGAGGGAAGACCCTGTGAGGGAGAGAGTACCTCATAGTGGGCTGAGTCCTGAAAAGAACTTAGCAAGGATTTCCCTTATAAGCAGATCTTTTATAGGGGCAATACAGCCTTGAGTTTCTCAGAGAAACCAGGAAAGTATATTCCCTCAGAGGGAGGGAATAAGGAGGAGCAGATGGAATGCACCTGGCATTCCAGGTCCCAGATATGTCTAAAGGTACACTCATCAACACCCCAAAGGTTGTTCAAAGATGGATAGAGGCTGGGGGATAGACAATGGATGGATTCCATGCTTACAATCACTCTATAGAAACAGGATAGTCTGAGAATTCATTTTGCTTCATAATAGCTGGTTGGGTTTCTTCCTGTCAAGGGAGGAAAGTCCACATCAAAACTATTGATACTACGGTTCCCTGGTCCATGTCTCAGAGTCAATTGCTACTTTCTGAAAGAAAAACAACTGTCTCTAATAAAGGTCTGAACTCTTTGGTGCTGTGCTGGGACTAGTGATGCCATAAATGTGAGCATGATTGTGCTGCTTCTTCTGAGGCTTTAATCTGTTCTTCTCTAACGGGGAAAAGACACAAAGCCACAGAACCCCCACCCCCAAAACAAAACCAATGGCTCCTCTAGGCTGATATTATATACTCTTTTCCCCAGATATAAGCAATAGCTGTTTCTGCAGGGGAAACCCTCCTCTGGTCTGAGTTCTTTACTTTTCAAGGGCCCCTCTCTAGAAGCTCCAGAAAGAGTTCACAGTTTGGAGTTTAGAGTAGAAACTTTGTAAAATGATGTAGTACCCCTATTAAAAGGTATGCAATTGGCTCATTGGGCCATATCACCAATGCCAGAAATGTCTCTGGGCTCTTGGAGGGATTTCAGCTTTGTCTTTTCAAGTGCCTCTCTATCTGCTTATTATTCTTTCTCTGGACTAGATTTTCCTTTTTTGGTACCTCTCCAGCACAGTCTGTTCCTTTCTCACTTTGTTCCTTTTATCTTTCCATGTCCATCTCCTGCTAAGTCTTTTTGGGCTCTCCCCAGGATTATAGGGTTTGGAGCTGGAGGGGATTTTATAAGTCATTAAAGTCAATCTCCATGATTAATAAATTAACAATAAATTAAAGTATTAATTAGTGGATTAAAATAAAATAAAAATTAATAAATTGATTCCTTACAGGAAAACAGGCTCAGAGAAGAGCAGGGATTTGCCTAAACCTATACAGATAATAAGGAACAGTTCTGGAATGGAAGTCCTGGTCTTCTGACTGAATACAATGCTTTCCCACTATATTGAACTGTCCCACTCTGATTCTGCCTCCCTTTCACCCTGGCTTTCAATCTCTAGAAAGCCTCTGTGTCCCCCTTCTCTAATTCTCTCTGATTCTGCTTCTTACTCCCAGTCTATCATCAATTCTCTCAGTTCTCTCTGTCTCTCTTTGTCTGTCTCTCTCTCCTCTTCTTTCCTTCCTTCCTTTTTTCTTCCTTCCTTCCTTCCTTCCTTCCTTCCTTCCTTCCTTCCTTCCTTCCTTTCTTCCTTCCTTCCTTCCTTCTTTCTTTTCTTCCTTGCTTTCTTCATCAGACATTCTTATCTACTGCATGATCTAGATGCTCCTAGTCTTTAAGGGACACTGAATAAATGCTTTTTCACTTGACATCACTGTGTTCCTAAGTCTCTTATTTTATTACTTCCATCTCATTCAAAGTTCAATAAGCAATTTGTAAGTTTCTGCTAGGTACAAGGCAGCTTATATTCTTCTAAAATTTTAGTCCTTAATTTTAGAGTTCTTTCCTCTGAGATTATCTTCAATTTTCCTTGAATACATCCTGTCAATATATTGTAGTTGTTTGTATGTGTCTCCTTTCATAGACTATAAACTATAAGAATGAGGTCAGAGACAAAATTTTTTGCCTTTCTATGCTTAGCATAATGTCTGGCAAATAGCAGGTACTTAATAATGCTTGTTGACTGACTAGATCTTTCAATGGCTTGCATCAAAGAATCCCAACAAAAACTATACAGCAAAATTGCTATTGTTCTCTCAAATTCCAAATAAATAAGCCAAATTCAAACTGTTTCTTCAGCATAGCATTCTAAATTTCCAGGGATCTGCATTGGTTTGCATTATCTAGGGGTCTCCCAAGCCATGTCTTTAATGCTGGTTAAATATAAAGATAGATTGAGAATTGCTGGTCCAGTTGTATTTTTGGAAATACAATTTGGAAATTTTGGGGCTATTGAATGAATGAATGAATCAAGTTGACTTGGCTGCCCCAAATTCCCAGCCCCATGTTACTTATTGTTTATATTATTAATCATCTTTTATGTGCCAAGCACTATATAAAGTGCTAAGGATACAAAAAAAAAGGCAAAAGAAAGGTCCTTTAAACCCCACAAGCAGGCTCAAAATCTAATGGGAAAGACAACATAGAGTTTTCTCTAGAAGATAAATTGGAGATAATCATTGGAGGGAAGGCACGAAAATTAAGCCAGAAGGGGTTCCTATAGAAAGTGAGATTTTAGCTGGGACTTGAAAAAAAGTCAGGGAATTCAGGAGGTAGAAATGAATAGGGAAAGAATTCCAGGCATAGGTGATGCTAGCAATGGAAAGTCTTGTTTGAGGAACAGGAAGGAGTCACATCATTGGATTACAAAGTGTGGGGGTAAGGGCTAAAATGTAAGAAGACCGGATGAATGCCAGGACTTTGAATGCCAAACTTTATATTTGTATTTAAATATACTATATGTTTATATAAATATACAATATTAAAATATATAACTTTATATTTCATTCTGAAGTTGATAATGCACCACTGAAATTTATTGAGTAGAGGGGCTAACATGATCAGACCTATACTTTAGAAAGATTAATTGACAGCTGAGTAGAAAGAGACCCATAGCTAGAAGACCAACCATTTCAATAGTCCAGGAATGAGATAATAGTGCTCATATACTAAGGCAATTTCAGAGGATGGAAGCAGGCAAACATTTTAGGAAGATAACACCAACAGGACTTGGGAATAGACTAGATATGGAGAAGGGGAAAGGGCAGGGTGGGAGAGGATGAGGAGGTACCTTTGACAATAACAGGAAAATTCAGAAGAGGGAAGGCTTTGGGAGGAAAGATAATGAGTTCTGTTTTGGACATGTTCAGTTTAGGATTTCTATGGAATATTTGGTTTGAGATATTGGCTAGGCATTTGGAGATGTGAGCCTTGAAATCAGCAGAATAGTTAGCTCTGGACGCTTAGACATGATAATCATTAGCATAGAGGAGACAGTTGAATCCATGGGAGAGCTGATGAGACCACCAAGTAAAGTAATATAGAATAAGCATAGAGGACCAAGGACAGATCCCTTAGAAACAGCCATTGTTATCAAGTGTGGCCTGGATTAAAATCTAGCAAGAGAGACTAAGAAGGAGCCATCACACACCGGGGAGAAGAACCAGGAGAGATTAGTATCATGAAAACCTAGATAGAATAGAGGGGAAGAGGATTGACTCTCAAAGATTACAGAGAGGCAAAGAAGAATGAGGATTGAGAAAAAGCCATTTGATCTGGCAACAGAAAGATCACTGGTGATTTTGGAGAGATAAGAGCTACTATTACTTCGAAATAACTTTGCAGAAGAAAGCTTTAGTAGAACAATCAGCTCAAAAACCAGACTATAGAAAGATAAGAAGTGAAAACAATTTTTTTTACATATCTTCCTTCAGGATGTTAGTCACAAAAGGGAGGGGAGATACAGGACAATAGCTAGTGGAGACTGATTAGGTCAAATGAGGGATTTTTTGATGATGGGAGAAGATATGGATTTATAGATAGTAAAGGGGCACTAGGTAAAGAGGAAAGAGTAGGGATGTTAAAAAGGGCAATGTGCTAGAGAAGAAGGGACGGTGTGGGAACATTTGAAAAACTAGAGAAGTTTGCCTTGGCAAATGGATCTGAGGGATAGAAGTTGAGGAGAAGGGGAGAAGAAAGTGCTCACTGAGAATACCTCTATTTTTTCAGTAAAATATGAGGTGATATTATTAATAGCTATGAGAGTGTCAGAAGGCCAGAAGTACGGGAGGCTTGAGGAGAGATAAAAAGCACTGTTGTCGGGGAATCAAGTAGGGAAATGATTATTTTGCTGCATTGAAGGCTCAACTGAGATTTTTTTTTGTTCAATAATTATTCCATCAATAATTGTCAAACTTTGTTGTTATTCAGTCATTTCCAACTCTTTGTGACCCCTTTTGGGATTTTCTTAGCAAAGATACTATGGTGTTTTGCCATTTCCTTCTCCATACCATTTTTACAGATGAGGAAACTATGACTTCTCCAGAATCACACAGCTAATAAATATTTGAAGTCATTTTTGAACTCAGGAAGATGAATCTTCCTAACTCCAAACGCTGCACTCTAAGCACTATGGCACCACTTTCATGTCCTCTAGCTGAGATTATGCAACATAAATTTGTTATAGATCTAGTCCATACAGTCTCATGATTTTCTCTTGCTTCATTTGGCAGCATGTGAATTAGAATTGAAGGCAGCAAATAGTATGAGTGGGTCCGAGGCTTGACAGGGAAAGATCATTCATAGGATAAAGGGGCAAGGAATTTAAGAGAAGAATATGGTGTAGTGTTCAACTGCTTCACTAAGGAAGGGGTCAAAGGCAAGAGGATGGTATAGGGAGTGCAGTGAAAAAGAAAAGAGGAACAATAGGGTTTCAGATTGCAAGGCAGAAGAAGAGTTAGAATAAAAAGACTATGGTCAGATAAAGGAATTTCAGAATTCATAATCATAGAAGTAGAACAATTATTACTAATGACAAAATCAAGAATATGACCATTTCTGAGTATAACTGAGGTGGAGTAGAATGATGGATAAGAAGAAATGAGCAAGGTAAAGAACTTAGAGGTGAGGTGGTTTGAGACAAACATCAAGATGGACATTGAAGGTGTCTAGTATGAAGACAAGAGTTGGGCAGGAGAGAAAGGTTGTGAGACTAGCTTTGAGTTCATTGAAGAAAAAAAAGGGAATATCTTGGAATTTGATGAAAAATAGCTCTCGGAATTTTGATTGTATAGTAGATATGTGTTGAATGAAACTCAAAGGAGGAGAGTTTACTGAGTGATGGAGGTAGAAGAGCCATTGTGATCTCTAAAAGTCAAGCATCAAAACCCCTGGAACTCTTCCTGGCTACTTTGTACTCAAGTGACAAAGAAAGAGATACATAGTCAAAGCTTTTAGCCACTTGATACAATCAAATCTCAAGGAACTTTTCAATATCTTTTAAGAAAAAAAAGATCCTAGTTAGAATGGAAGAAAGGAGTCCTACCACAGAGAGTGAAGGCCTTTAGTCATGTCACCATGTGAGTTGGTTTCCTTATATATAAAATAAGGGTAGTACTGCATACATTCTCAACATCTCGGTCTTTGAAGAAAAATACCTCATAAATTACCAATTGCTGTGTCTGTGTATACTCTCATTATCTTCATATCTTGAGGAGGATAAAATGTACTGATGTGGAAGCTCTTTGCAATAACCAGTGACTGAATCCATCCTACCAAACTCAAATTGCTCAATTTCTTAGTAAGGTCATGAGTTTGTGAATAGAAAATCCCTTGTTTGATATTCAAAGCACTTTATAGTTTGACTCCTCTTTACTTTTCTTCTCTTCTCACATCTTACACCTCCCCATGAGCTCATTGATTCATTGATATTCGCTTCCTTCCTGTTCTTTGCACAAAATACTCTTTTCTCTGACTCCAGGCATCTTACTGGCTCTTCCTTATACCTGGAATTTTCTCCCTCCTCATCACTATTTCCTAACTTCTCAGATTTCTCTCAAGGTGAATAGTAAATATTTACTGACTGAATAAATGAATAGAGAAGCAATTCTCCAACACCTTGCTCCTAGTTGTTACTCAATGCTTTGTCTGAAACAGACAAAGAAAAGAGTTTATTCATCCTTCTTCTTCGATTTGGACCAGGCTGAGTTTTTGTTTTTGGTTTTTTTTTTTTGTTGTTGTTGTTGTTGTTTTTTTTTAGTGCAGTGAGATTTTATCAGTAAATAGGAAGTAAGCTTCCTCACTAAAGTGGAAAACCTTAATTAAAGGGGGGCAGCTCTCTTTTACAGTGCTTGTGAGTACAGAATTTTAAAAATGACTTTGTAATCCTAAGTTATGATTAGTTAAAAGAGCTTGACTAAAAAAAGGTGAAGTCATGATTGGTTACAGAGCTGAGACAAGGGCTGGTATGATTGGTTGGTAATTGAGGTGGGGCTAACAAGTCCCCTCCTTCCCTTACATGACTAAGAAATTTTTATTCTTTTAGTGTCAGTTTAGAGATATTAGACCATACTTTGGTTAACAAATCAGACTTCCTTGAAATGAAGCTTGGCCCATCTGCCTTCCTTCATAATAACAAATTTCCTTGAGTCAAGAATAGATAAGTGATTATCAGAAGAAATGAATTTCTAAAGAAATCATGATAGGTTAATCGAATTTCTTTTTTTTTTTTTTAACTGTTTAATGACAGTACATTTTTTACAATATTATCCCTTGCACTCACTTCTGTTCCAATTTTTCCCTTCCCTCTCCCCACTCCCTCCCCTAGATGGCAGGCACTTTTATACATGTTAAATATATTATAGTATATCCTAGATATAATATATGTGTTCAGAATCATACAGTTCTCTTGTTGCACAGGAAGAATTGGATTCAGAAGATAAAAATAACCTAGAAAGAAAAACAAAAATGCAAACAATTTACATTCATTTCCCAGTGTTCCTTCTCTGGGTGTAGCTGATTCTGTCCATCATTGATCAATTGGAATTGAATTAGATCTTCTCTTTGTTAAAAAATATCCATTTCCATCAGAATACATCCTCATACAGTAATGTTGTTGAAGTGTATAATGATCTCCTGGTTCTGCTCATTTCACTCAGCCATCAGTTCATGTAAGTTTTTCCAAGCCTCTCTGTATTCATCCTGCTGGACTAGATTGTTTTTTAAAAAAAAGATAAAACCATACCCACTTTTAAGTTTCCATAAAAAGGAAATCATAACTTCTTTTATTAATTCATCACTGTCAGTAAATTGTTTCTCCAATGGGTATTTTCCCAGTACTTACTATGGGCAGATACCCAGCACTGTAGCAGGAGCTTTGAAAAATAAAACAAAAACATAGATCTCCATTCCCAATTTAATAATTAACAGAACTAGAGGAAAAGACTAGCCAGTATGCAGTCAAATGGTAGACTGTAGAGCACTATTTCTAAAGGTGATAGGAGTTCAGAGAAGGGAAAGACTATTGTGGGCTAAGATAGCCAGAAGTCCTTCATGAAAGAAATGGTTTTTGAACTGAGAACTTGGGGAAGAATTGAATTGAAGAGGAAGAACTGAAGAAGGCATTTGAACAAAGAGGGCTGTCTAAGCAAAGGCATGATATTAAGGAAAGTAACAGCCTGGCATGGGAGCGGGAGGTTCCAAAATTAACTTAAATGGAGCCTAATTTAAATGGAAAAATTTTGGTAGAGAAGCAAATTTGGATAAGTGATTTGGGCTTAGATTATGAATGGCTTTGAATATGCTAAACTGATGTAAAATTTAATCGGATATAGATATGATTCTTTGTAATTGCTCAGGAAAAGTGACTTGAGAAAAAAAAGTAATATGTGCTAAGAAAACAAATATGGTAGCAGGGTGTTGGATGCTGTCATTCACTGAGAGCACAGACCTTGGAGTCAGATGACCTGAACTCAAATCTCACCTCTGCTGCTTCTGACCTCTGTGACCTTCCTGGGCCTTAATTTACTCATCTGTAAAATGAGAGATGTAAAATGAGGCCTTTGAGGTCCCTGCGAGGGTCCAGATCTGTGATTTTAAATCTGAACTAAATGTTCAGATCTTATTTTCTTAATCAAAAGTCACTTCAACTTCTAGATTGCACAGGAATCTTTAGAATCCTATAAAATTCAAAGTAGGCAAGAGATATACTTAATTATGAAAATATCTAGAAAATATGAAAATATTCTAGAATTTAATGACTCATATTTCCATAGCACTTTCACTTCTGCCAAGTGCTTTTCAGGAAAACAAAACTATGAAGTAAGTGGTCTGAGTATTTTTCTGGTTTGACAGAAGGGGGAACAGAAACACTGAAAGGTTGTTATCACACAATCTATGAGACAGAATTCAAGCCCAGGACTATTGATTCCAGCAACTAGCCTTTTAGCTGCTATCATGATATCTTTTACCTTGACATTCTGATTTCATTCATTTCAAAAGTATTGTTAAAATATCTTCTGTGTAAGAAGAAAAACAGTCTTATTTATTGATATTTGTTACATGACTTTTTCCTTTTTTCACTGAGGAGAGAAAATTAATGATTGTTGAATATAGATACTTTTTTTTAGCAATTCTTTTTTTTTCACATAGAATTTCATTTTTTCCAGTTACATGTAGAAATAGTCTCCAAAATTCATTTTTGTAAAATGAATTTTCAGTTCTGAATTTTTTCCCTTCCCCCCTTACCTTCTTCCTTCCCAATACAGCAAATAATCTGATGTTATACATGTACAATCATTTAAAACATATTTCCATATTTGTCATGTTGTGAAAGAAAAATCAGAACAAAAGAAAAACCTATAAGAAATAAAAAGCAACCATGTTCTTTGATCCTCATTCAATCTCCATAGTTTTGTCTTTGAATATGGATGATGTTTTCCATCCCAAGGATATTTACATTGTTTTGGATTGCTATATTGCCAAGAAGAGCTAAATCTGTCATAGTTGATCATCACATAATTTTGTAGTTCTCCTGGTTCTGCACACTTCATTCAGCATCAGTTCATGTAAGTCTTTCCAGGCTTTAAATGAAATGAAAAACAATTTCTTCCCTCTAGCAGCAGATTGAGTTCTCTCTCTCTCTCTCTCTCTCTCTCTCTCTCTCTCTCTCTCTCTCTCTCTCTCTCTTTCTCTTTCTCTTCTCTCTCTCTCTTTCTGTGTGTGTGTGTGTCTGTCTGTCTGTCTCTGTCCCTGTCTCTAGATTATAAAACTTAAAAAATTTACAATAAAGTTGCATTGCAACAAAATAAATAAATATAAAATAATATGAAGAGGGAGAAAGTTCTAACAACCAAGGGTATAAGGAAAAACTTGTTGTGGGAAGAGGTATCTGTGATGGCCCTTGGAGAAAGCTAAGGATTCTAAAAGTCCAGAGCAAAGACAACGTCCGATTAAAGGCAAGCAAGTGGGAGCTATCATGCTGAAAAATGAAGAAAAAAGCAACTAAGCCAGTTTGCCTGAAATATTGCATGCCAAAAGGCGAGTAAAGTGAATTAATAAATCTAGAGAGAGGTAGAAGGGAGGCAGACTGTGAAGGGCTCCAAGTAACACCCTGAGGGGTTTGCATTTTATCCTAAAGGCAACTAGGAACCACTGATCAACAAATCAACAATTGTGTATCCAGTCCTTATATAACAGGTACTAGAGATGCTGATGTAAAAATGAAATAGTTCCTGACTTCAAGAAGCTTACATTCTACTAAAGGGTAACAATATTATCAGATTACTAACAACTAGGAGAATCAAGAAAAGCTTCTTAAAGAAAAGGGCACTTGTGCTGAGCCTTAAAGGGAGATGGAGATTTCAAGTGTCAGAGATGAAAAGAAAAAGTGTTCTATATGTGAGGAGGGACCTGCTTATCCAAAGGCAAAAAGATGGAGATGGAATATCAAATACAATACAAGTTGGCCACTTTTACTGAAGCATAGTGTGAATGAGAGGAAATAATATAGCCTGAAAAGATAAACTCAAGTCAGACTGAAGGATACTAATACCTAGCTAATGCCCAACAGAGGACTTAGCTTTTGATCATGAAATCAACAGTAAGTCGCTGGAACTTCTTAAGCAGAAGAATAGTATAGTTATACTTAAGATTGAGGAATATTACTTGGCAGCTGTGTGAAGGATGAATTGGAGTGGAAAGAAATTCTATTGGGGGGAATCAATTAGGAGGTGACTGAAATAGTTCAAAGTGGAAATGATGAGGGAGTGAACTACAGTAGTAGTTGGGTGAGTGTAGAGAAAGTGATAGATGGGAGAGACATTGAAGAAGAGGAATAAAAGAGTTCAACAACTCATTAGATATGAAAATAAAAGTAAAGAATGACTCCTAATTTGCAAATCAACTTGACTTGAAGGATGATGATGATGATGATGATCCTGAAAAAAAGAATTCCATTTTGATCATATTAAATTTGAAATGCCTATGGGATTTTAAGTACAACTAGTCAGGTATCTGGAGGTGGATGAAAGCAGCTACAGGTAGATGGAGGCAGATGTGGAACTAGAATTCAGAAAATGAATTACGACTTGCTATGTTAATTTGAGAGTCATCAACATAGAGATGTCGGTTGAATCCATGAGAGCTGGTCAGTTCTCCAAGAGAATATTAAGAGAGAAGAGAATCCAGCTAAGAACTTTCAGCTATCCCCAATGCAGAGGGGGCAGGACATGAATGACAAGCAAGAGGAATGGCTACTAAATAGTTACTATGAGAAAGAATTAGATGTTTTATTGGACAACAAACTAAATATGAGTCAACAGTGCAATTAAAAAAAACAAGAAAGAATATAGTCCTATGCTGTTCTTTCCTTGTCAGAACAAACCTACAATGTCATGTTAAATTCTGGTTTCCATATTTTAGAAAGCCTCTGAAAGAGTTTGAAAGAAATATCCAGAGGATAGTGACCATGTAAGGAAGGGACTGGAGAACACACAATAAGAGTGATCGATCAATTGATGGAAGATCAATTAGGAATGTTTAATTTGAAAAAGATAAGGTTTCTAGTGCTGAGGTCTCTTTTCTAGTTGGAGGATTATCATTAGGGAAAGAGGCAGTGTAGGTTAAATGGATAGGAAATCAACCTTAGAACCAAGAAGACCTAGCTTCAATTATCACCTCTGGTACAATACTGACTATGTGATTCCAGTGAAATCACTGTTCTTAGCATTCTTTATTGAATATGGATGATGTTTTCCATCCCAATGTCTTTTAAGACCAATAAATGCCAACTAAAAAAAGTACCAACTTGCACTGACAAAAGAAGTTTCTTCAAAAGAGAGTTCCTTATACTAGTCAAATCCAATTCTTATCTTTGTCATATCATGGGGAAAGTGAAGGTAGACCTTTTTATTTTCCCCTGGGGAGCAGAGCAGATTTAGGAATAAGGAATAGCATTTACTGTGAGGAAGATGCATATTTGATTAATGAGAATGATGTTGATTAAAAATCTAATGATTAAAAGTGGAATGAACAGTCTCAGATTGTGAATAAATTTAAAGAACTATAGCATTTCCTTGATCTACTAGTAAGAAAAGGAAATAGGTTTTTACTTTTAATGATTTTTTCCAATTAATAAGCATTCATTTTCTTTTCCTCCTATTTATTTTCCATCATGGAAAACAAAACAAAATTAAACCTTGTAACAAATATGTATTATCAGGAAAAACAATTTCCTATGTTGACCATTTGTTGCTTACCTGAATATTTAATCCATTATCTCTCTGAAAGCAGGTAGCATTCCTCTTCTTTGGTCCTCTAAAATAATAGTTGATCACTAGAATGGATCAGAATTATTATCTTATGAAATTGTTTGTTTTGACAATTTGGTGTATAGAGTATAGATTTTTCTTCTGGTTCTGTTTACTTGGTTCTGTGCCCCATACAAGTCTTCCTAGATTTCTCTAAGTTATTCTAGAATGTCCCATTTTTGGCAGGCTCATGCTGGTAATGAGTGTTTGCCAAATTCCTTTCTAAATCCTTCCAAACAATCCTTTTATTTTATTTTTACATCTCAATAAAATTTTATTTGAAATTCTTTCTCAATAATATTTTATTTTTCCAATTCCATATAAAGTTAGTTTTAAACATTAAGTCAGATTTTGAGTTTCAAATCTTTTCTCCTTCCTCCCCTCCCATTACCTCTCCTTCCTCAAGACAGCAAACAATCCAATATAGACTACACATTTACAATCACCTTAAACACACCTCCATATTTATCATCAAACCATCTTTTAATAATACATTCCACAGTTTTTCCAGAGATCAGTTGAATTCATTAATGCTTTGTTTGCAGAGTCTAATTTCTTTAACTTTTTGAAAATAGAGTTAATATTTACCCATCTTTAGTCATATGACATCTTTCACAATCTCCAAGGTTTTTCGAATATCACAATGGATCAGCAATTTCATCTGAAATTTTTTTAGCACCTCGGAATATAATTCACTGGACATTGACACTGAATACATCAAGAGCAATTAGGGATGCTCTTCCCATATTCTCATCTTCTCAGTTATTTTGGATTTCAATTCCCTTTTAACCATTTTTGTTATCCTTCCCAATATGAAGACCATTCTCCCTGGTAGATAAAATAAAAGCCAAACAGGAATTAAGTAGTTCTCTCTGTAATTACTTATCATCCATCATGCCATCTCTCATGAGAAGTTTTATCTCTGCCTGCATCTTCTTTTTGTTCCCAATATAGCCATACAGTCTTTTCTTTAAAAAATGTTCATCCAGAGCTTTAGCTTGCACTGATGCTTATTATCTGCATGACCTTAAATAAGTCACTTGGTGGCAGTAGTTTGCCTCAGTTTCCTTATTTGTAAAATGGGAGTAAGAATAGCACCTATTCCTCCTAGAACTGTAATTGTATTTTTGATACAATTGAATACATTGAAATACAATGAAATTATACTTATTTATTTCCCAATTGGTCCATTCTCCTCATTTTATTTTTTTCATGGTTTTTTATTTTTCCAAACATGTGCAAAGATAATTTTAACACTCACCCCAGAAAAACCTTGTCTTCCAAGTTTTTCTCCCCCCCCCCTTAGATCAATAGGTTAAATACGTACAAGTCTTCTAAATAATTTTCCATATTTATCATGCTGTGCAAGAAAAATCATATCAAATGGGAAAAAGGAAACATTAGAAAGAAAACAAACAACAAAAAGGTGAGAATACTATACTTTGATCTACATTCAGTCTCCATAGTTGAGATCCTATTTCTAAAGCATCCAGTACAGTGTCTGACACATGGAATGCTCTTAATAAAAGTTGGTTTCCTTCCTGCCTTTCTATTCTTATAAGATTTCATTATTTTTTTGTATTCATCTGTTACTTATCCATGCCTCTATCTTTTGTGCTTATCTCTTTAAAAACCCAATTTGGGCATTAAGTTCCCTGTGTATCCATTGCTTCAGAAAGCTCTTTCTGTTCTTTCTTGTCAGAGCAAATAAGCTATCAGAATTTTGTACCTGAGATCTTTCCATTTCTCTTGAGTTACTCATCTTTTCTTTTTAAAGTCAGTTCTCCACTATTGATGGAGCTGTCAATTGGTCTAAGTGTTCTGGAAGGCAATAAAGGTAGGAGAGAGCAGGAAAAGAGAAGAGCTATGTAATCCAGTGTGAAGGGAATATCAAAGCATGGGAAGAAGAGGAAGGGAAATAAGACTGATAACTGAGACTGGAGACAAATAGTGGAGGGCTTTGAGTGCCAGACTAAGTCATTGTATCTTATCCTGTAGACAATGGAAACAGAAGGAATGGAAGAGAGATTTGCCAAAATCAAGAGCTATAGAAATGCTTAAAGATAAATCTTCAGGGTCTTGGTCTATTGCAGCTGGAAAAAAATGAGGTTTCACAACTTGTCCTGGAAAAGGGCAAGCAGCCAGGGTCAGTAAAGTCAGGGCTTATTTGTTGTCAATCAATAAGCATTTATTTAGCACCTACTATGTGCGAGGCATTGTGTGCTGAGGATACAAAGAAAGGTAAGAGACAGTATTGAAGACTGGAGCATTGAAGATTGAAAATGCCTATAATTAACTATGCATGTCTGGATTTTAAATGTAATTTTGTAACTTCTCTTCTGGAAATGCTTCCTCAGGCTATTATTTTTTTCTTTCTTTATTAATTTTTTCTGGTTATACATGTAAGAATGCACTTTTTTTTTTTTTTTTTTTTTTTTTTTTGCTGAGGCAATTGGGGTTAAGTGACTTGTCCAGGGTCACACAGCTAGGAAGTGTCAAGTGTCTGAGGTCAAATTTGAACCCAGATCCTCCTAATTTCGGGGCTTGTGCTCTATCCACTGGGCTACTAGCTGCCCCTAAATGCACATTTCTTTGTGAATCATGTTAGGAGAGGAAAATTAAAACAAAAGGGAAAAACCACAGGAGGGGGGAAAAAAAACAGAAAAAAGAAGTAAACAAGCATGTGTTGATTTACATTCAGTCTCCATAGTTCTTTTTCTGCATGTAGATGGAGTTTTCTAACCAAAGTTTATTAGGATCATTTTGGATCACTAAACCACTGAGAATCAAGTCTGTCATAGTTGATCACCACATAATACTTGCTGTTATAGTATTCCTGGTTCGGCTTGTTTCACTCAGCATCAGTTCAGGTAACTCTTTCCAGGTCTTTCTAAAATCAGCTTGTTCATCATTTTTATAGAACATTAATAATCCATTTTCTTCATACACCACAATTTGTTCAGCCATTCCCCAAACGATGGGCATCTATTCATTTTCCAATTCTTTGCTACCACAAAAAGAGCTGCTACAACCATTTTTGCACGTGTGGATCTTTTTTCCTCTTTTATGATTTCCTTGGGTTACAGACCCAGTAGAGACACTGCTGGATCTAAAGGCATTGGTTTTGTTTGTACAAAACCTTTAAACTTAATATAATCAAAATTATCCATTTTGTATTCAATAATGTCAAGCATTTTTGTCAAGCATTTAGCATAGTACCTCACATATTACTGCTTGTTTTCTCCTTTTCTTATTATGTCCTTTAGAAAGAGAGAGATAGAACCAAGAAAACATTGTATACAGTAACAAGATTGTGTAATAATCATCCGAGATGGATTTAGCTCTTTTCAACAATGAGGTGATTCAGGATAATTCCAGTAGACATGGGATGGAGAGAGCCATCTTCATCCAGAGACAGGATTATGGGGACTGAATATAGATCATAACATAGTATTTTTACCTTTGTTGTTGTTGTTTGCTTGCTTGTTTTTTCTTATTCATTTTTTTCTCCTTTTGAAATTATTTTTCTTGTGTGGCATGAAAAATGCAGAAACATGTTTAGATGAATTGCACATATTTGACCTATATTGGATTACTTGCTGCTGGGGAGGAGAGAGAGGAAAAAAATGAGAACACAATGTTTTGCAAGGGTGAATGTAGAAAATTACCTTTGCATGTATTTTTAAAAATAAAGAACTATTTTTATAAAAAAAAAAAGACATAGATGGTCATCCTTGCTTGATTGTGTTTGTTGGAACACCTTTCAGTTTTATTTTCTTTTTTCTTACTTCATATAATATGTTGATTTGTTTCTATTTCTCCATTTTACTAAGCTCACTTTGAAATACTAATTTTTTTTTTTGCTTCATGGAAAAAAATGTCTCCCTGACCACCTCCTTCTCCAGCTGACTTGGTAGCAACTGTTCTCAGTCACCAAGAATTTATTAAGAACTTACTATGTTGAACATCAAGCAAGATGTTATCTATATAATTCTTAGCATTGTGTAGATACCTAGTATATGTTTAATAATAAGCTTTCTCTCTCTGCTGTTCCCTTAAAAAAAAACTACTATGTTCCAGGTAATAAGTTCTGAGGATTACAAAGAAAGGTAAAAGACAGTCTTTCTGTTCTCAAGTACCTCATTCCAATGGCTCTTTTTTCATTTTCCCAACTCACTGGTGAAAATGTTAAACTTATTAAATATAAAATTATTAATATTACATTAAATTCCAAGTTCCTTTTCCAGTTTGTCACTTATTAGACCCCTCCAAACTAGCAGCAACTCTGATAATGGGTCTTATTAAGATCCTCCAGGTCAACTGTTTTTTCATTCATTCATTTACTCACTCAGCTTCTCAAGGGATTGTGATATAAAAAGAATGCTGAATTTCAAATCACAAGACCAAAGGCTCTATCTTTTATTATTTCAAGATCTTGGAAAAATCACAGAAATTGTACAAGCCTCATTTTTTCCATCTCTAAAAGGAAATATTATTGCTTGCATTATGTGTTTCATTGGGTTATAAAGATCAAGTGGAATACGGAGGATAAAATATTTTGCAAACCATCATGTGCTAAAATAGCAATTACTATTATTCATTCATTCATAAACAAATAAGCACTAAATACCTGTTCACTTGATAGGAGGCAATCACCAAGTTCAGGACTAAGAACAAAGGTAATATGGCACAGAGAAAGGTGTGCTGGCTTTAGATGCAGTGTCTCTGGATTCTAATTCTAGCTCTGAAATGTATCTGTGTGACCTTGGAAAAGACATCTTGCCTCTTTAGATCAAATGAAATAGTCTTTGTTAAGACAAAGTGTCTAGCACATAGTAGATGCTTAATCAATTCTTGTTCCCCTTCTCTCCTATAGACCTAAGTTATTTTATTTATAAAATGATGGGGTTAGGCTAGATGGCTACTAAGGTTGATTCTATCAATCTAGGTTTCTATGATTTCCAGATTTGGAATTTGGGGAATACAAACTAGTTAAGCTTGAAATAGAGATAGTTCGGAGAATAAATCCACTGCTGTCCATAAAGTTCATAAGGCATCCAGTGAGAATCACTACCCAGCCTAAGTTGGGAATAGGTTAAGGTACTTGTACATTACAGTTGGAGCCAAGAAAAGTTGGGTTTGAAGCCTGCAAACTTACTAAATTGTGTGATTCTAGACCAATCATTTAGCCTTGTTGACTCATTTGGAAAATGGGGCCAATAAGAGCAGCTATTTCATTGAATTTCTGTGTCAATCAAATGAGATGATATATACAAATATATATATATATATATATATATATATATATATAATTGTATATATAGTTGTTGTTATATTACCAGAGGCATTACCACAAAGCTGTAGGTCAGATCCATATACCTATAATTACTATGTGCTAACTTGGATTTCACCTTCAATGATTTGGAAAGACTTAAAGATTCTTCTTTGGAAATCATGAGCTTGTTCTCTAATCACCCCTTACTACCAGTACTGTAGCACAGTTTAAGTTCCAAGTGAATTTCATAATCTAAATAATGGACTTTCCATTTCTTAATAATCATTTCTAGACTGAAAATTGGTTCTTTAAGCAGTTATACATATTTAGCAGCTTACAAAAAGAACTAATAGGAAAGGATACGTCTAGGAGACAGAGACAGAGAAATGAGGAGACAGAAGGGAAAGAGGGGGAGCGAAGAAGAGAGAAGTAGGAGAGAAAAGAGGAAAGAAGTGGGGAGATAAGGGAAGAGAAGAGGGAATGAAAATTAGAGGCAAGAAGGAGGATAGAAGAGGAAGAGGGAAAGGAGAAGGAGAGGTGGGGTGGAGGGAAGAAGAGAGAAATGGAGACAAAGACAGATAGACAGAGAGAAACACAGAAGAGAGAGAGCCCACAATGAGAAGGTCATACAAAGGGAAAGGTATCATGCTCAAGCTAGCACATGTCATAATGACCTGAGGAAGAGTTTCCAGAAGTGAAGTTACAAAGTCTACATGTGAAGTCCAGACATGACCAATTATAGGCCTTCTCAATCTTCAGTGCTCCAGCCTTCAATACTGTCTCTTGTCTTTCTCTGTATCCTCAGCACTTAGTACACTACCTATACTAGTGTATAGCACTATACACTATATATACTAGCACATAGTAGGTGTTAAATCAATGCTCCTTGACTAATTGCACACACTGGCCCTAGCTGCTTGCATTTCTCCAGGACAAAGTCTGAAACCTCATTTTTTCTAGCTACAACAGACTAAAATCCTGAAGATTTATCATTAAGCATTTCTATAGCTCTTGATTTTGGCAAACATCTCCATTCTTTCTATTTCTATTGCCTACAGGATACAAATACAAATGCCTTAGCCTGGCATTCAAAATCCTTCACTACTTGTCTCTAGTTTCAATTTTCAGCCTTATTTTCTCTTCCTCCCCTATGTCTGGAATAGACTCCATATTTCTATTTCACACAATCCTGTCTTTCCAAACTCATCTTAGACAAGATGGCCACACCTCCATGAAGTCTTCCCTTTTCTCCCCAAATAGAAGTGATCTGTCCTTTCTTGATCTTTTTAGGTCAGGGAACTCAGGGAATTATTATAATTGTGGTTTTTTTTTCTTTTAAGAAAAAGGAGCAGCACCAGTCTTGGAGTCAGAAAGACTTGAGTTCAAATTCAGCCTCAGACATTTAACACTTACTAGCTGTATGACTCTGGGCAAGCCACTTAACCCAGATTAGAAATAAAGAAGAAAAGAAAGAAAAAGGAAGGAAGGAAGGAAGGAAGGAAGGAAGGAAGGAAGGAAGGAAGGAAGGAAGAAAGAAAGGAAAAAGAAAAGAAGAAAGAAAAAAAGAAAGCAAGGAAAGAAGAAAGGAAAGAGAAAAAAGGAAGAGAAGAAAAATTCAGCAAAGTTGTCAATACATCAAAATAATCTAACATTAACTGCAGTATTTTAAATCATAAAGATCTATCTCTGCAAAGGAGAATGAAGACTCATCTTTCTCTCTTTGAGGTTAAATTTGCTCTTCATAATTTTTCAACATTTAGTTCTTATTGTTTAATAGTTATTTCTATTTACATCGTTGCAATTATTGTATATATCATTTCCCTGGCTCTGTTTGCTTCTCTTTGCATCAATTCATGTATGTCTTTCTGTGTTTCTTTGTATTCACTGTACTCATCCTTTCTTCTAGGACAGTCAGATCCCAATATATTTATGGACATCATTGTCCACTCTCCAGTTGATGTGTACTCATTTCACTTTTAGTTCTTTTCTACCATCAAAGGCACTACAGTGTACATGGAGCCATTCTTTTTGTCAATGACTGTTTTGGGAAACATTCTTAGAAATGGAATCTCTGCATCTAAGAGTAGGGATACTTTAGTCACTTTATTTGCATAATTCCTAAGTGGCTTTCTAAGTATTAGTACCTATTCACAGCTCTACCAACAGTGTTTTAGTGGGTCTGTCTCTCCAAAACTCCTCCAGCCCTGCTTATTCCTGATTTTGGTCACCTTTGCCAGTTTTTTGGATATGAACATTGTAATGAGGGTAATAAACCGAGCACATATGCCACCCCCCCTTCTAAGGGACACACAGTTCACCAAAAGCAGCCTAAAATCCCAAAAATGGGAAAGGGAAAAGCTCAATTCTGATTCATACTATAATAATTTGGGTATATGTCTTAGCCAGGCTCTTATTTGCTTCATAGAATCCCTCATTTAGTTCAAGATACAATTCAACCAATAGCTTCTACATAAATCTTTCTTGATCCATTTCTCCCTCCTTTCTTAAATATGTTGTATTTATTTTGTGGATAATGATGTGTGTACATGGCATCTCCTTTAGTAAAATTAAGCACCTTCAAAGTAAGGATCATTTTAAAGCAGGTTGTAGTTCCTTTAAAAAAATGTATTTCCTATTGATCTGTGATCCTTCTGAGAGTCTCAACCATTCCTGGGGAAGGCATATCACCCCAGATAAGTTATCTTTCCAGGGTGCCAAGGCCTTTGAGTAAATTAGAAATCCTGGTCAAAAAGCACCCCTTTAAGTGTTAATTCCAGTAGGAGATCTGGGCTGTCCCAGCCTCCCACCTGATCTGACCTCCTTACAGCTGTCCCAACCCCCCACCAAGATACCCAATATAACAGCTTCCAACTAAGGTCTTTGCAGATGGACCTAGGAAGCTCACTCAGCTGCCAGGACCTTCTGTCCACTGAGAAAGCATTCTCAGTGCAAAACTCCATTTTCCAATAGTTCTGTCACTATAGAAATCAGTCTCTGGTCAAACTGATTTCTATACAACAATAAACTTTCATTTTGCAGCTAATAATTCGGGAATGAGTGAATTCTTTCACTCCTAACACCTGCGGCCGATTTAAAGGGGATTCTTAACAACTCTCTTATTGTCACTAACCTCTAAACCGCCAGGAATTGAGACCACCCAAACTGCATCAATTTAATTTTTTTTGTCTTTATACTCAGTAGAGGATAGAGACTCTTAATAAATGCCATTGATTGATTGATTTTTCCTACTAGACTAAAAGCTCCTTAAGAACTAAGACTATGTAGTTCTTCATCTTTGTTGCCCCCAAACCTAGCATGTTGCTTTGCACACAGTAGGAACTCAATGATTTGTTTGTGGAATTAAACTAGATTTCTATAATGAAATCAACCAAGTACTCCTGCAAGAAATAGGAATAATGATGATAATGCTAATAATAAATAATAAGCATTTGTATAACAACTCTACTTTTTATCCTAGATTCCATAACAAGTCAGTACTTATTGAGATTAACCCCCAGAACTCTAAAAATACTTTCCCCATTATTATTCATTTGCATTATTAGGATTTGGAGACTCTCTTTCTGTCTCTTGGTTTGTATCATGTGAGTTAAGAACTATGGGCTGGTTTGAATGATCTGAGTTACTTATCTTTGTTCATTACAACACTGCCCTGGTATGCGCTCTTCTGAGCACTGTGAGGATTATTTCTATCTATGATAGCAGATATGAACTTTAAAAGTCTGCCTGTTAGGCAGGAAGAACACAACCAAATAGCAACTATGGAGAGAGAGGGAAAAAAAGAAAGGAGGGAAGGACGGAGGGAAGGAGGGGAAGAGAGAGACAGACAGAGACACAGAGACAGAAACAGAGAAGTATACACAGAGAGACAGAAATTCAAAGGTAGAGACACAGAGAAGGACAGAAAGAAACAGAAAGGGAAGGAGAGACAGAGAAACAGCAAAAGAAACAGACAGAGACACAGAAAGAGAGAGAGAGAGAGAGAGAGAGAGAGAGAGAGAGAGACAGAAACACATACATAGAGACAGACATAGAGACAAAGGAGAATCAGACAGAGATTCAGAAACACAGAGGGGGACAGTAAGAGAAAAGGGGAGTAAGGGGAAGAGACAGAGAGACAGAATGAGAGATAGGATGGGGAAGGCAGAGAGAGACAGAGGAAGGGAGGGAGAAAAAACAGAGACAGAAAAATAAACAGAAACACACACAGAGAGAGACGGACAGAGAGAGAGAGAGAGAGAGAGAGAGAGAGAGAGAGAGAGAGAGAGAGAGAGAGAGCAAAAAAGACAGAGACACAGAGATAGAGAAACTCAGAGAGAGATGAAGGGAGAGACACAGAAAGACCCAGAGAGAGATGAAGGAGAGAGAAAGAGAGAGAGACAGAGAAACAAAGACAGAGATATGGGGAGAGGGTAGAGGGAAAGAGGGAGGAAGGGAGGAAGAGAGAATCCCAGAAGTGAGTATTGTTGGAGAAAATGGGGAGGATGTTTCACTTGGAATGTGGAAGACCCATTCCCATATTTGGGCTCTCTTTGCCAACCTGATAACTGATAGCAGCATGTTACAAAGTAATTCTTTGTTCTGGCCTCTCTGGTTATTTATGGAGCCTGGGAAATGTGTTCCAGGAGTACAAGGATTCAAATGATCTTGATCTGTCCCCCAGCTTGGAGCTGTCACAGGAATGGCCTCCTGTGATAAAGGAGGGGGAAGAAAGCAGGATTGTTTCTAGGAAAATACATGGGGGGGGGGTAGAGTTGGTGTTTGTTGCCACCATATTTGTCCCAAGGAAAGTGGTTTGTAAATCTTAAAGTCCCTTATAGGTGTGAGCTACTACTATTATCAAGAAAGGTGGGACAGCTTGAAGAGCAAGTGATGAGGACATAAAGTATGTCAATCTCAAAGCACTTGCTTTGACTTTAAGCCCAGACTAAAACGGTAGTATATTTGTTCCCTGTTCTTCTTTCTTTGAAGGTTTCTTGTGATTATCCCAGTGTTACTTCAAGTAACTAAATGAAAATTGGAACTGGGCCTGTGATTTCACTGATAGAGGGAATTCTCCAATGAGAAAAGTCTCACTGAAAATGCAGATTGACACCTTCTCTTAAGAGAGTTATCTGAGACTTGGGAAGTGACTTGATTGCTGACAGTATGTATCTGAAGTGGGATTAAACCCCCATTTTCCTGGCTCTGAGGAAAGCTCTCTTAATACTACAACATGCTGATTTGCAGTTAAAAAAAAGATGAGTTAATTAAGTAACTAATACTGCTTTTTCTATTTGCTCTTTACTTTCCTGTGTCTCTGCAAAATGTCAGGTTGAATAGAGCTCTCTGATTGGAAATGACATTGTCAGATGCTCTGGGATAATATGGAGGAAGAGATTTTGGCAATGCAACTCCAATCAAAGAGCTCCATTGAACCCAAGTGTGAAAAAAGAGAGACAATCTTAGTGGAAGGTAACAGAGACCTGAGATTGGAATTAAAGCTTTGCAGCATCTACTGTTGAGACATGGAGAAGGAAGGTGAGGGAGGGATTTGTGTGCCATAGTTCATACATATAAGGGATATGTGTTAATTTGCTGACTATATAGGGTAGTGATGTGATATAGTGGGTAAAGAATCAACCTCAGAGGCAGAAAAACCTGGCTTCAAATCTCAATCTAACACATACTAACCATGTTCCCCAGGTAAATAATTCAATCTGTAAGCGTTCTAGGCAACACTAAGTTTAAGACCTTTGTTTTAGGTTAAAGAGTTAAAACCCTTGTTTTGGTAAAGGAAGTTTCCTCACTTGAAAGTTCTCTTTCCCAATGACAAAAAAGTCCAGTCACTTTCTTTTTTTAGATTTCTTACCCCAAAAGTAGAAATGTGTTATATTCCATAGAACAGTGAATTGGGGATCAAAGGTGCTGAATTTACATTTTGAGTTGGCTAATTATTACCTGAAGGAACCTAAACAAATTATCTTTATGGATCAGTAAAATCTGTACTTTAGCTATAAAATGAAGGAACTGGATTAGATAAGGTCCCTTCCAGATGAATTATCTATAATGCTATGAGTCTAAGACTTACCTTTGAATTTCAAAAGCTTTTAATAGGGAACCACAAAGATATTTGTATGAGTGGACTGGTAGCAAAAAAAACCCCAAAACCAAAAACTATGCTGTCACATAGTGTTGCAAAGTGAGTGGCTTAGTCTGATGTTTTCTAGGCCAAGGGGAGCTTTATTATGATTTTTCTTTTGAGCTGAGGGTTGAGACTGAATTTTTTCTAAATGAGAACTACCCTCAACCAATATTATTGAGCACTGAAGGGCTTTGGAAAATAACCTTTGCTGCAGATAATGTTTCTTAATGAATTCAACCTAAAATAACAAGGCAAAAACAATACTTATGTACAAAACTCATGGTTTGATAAAGTTCATTTGATGACAACTAATGTTTGAATCACGGGGAATGTCAAGCTGCTCTATATACTTCTTAGATTATCAAAGGTTAAAACAAATAGTAAGATCTCTCATGTCCACACAAATTTGCAGCAGAGATATTTTTTGAGCTCAAACTATAGTTACAACAGCATATTGCAGACTTCAGTGAAATACAAAAGAAATTCTCATATTTCAAAATCCATTGTGGAGCTTCCACCTAACCTTCAATTGAAAATGATTAATCTGCAATGTAATGTCATGCTAAAAAGGCAAATATCAAGAGAAGAATCTAATAGAATTCTATAAATGTCATCCAGGTGATGAATATGCTCAATTAAAATCATATGCTCTTGGATTGATATCAGTATTTGGCAATAACTATCTGTGTGAAAAGACATTTTCAAAGATGAAATATGTAAAATCTAATTACAGATCAATGTTAATAGATGAATAATAGCAATCAATTTTGTTGATAGGGAACACTAACTTTAAACCCTAATTAAGAGAACTGTTATTCCCTCCTCCAAAAAAAAGATTCTATTCTTTTCAGTGCTAGAAAAATGTATTCAGTTATTATTTTTATATTTAAGATTTTGTCAATAAAATTTTGTGGGAAATTTGTTTTTTCTTTTTGTGTATCTATTTAATATTCTTGATTGTGCCTCTTGACCACAAAGTCTAAAATACTTATTGTCTGACCCTTTATAGAAAAAAAATGTTGCTGATCCTAAGACTATATCATCTCTAAAGTTCTTTCAGTTTCTAAATCCCAAGATTCAGTGAGAAATGTTATGATAGAGAAGGTCCACATAATATAAAATTTCTCTGAGTTGTACAACACCTCCATTTAGTTCAACCTCAAATAGGAATATCTTCTCTGACATCCCAAGAAATGGTCATCTAGTCTCTGTCTGATGAACTCAAAAGATAATATAAGAGGCCAGATCGAAGTCTAGTCTGGTTAAGAGCTCAGGTTTGAGATTGGAATTATATAAGAACGTCATGAAACATTTAGCAAAAAACAAAAAGGCTTTGCTATGGAATGGAAAAGATACTCAACTAAGACATGTCACTTAGCACAAATAGTGTGACCTTTCTTAGCTCCATGTAGAAACATGGGTGGTCAGAAGGCAAGGATATGATGACTTGCTAAGACTAAACAAATGTGAAGTATTAAGGGCACTGACTTCACATGAACTGACCTCTTTAAGCCTTTAATTACCAGAAACCAGAGTCAACTGGAAAACTCCTTGAACCTTGAGCTCCTTGGCCAATTAAGTCTTAGAGAAATCTTTTTTGCGTTTTAGGAAAAGAACTAACCAAACCAACTTAGTAAAGGATCATAGTAGAATTTATTTTTACCAAAAATGAGGGACTCATTAACTGCCAAGGCAGCACATTTAACTTTTGGATAACTCTCTTTGCTAGGATGTTTTGTTTGGCTTTCCCCCACTTATGTTGATAATTGCTCAGATCCAATAGAGGAAGTACAATGAAAGGGGGAAATGTTCAAAGGAGAAAAAAGAAAAAGAAAAAATCTGACTTTGCTATTACTGTATTTGTGGGTGTATACCCTGGGGAAGCAGAGTGACACATAGAGAACCCAGAATAATTTGGGTCCAGTTTTCAATGTCCCCGATGTTAACAGGAGTCATATGTTCATGAACCCTGTCCAGGAGGCAGGGGAATGTCAGAGAGAAGTTTTTTTAGGTTCCAGTTGGCTCCAAGCAGCAGGAGTAGTATTAATATCTGCCAGTTCTGGGGTCTAAAACATCATAAGAGTTAACAAAGCCTAGCAAGGTTTTTCTGAATTGGGTTCCCCCTGTGTGATGAGGTGAATGAGCTTTGGATCCCACTATTGTCTGTCATTCTCTTTATTTCAACAAGTCACATCACTTTTATAAATCCCAGATTCCCTGTCAGTGAAATGGGAATGAGAATCCTTATACTCCCTCCCTTGAAGAGTGCCTGTCAAAGAGGGAAGTACAGTATTATGTAACATGAGCTTTGCTTAGCATTAGCTTAATTCTCAGCACTACACCCACCTCTGGGCCAAGTAGCTGGGGCAAAGTTTCCTCCCACAGATCAAGGGCATAGCCAGAAAAACCTGCCCCAAGTATAGCAAGAGTTGAATCCCATAATCCCAGGCTCTCAAGAGTTAGAAAGAACCTTAAAAGCTGCCTAGTCTGGTCCACACCTAAACAAAAATAGCCTTTACAACATCTCTGACTAAGGGTCATGCATCCTTTGCTTTAAGATTTCAAGCTGCCTCCCAAAATAGTCCATCCCACTTTGAGACACTCAGATTGTTTGTTCTAATGTCAAATCTAAGTTTTCTATTCTATCACTTCTCTGTAATACACCCATTTCTGCTATTTGGAATCAAGCAAAACAGGTCTAATCCCCCTTCTACACAACAGTTATTCAAATATTTAAAGACTTCAATTATACCCTCTTCTTTTCCCTTCCCTAGAAAGATTCTGTCCTCCAGGCTAGTAAACTGATCATTTTAAGATCTTTAGGCCATCCTAGTTGCCTGGGGACAAAGCATTGGGAACTATTTGATAAACTAGATAAATATTATAAAATGAATTTTTGAAAAGTGCCATCAGAGGGACTTGGCTCTTTTCAGCAATGAGGTGATTCAAGGAAATTCCAATGGACTTATGATGGAAAGAGCCATCTGCATCCAGAGAGAGGATTATGGGGACTGAATATGGATCACAACATAGTATTTTCAGCTTTTGTGTTGCTGTTGTTGTTTCTTTGCATGTTTTTTTCTTTCTCGTTTTCCCTCTTTTTATCTTGTTTTTCTTGTTCAGCAAGATAACTGTGGAAATATGTTTAGAACAATTCTCATGTTTAACCTATATTGGATAATTTGCTGTCAATGGGGAGGATGGAGATGGGAAAAGAAGAAGAAAAATTTGGAGCACAAAGTGTTGCAGGGGTGGATATTGAAAACTTTCTTTGCATGTATTTGGAAAAATAAAAAGCTATTATAAAAAATGAAGTATAAAAGAACACTTGAAAAAACTGGAATTATAGTTGTTAAGGAAAGAAAACTATCTTTACATAGAAAAAATATTTTAAAAGATGGAAATGAAAGAATCCAAATAAGGAAATAGGTGAGGGAAATTTTGGGTTTCACTAATTATTTGTTGGGGAAGTTTGGGAATTTTACATAAAAATAAAGGAAGGAAAGAAACAAACATTTGCTAATTATTTATTATGCCCCATATGTTGTGCTAAGCAATTTACAAATATTATCTCATTTGATCTTCACAACAATCTTGTGTGGTAGGTACTATTATTATTCCTATTTCATAGTGGAGGAAACTAAGACAGGCAGAAATTAAGGCACTTTTTCAGAATCATATAGTAAGAAGCTGAGGCTAGATTTGAACTCAAATATTTGAGCTCAGGATTTGAACTTACTAAATCCAGGCTCAATATTCTATACAATATGCTGCATAGCTTCAAAAGAATAATGGACAATTATATTGCACCTCAGTGTAAAACCACATTGAAAAATTTTTTTCATTATGAACTTGTCAGCAAAAAACCCCAAACATTTTAACTTACAAAGAAGAAGAAAAGAGTATTAGAAGAAAACAAATTTCTGTTGCATCTGTTTTGTTCATTTTAAAATATGTATATATATATATATATTTATACATAGATATACTTAATTATCAATATATAGAGAATATAGTAATAAACTATATAGTATATTTACTATTATTGTATATGTATATAAATACAGTATAAAAGTTATAAATGTATAAGAAATTTAAAAGGGTTGTCAGAAAGTTTCTTTATTTGTCTCCCCTTCTGTATTTATATTTGTTTTCTTTTGTGTAACCCTCTTGTGATGTCATTGGTTTACTGATCCTCTTCAAAAAGCATTTAAAATATTTCATTGATGCTCTTTTTGTATATCCATTACTATTCACTAATCTACCACCTGTATGCTCCTCAACCAACCCCTGAACAGGAGGAGCTCTTTCTTGGAACAAATATGTATGGCTCTGTGTTTTTCCCCAATACCCAACAGTGGTCAGGGAATAGCACTTTTGAGCTGGAAAGAACCTGGCCTCATCTAATCCATGTCTTCCCATCTTTCCTCTCTCCCATCTTCACCCGTTCAATTTTACACAGAAGGAAAAACCAACAAACAGAAGCTCAGTGGGTTGTTCAAATTCACAAAACTCCACAGAACAGCAGAACCAAGATTAGAGTGGAGATCTCCTACACCAAATGCCTTTTCAACTCCATTGTACTGCTTCTTTTGAAAAGGGGTGATTAACACTAGTTATCAGAAAAAGGCAATTTAAGACAACTGTGAGATAGCACTACACACCTCTTACATTGGCTAAGATGACAGGAAAAGATAATGATGAATGTTGGAGGGGATGTGGGAAAATTGAGACATTGATACATTGTTGGTGGAATCGTGAACACATCCAGCCATTCTGGAGAACAATTTGGAACTATGACCAAAGGGCTATCAAACTCTTCATACCCTTTGACCCAGCAGGGTTTCTACTGGGCTTATATCCCAAAGAGATCTTAAAGGAAGGAAGGAGACACATATGTATGTGCAAGAATGTTTGTGGCAGCCCTGTTTGTAGTGGCTAGAAGCTGGAAATTGAGTGGATGCCCATCAATTGGAGAATGGCTGAATAAATTGTGATATATGAATGTTATGGAATATTATTGTTCTGTAAGAAATAATCAGCAGGATGATTTCAGAAAGACCTAGAGAGACTTACATGAACTGATGCTGAGTGAAATGAGCAGGATCAGGAGCAGCAAGATTGTACGATGATCAATTCTGATGGACAAGGCTTTTTTCAACAATGAGATGTTTTAGGCCAGTTTCAATTGAATGTAATGAAGAGAGCCATCTACACCCAGGGAGAAAACTATGGGAACTGAGTGTGGAGCACAACACAGCATTTTCAATTTTTCTGATGTTTGCTTGAATTTTTGTGTTCCTTCTCAGGTTTTTTTTTTTTTGATCCAATTTTTCTTGGGCAGCAAGATAGCTGTATGGATATATATACACATATTGGATTTAACACATATTTTAATATGTATTGTAATACTTGCCATCTAGGGGAGGGGATGGGGGAAAGGAGGGGATAATTTAGAACAGAAAGTTTTGCAAGAGTCAGTGTTGAAAAATTACTCATGCATATGTTTTGTAAATAAAAAGCTATAATAAAAAAAGAAAAGGATAAAAGAAAAAGGATGATTAAACAATTCTGAAGTACTACTGCATACCTATTAGATTGGCTAATAGGACAGAAAAAGAAAAATGACAAATGGTGGAGAAGATGTGAGAAGAAAATGAGACATTAATGCACTGTTGGTGGGGTTGTGAACTGAATAAACCAATCTGTAGAGCAATTTGGAACTTAGGCCCAACAGGCTATAAAATCTTTTTTTTATAATAACTTTTTATTGACAGAACCCATGCCAGGGTAATTTTTTTACAACATTATCCCTTGCACTCACTTCTGTTCCAATTTTTCCCCTCTCTCCCTCCACCCCTCCCCTAGACGTCAAGCAGTCCTATATATGTTGAATATGTCTCAGTATATCCTAGATATAATATATGTGTGCAGAAACAAACAGTTCTCTTGTTGCACAGGAAGAATTGGATTCAGAAGATAGAGATAACCCAGGAAGAAAAACAAAAATGCAAACAGTTTACATTCATTTCCCAATGTTCTTTCTTTGGGTGTAGCTGCTTCTGTCCATCATTGATCAATTGAAACTGAGTTAAGTCTCTTTGTCAAAGAAATCCACTTCCATCAGAATACATCCTCATACAATATTGTTGTCGAAGTGTATAATGATCTCCTGGTTCTGCTCATTTCACTCAGCATCAGTTCATGTAAGTCTCTCCAGGACTTTCTGAAATCATTCTCCTGGTCATTTCTTATAGAACAAAAATATTCCATAACATTCTTATACCACAATTTACCCAGCCATTCTCCAATTGATGGGCATCCATTCATTTTCCAGTTTCTAGCCACTACAAAAAGGGCTGCCACAAACATTTTGGCACATACAGGTCCCTTTCCCTTTTTAAGTATCTCTTTGGGGTATAAGCCCAGTAGTAGCACTGCTGGATCAAAGGGTATGCACAGTTTGATAATTTTTTGGGCATAATTCCAGATTGCTCTCCAGAATGGTTGGATTCGTTCACAACTCCACCAACAATGCATCAGTGTCCCCGTTTTCCCGCATCCCCTCCAACATTCATCATTATTTTTTCCTGTCATCTTGGCCAATCTGACAGGTGTGTAGTGGTATCTCAGAGTTGTCTTAATTTGCATTTCTCTGATCAATAGTGATTTGGAACACTCTTTCATGTGAGTGGTAATAGTTTCAATTTCATCATCTGAAAATTTTCTCTTCATATCCTTTGACCATTTATCAATTGGAGAATGGCTTGATTTCGTATAAATTAGAGTCAGTTCTCTATATATTTTGGAAATGAGGCCTTTATCAGAACCTTTAATTGTGAAGATGTTTTCCCAGTTTGTTGCTTCCCTTCTAATCTTGTTTGCATTAGTTTTGTTTGTACAAAGGCTTTTTAATTTGATGTAATCAAAATTTTCTATTTTGTGATCAGTAATGGTCTCTAGTTCATCTTTGGTCACAAATTTCTTTCTCCTCCACAAGTCTGAGAGATAAACTATCCTATGTTCCTCTAATTTATTTATAATCTCGTTCTTTATGCCTAGGTCATGGAGCCATTTTGATCTTATCTTGGTATACATTGTTAAATGTGGGTCCATGCAACAGGCTATAAAATCATGCATACTCTTTGACTTAGCAAGGTCTGTATCGCAAAAGAAAAAAAAAAACAAAGAGGAAAAGGGCCTATATGTACAAATATACATTTATAGCAGCTTCTTTCTGGAGGCAAAGATTTGGAAATTGATGGGATGCTCATTAATTGAGGAATAGCTGAATATATTGATATATGTAATGGTGATAGCATAGTATTGGGTTATAAGAAATAATGAGCAGAATGTTCTCAAGAGAACCTGGAAAGACTTCTATGAACTGAATCAAAGTAAAATTTACCATGTATCAAAGTAACAATACTGTATGATGATCAGCTATGAATGACATAAATATTCTCAGCAACACAATGATCCAAGACTGCTCTAAAGGGCTTATGATAAAAAATGCTATCCATATTCAGAGAAAAAACTGATGATGTCTGAATGAGACTTAAGCATACTTTTAAAACTTTATTTTTCTTCAGGTTTTTTTTTTTGCTTATGTTTTCTTTCATAACATGATTATTCTGTTTGACTACAAATGTATAACCTATATCAAATTGTTTGCATTTTCAATGGGAAAGTAGGAATAGAGAAAGGAAGGGAGATAATCTGGAACTCAAAGTTTTAAAAATGAATATTAAAATTGTTTTTACATATAACTGGGGAAAAATAAAATACTAAATTTGAAAAGTACATAGCAGAGAACAAAAGAAAACTTGAAAGGAAGCTTTGAAAACAATGTATAGTATTTCTTATGTGGTATTTTTAACAATAGTCTGAAATGGAAATTCATAGTTTTATATTGAATCTTTTATGTTGTGTTGTGTCCCTGGATATGGTTGGGTCTTTTTTTTAGGGGGGTCTTTTTTGTATTTAAGTTCAAAATGAAAAAAAAATTTTCAGAAGGAATAACCTGTCAATATTTGTTAACCAAAAGATTAATGAAGATAGTAAGCAAGAAAATAATTTAATTTGGATATGTTTTTAACATTTCAACTATTTTCATGTACTATTTACTGTCTCCAGGAAGAAAATATGTCATAGTAGATACACAAAAGTCTTGAATCTGGAGTTAGGAAGACTTGGTTCCAAATCTTTTCTCTAACATTTACAAACTAGGTGAACAACAGCAACTTACTTAGTCTCTCTGAACTTCAGGAAACTCTCTAAGACTATCAATTATGAACTGGGCAGGATCTCTCTCTTAAGTAGAGGGAGCTTCCCAAGTGACAAAATTATTATTATTCTGAAAGTTGCTTATTGTAATATTTCAAGTCTGACAGATGAGCTATGTATGGAATGGAATAATACTATATACCCTGAGGTCTGTCTGGATTGTCTTTCTACTATGACTCTATACTGAGTCCTGTGTCAAGAAAGAACAATTATTAGGGCAGCTAGATAGTGCAGTGGAGCACTGGCCCTGAAATCAGGAAGAACTGAGTATGGCCTCAGACACTTGACACTAGGAAGTATCTAGAAGTTTTCCTAACTTGTATGATCCTAGTTAAGTCACTTAACCCCAATTGCCTCATACACACAAAAGACCAAAAAAAAAAAAAGTATGTTTGTTCCCCTGAGTATGGAAACATTGAAGATTTTGTTTGCTTTGGTTTGGTTTGTTTGTTTGTTTTTTGGTATGTCCACATCACCAGAGTATTACAAAGTCTTAATAGTAAAGTTTTAATCTTTTTCAAGCTCTCAGAAGTTCACAAAACTGAATTCAAGAAGGAAAGTAGTTACTACCATTTTAATCCTGTAACTGCCCCACTCACCTCCAAAAGTGTGCAGCTTCCATCACTTATGGTCCCTAGTACGTTCCTTCTGTCCTTTATCTCTTCTTGAAACAGGAATTTTCTTTAAAACAGTACAAATATTTCAAGATCTTGAGACAGAGTAGTGCTCTCTGTGTGTGTGTATGTATGTGTGTGTCTATCTCTGTCCTTCTGTATGTGTGTATGATAGAGGTGTGCGCTCTGTCTCTATCTCCTCTCTCTCTCTCTTTTTCATCTCTCTCTCTCTCTTTCTCTTTATTATCTCTCTCTTTCTCTTCTCTCTCTCTCTGTCTCTCTCTCTCTCACACACATCTCTCTTTTCTCTCTCTCTCTCTCTCTCTCCCTCCCCCCCCTCTTCACCCCCACTCCTACTCCATTTCTTCTCATGAGAGATAGAGAATGACACCTTCTCTCACCCCTGGCAGTATGGAGGCTTTAAGCACATGTGCTGCTTAGGGAGGTTTGAGCCTGGGCCTCCAACCTCTGGTTCTCTGTTATGTTTTGTGTGTCCTTTCCTAAGTAAGAAATTCTGAGAGATGTTCTCACCTGAAATTAGCAGCCTTAGAAGTTTCTAGGCTCCTCAATCTATACTTAAGTACTGCCTATATACCCTAAACTAGTAGTTTAATTTTGAAGATTATTACAGTAAGCCTTAGCTCGATTTGCCAAAAGTCAGAACCAAGAATATTATTCCTACCACATAGAGGCAAGATCAAGGTGAAAAGTCCATTCAACAGATCCAACACAAATTTCTTATTTTAGTGTTTAAGTATTAATACTTAATACTAATTCTAGGAGAATATAATAATGGTTTTTAGTTACTGTTTTTTCTTTGTCAATGTGTAATTGTCAGTCTTTTGTGTTTTAAGCATTTCTTTTGGGGGAGGAAATATCCTATACCTCTACAACATCCATTAAGGACCTTATTACTCCATTTTTTAGGAGACCCTAGACATGAACCCAACCTGAGGTTAAAATTATTCTCCTTGAAGCCCAGATGTAAGGATGCGAAGAATCTCAGAGTGTGTGTGTGTGTGGAAATAAAAGATCATGTCTCTTCTCTTCAGAAATGTCTGCCCTAGTACTGAAACTGATTCATGACAGTGGGCCCAGATAGTTAAGAGCCCCTTTAGAGGGAGGAGGCAAATATCCCAGTTCCCTTGGTCCAGCAGTTTATTAGATATATTAAATATATATTAGAAATATATTAGAAAAATATATTTAGAAAATATATTAGAAAAAGAAAGAGAAATGCTAACACCTAAAGGAATAGGGAAAGTCTTTCTGTAGGAGATGGCATATAAGCTGACCCTTGAAGAAAGATACTAAAAGGATTCTAAGAGCAAATAATGAGGAAAGAGTATATTCCATGCAGAGGGGAAAGCCTATCTATGTCAAGGTGCAGAGGCAACAGAAGGAGGATTATGTTCTGGGACTAGTCAACTGACTTATTTTGTTGGAATTTAGAGTGCACAAAGGTAAGAAAAGTCTAATTTGTCATTAAGTATTAAACAGACTAGATCCAAGCCCATTTTTTTCTCCTTTCCCCTGCTCCTACCTCCACCTAATCTTTCTTTTTGTCTCTTTCTCCCACTGAGTATTCCCTCTGGGAAATATCGAATATAGCTGGTGTCTAAGCCCCTACAGATTTGGAGAACATGGTCCTCAGAGCCTATAAAAGTAATCAAGGTAACAATTCATATCAGACTTGGCTTTGCCCCAGAGATCTATTGAGCTATATATTTTAAAATTCTAATACTATTACTCATAATAGTTATGCTTATTTGTATTCTTGTTCCTTTATTAAAATAAATGCTCATTGTGAATAGGTATATTTCATTCTTTGTACTTGTATTCCCAACAACCACTTAGCACATATGTAGTAGGCATTTTATAAATACTTGTTTACTTATTGATAGGAAAAAGAGATAGAGTTGAGAAAAAAAATGACTATGATGCTCTCTTCTATTTTCTTTCCTAGACTGATAAACAGACTTAATTTTCCACTGGAATTTTCCACCACAAGACTCTACAACAAGGGTACAAAGATCCAGTTACCATGTTGTCTTATTTCTATGTCAATAAAAGATTTAATTTTTGAGGAATGCTTAGTACTATTCTTATTCCCCTGTAAGAAGAGATTTTTTTACTCTATCTAATATTTCAAATTTCCATTCATTTCTGACTTTGTAAGTTTCTAGTCATAAAACTGAGACACAGAACAATAATAGACTTTGTTTCTTTAGCCTACTCAGCCTTCTCAGAACTGAGCATTCTTGGAGGTATTTGACTAGCACTCACCCTGGGGAAAAGAATTAAGAAACATTTATATGAAATTAATATGTGTATATACCAGAAGATTGCTTGGGGTCCTTTGAATCAAAGTTCACTTTGACAGTGGAATGAGGAAACCGTGTTCCCAACCCTTCTTTGGAAATCCAGAACTCTGGGAAGTTGGAAATGGCACATAATCTGATCCTCAAGGAGGGAACCTCCAAAAGGAATTAGTGAAATGGGGTGGAAGGGATTCCTGAGAATGGACATGGAGGCAAAAATCTTGGGAATTAGTATAGTACAGTGGGAAACAATATGGACTTAATCAGAAGAACTGTGTTCAAATCCTATCTCTTATTTAATTTTTCTGTAACTTTGGTAGAATCTTTTAAACCATTCTGAGACTTAGTTTTTTCATTTGTAAATTAAAGGGGTTGGACTAGATGACTTCTGACCCTTCTAGCTCTAGAGTCTATGATCCTGGCTGAGAAATGGGGGTATAAATCTCCCTAGATCCTTGATCACACAGTTCTGATGATGTAACTTCTGCTCAAAACCCTTCATAGTTCCCTATTGCTGAATAAAGTCTAGACCAGCACTCAATACCTTTTATAAACTAGTGTTAATATATATTTCTAACTGTATCTTGTTTGTATTGTACTTTTCAATCAAACTACTTTTAATAATTCTCTTAATATATTTTTCCTTCTGGTATATTTCTTTCCCATTGCTTTGCTCACATTATTTTTGATGTCTGAAATATTTTTCCCCTCTTCTTTGCCTATTGAAATCCTTTTTGCCTTTTGAAATCTAGTTTAAATGCCACTGCCTCCCTGAAACTTGATTTGGCTGTCCCTATTATAGGGAAATCTCTCTTGTAAAGAAACATTCACAAAATATTACTATACCTTTATTTTATACTGTGGATTTTGCTTTTTGCATTAGAGTTATTTGTTTACATTATATCTTCCTATTAGACCAAACTCAGGTGCTTTTGTCTCATTTTTTTCTCTAAAAAATTTGAGGTTTTTGTTGTGAATTTTTAAATCATTTTTTAAAAGATTTTATTTTATTTTTGAGTTAAACATTTCTCAATTACTTTTCTCAATAATAACTTTTTCTTTTCAAAATTATGCAAAGTTAGTTTTTAACATTCCCCCTTGCAAAGCTTGTGTCCAAATTTTTCTCTCTCTCTTCCCCCCATCCCCTCCCCTAGATAGCAAGTAAATACAATATAGGTTAAACATGTGCAATTATTCCATACATATTTCCACATTTATCATGCTGCACAAGAAAAATCAAATCAAAAAGGAAAAAAGAGAAAGAAAAAAAGCAAGCAAACAACAACAAAAAAGGTAAAAAAGCTATGTTGTTATCCACATTACCCATAGTCCTCTTTCTAGATGCAGATGACTCTCTCCATCATGAGTCTGTTGGAACTGGTCTAAATCACCTCATTGTTAAAAAGAGCCAAATTCATCACAACTGATCACATAATCTTGTTACTTTATATAATGATCTCCTGGTTCTGCTCATTTCACTTAGCATCAGTTCATGTAAGTCTCTCCAGGCCTCTCTGAAATCATCCTGCTGGTCGTTTCTTACAGAACAGTAATATTCCATAACATTCATATACTATAATTTATTCAGTCATTCTCCAATTGATGGGCATCTACTCAGGTTCCAGTTCCTTGCTACTACAAAAAGGGCTGCCACAAACATTTTTGCACATGTGGATCCCTTTCCCTCCCTTAAGATCTCTTTGGGATATAAGCCCAATAGTAATACTGCTGGATCAAAGGGGATGTATAGTTTGATAACTTTTTGAGCATAGTTCCAAATCGCTCTCCAGAATGGTTGGATTCATTCACAATTCCACCAACAATGTGTCAGTGTTCCAGTTTTCCCACATCCCCTCCAACATTCCTAATTATCTTTTTGTGTTATCTTAGTCAATCTGAGTGTGTAGTGGTATCTCAGAGTTGTCTTAATTTGCATTTCGCTGATCAATAGTGATTTGGAACACTTTCATATGACTAGAAATAGTTTCAATTTCTTTGTCTGAAAATTGTCTGTTCACATCCATTGACCATTTATCAATTGGAGAATGGCTTGAATTCTTATAAACTTGAGTTAATTCTCTATATATTTTAGAAATGAGGCCTTTATCAGAACCTTTCAATATAAAAATGTTTTCCCAGTTTGTTGCTTCCCTTCTATTCTTGTCTGCATTAGTTTTATTTGTACAAAAACTTTTAAACTTAATATAATCAAAATTATCTATTTTGTGATCAATAATGATTCTAGTTCTTCTTTGGTCACAAATTCTTTCCTCTTCTGCAGATCTGAGAGGTAAACTATTCTATGTTCTTCTAATTTGTTTATAATATCATTTTTTATGTCTAGATCACAAACCCATTTCGACCTTATCTGGGTATACGGTATTAGGTGTGGGTCAATGCTTAGTTTCTGTCATACTAGTTTCTGATTTTCCCAGCAGTTTTTGTCAAATAGTGAGTTTTTATCCCAAAAGCTGGGGTCTTTGGGTTTGTCAAACACTGGATTACTATTGTCATTGACTATTTTGTCCTGTGAACCTAACCTATTCCACTGATCGACTACTCTGTTTCTTAGCCAGTACCACATGGTTTTGATGACTGCTGCTTTATAATATAGTTAGAAATCAAAGAAAGGGGGAAAAGATCTATATGTACAAAAATATTTATATCAGCTCTATTTGTGGTGGCAAAGAATTGGAAATCTAAGGAATATGTATCAATTAATTAATTATTAAACAAGTTATAGTATATGAATGTAATGAAATAATATTATGCTATAAAAATAGTGAATAGTGAAGAAATGAAAACATTTCTGAATGTTTTCAGAAAAACCTGAGAAGATATGTTTGAATTGATGCAAAGTAAAGTGAGCAGAAGAATAATTTATATAATTACAACAGTATTATAAAGATAAGCACTTCTGATAAATCTAGTGACTCATTGATTTGAGTATAATAAAATCTGATATTTACCAAAACAATGAAATAATAATTAACATTTATAGAGCACTTTAAAGTTTGGAAAGAGTTTCCTTCTAAACAATCTAAACAAGGTATGAAAGTCAGCTCTTTTTATCCTCACTTAATAGATGAAAATGTTGAGGGACAAAGAATCAACTTATACATAATCTCCCTCTAGTAAGAGAGAGTTTTTCTCTGCTCAGTCACCACATAAATCTTATCTTGATTTTTATCCATTATTAGCACCCTCTTCATTCGATATTACATTGTATATATTTTGTATTTACTTATTTTTATAAGATCTCCCCACATACACACAGAATGTAAGCTCCTTGAGGACAAGAACTGATTCCGTTTTTAGTCTATGTATCATTAGCACTTAGCAGAGTATCTGGCTCTTAGTAGAGGTGCTTAATAAATGCTTTTTAAATCAACTTATGAAGAAGTTACTTTGTTCACATAACACCTGATTCACCAGCAGTGACACTTTGGTTTAGGAAGTTCAAATAAGCTCAGGTCCTGTTTTCTTTAAGCCTATATAGAAAGGCAGTATGATACTGTATCAATCATCCATCAAAGGAGTATTATATCTAGGTTGTCCACTAGGTGACATCCTCCTTGAGCAACCAGGCCTTTGGTAACCCCAGTGTCTATCTAGTACAGATCCAGTGGTAACATACCAAAAGGTTGTGGCGTCACTACTGATCGCTAGAGAGCACTCAGCCAGCAAATGCCTAGATTACTCCTCCCACCTTCATATGGATGAGCAACTGGATTTCTAATTGGGTTAGGAATTTGGCTAGGAGATGACACAGAATACTACTCAAAATATCAGGAACACAGAATCTATCATTCCAGAGCCCCTACCTACCATCTGGAGTCTTATTTTTCAGTCAACTACATCCCCATTCACTAGACACAAGGACTCAGCATATCATGGCCACATAATTCATTGAAAGAAGTAAAAAATGAAAGAAAATGAGTATAGGCATCCTTATGTGAAATTTTCTATTTCTAGCCATTACTCTTCATATTTATCTTTCTAGATCTCTGAAGTTCTGGGGTAGGAGGTACCCCCAAATGCCCACACTCATTACAAAAATAAGTTTTGGGTTCGGGACCCCTCTCAAGGTAAGAAATGATATGCAAGGAAAATAAAGGAATTGTATTTTGTCTTCTAAAGCTCCATCACGAACCGGAAAGGATTTTCAGTAACTACCTAGTCCCAGCTGTTCTTATTTCTGCTCCAGGATTTAACTGGCTACCAAATGCCTCAGATTCATGAAAGCCCTGATTTCAATCTTGGCTCTTGTTCCTTTTTTAAAATTTTATTTTTAATTTTGTTTTTTGGTCCACCAACAAATTTGCTAATGGTTGCTGAAGTATGGCAGACCCCAATCCCAAAATCAGCTGTTGCTTGCCTTCAAGTCCATAAATAATCCTGGCTCAAGTATCCAATTGCACCAAATGCATGGTGACCAGAAGCCCTGCACCTCAAGAATTAAGCTTAATTGCAATGACTTTTTATGCCTCACATGGGGAGTGGAAAGTCTCCGATCTCAAAGTCATGTAAATGAGAAAAAATTCCAAACCTGCATGTTTATATGTAGATCTCACTATTTCCCTCTCCTTTAATCTAGAAAATACTGAGGCAACTTTATTTCCAGTGGTATCCCACAAACTCTGAAATGTTGAGCACTTGTGCCTTGTGAATGGGGTTGGGAATGAGTAGTTGACCTAAAAAGGAAATTCTAGTTGCTGAGTAGGGGTCTAATGATAGATTCTCCTGATATTTCTGTCTCCTCATGTAAGGAAACTCCTAGGGTCCTTCTGGTTCCCACAAAGATGAGACAAAAAAGAAGCATCAATTACAATACTATGTGAGATCTGAATTGGGGAATAAGGAAAGTTTTTTTAGAGTAGGGTCATTAAAGTTTAGGTAGGGATTCAGCAGACTGAACAGGTAAAGAAAACAGTAAGAGCAAAAGATCCTTAAGATCCAGAACCCTGGTTCTAAGGGGTGGGGAGGGCTGGCTGAGGTGGCAAAGTGAAGGCAGAAGGGATCTTGAAAAACCGTGGAATGGCAGGTGTGACTTCAGTGTCCCGAAGAAGAGAGGTAAGAGAAGGAGCTACAGGAATAATGTCGGAAGTGGCTTATCTTTTCCATTTTGCCAAGGGCTGGTCCTGTGAAAGAAGCCTGTAAACAAACACTAGAAGCCCAATACAGAACAGAGGTCCAAAATAAATAATGAGAGGGGCTTAACTCATGTCAAGGAAGGACACAAGTTCAAACCTCAGCTCTTGGCTCTCCTCAAGCTTCATGGTGGAGAGAAGAAATTATTGAGATGGGGCTGTGAAGTGCCTCTGGCCCTAGGAAAGCAGAGCTTATTTTCTCTTTATCTATCAAAAAAGGAGAGCCAACCCCAACGACCGAGTGGCGTTTCTGCTGCCTCCCAGGCCAAAAGCAGGTTCTACAAGGCAGAGGGCTCCTTCCCAATCGTGCCCTGCCTTTCTTGGCAAGGCTCAGCCCCGGACTTTGAGGCCGGGGATGGCAGAGCTGTGGGGGAGAGGAACTGGGGTGGGGAAGATGTGCTAAGGGCTCCAAATGGGAGAACTACCTGTTGAGAAGTCGGGCCAGTGCTCTGTGCCCAGCATGGAAGGGCACCCTTGAAAAGGTCTTGGGACTGGGGCACCCCTACATCAGTGTCCAATAGATATCAAGAACGATACGCACACGTAAACTTGGATCCTCCCCCGTTCCCCAGATTCAGAGCTGCCTCTTTGGACGGAAGGGGGAAAGGGGAAAGGGAAATGAAGAAGAAGGGCCCCCCTTCCAGACAGCTTCGGCCTTGCTGGGCGGAACTTTGGAGGGGGAGGAGTCTCCTCGCTCCTCCTTGTGGAGGGCGGGCGCAGGCAGCCAGACTGTTGGAGTACCCGGCTGCGGCCGGCCGCTGCGCTTCGGCAGCTCCGGACTGATTGCAAACTTGTCTGCAGCCGCTGGCAGCGGGCGCCTGCCGAGAATGGGGAGGCGCGGCCGCTGCTCCGCCGCCACCATGGGCCCGGACTCCGGCTCCGGAGCGTTCCGGCGGCCGCTTGTGCTGCTGCTGCTCGCCGCGCTCCTGGTACCCGAGGCGGACGCGGCGCGACTACGCGCCATGCTCTACTCGGCCCAAGACCCCCTGGTGCTGCTAACGGATAGCTCCTTGAAGTCAACTGTCCTGGGCTCCCCCAGCTCCTGGGTGGTGGAGTTCTTCGCCTCCTGGTGCGGACACTGCATCGCCTTCGCCCCCAAATGGAAAGCCCTGGCCAACGAAGTCAAAGGTGAGCGGCTGCTCCCCATCCCAGCCCTCGGCCGGGGCAGTCCCGGGCTCCCCGGGCCCACCAGCCCCCGGGACTCCTCCGTAGCTTGCAGTCAGGAGCCTTTTCTTCCTCTCTCCTTCCCCGGGCTCTCTTCTTCGATGGCGTTGCTCTCCTCCTCTCCCCACCCACCCATTCCCTTCACTGCAAGGAATTGCTCTCTCACTCTCCTCTCTGGTCAAGCATCCTTCTTCTTCCCCTAAATGTGCCTCCTCCCATCCCCCCCACACAGCCCTCAGCTTTATTATTTCCAGGCCTGTCTCTTTTTCCTCTCTTTCTTCCCAGCCCCACATCAACTCTTATTCTTGGCCCAGGTCTTTTCTTTTCTGTTAACTAGGATTCTGGGCCTCTAACTCCTCTCTCTGTCTCTCTCTTTCTGTCTCTTTCTGTCTCTCTGTCTCTCTCTCTCTCTCTCTGTCTCTATCTTTCTATCTGTCTCTCTCTCTAGCTCCTCTCTTTCTCTCTGCCTCTGTCTCTTCTTGTCTGTCTCTCTCTGTGTGTCTGTGTCTGTCTGTCTGTCTCTTTCTCTCTCTCTCTGACTCTGTCTCTGTCTCTCTCCCCAGATTGATGGCAGTTTTCTTAAGTACTTTAAGAGCTACTGCTGTTTTCACTTCATATACCTTTCTGAACCCCGTACTGTTTCCTCTTCCTGTCCCATCTGTCACAGATCCCTTGTGTTGACATGTTTCCTTTGAATCATTTACCTCCTCCTTAGCACTCTGTCCATCCATAATTCTGTAATTGTGTCACTGAGGATAGAAAAAATTTTTCTGTTAGATCACAGAGATCATAACTGATGTATTCCTTCATTTAACCCCCTTTCTTTATTGCTTAGCTATGTTCTGGTACTTCACTCTAATAGAAACTTTTCTGACTAGCCCATCCTCACTTCCTTGTTCTGAAGCACTTTTTCTTCTTTCACATCTAATCTCTTTTTGATATTTTATTTCTTTTTCCTTGTGAGCATTTCCCCACTCCTAACTTAGTCCTCTGGTCCCAACCTTAGGCTTTCCCAACACTGAGGATAACAAAGGTCATAATAAAAAATTAGAATTTTTTTCTCAAGGTAACTAATATATTTTCTAATTTTCTGATCCTGTTCCCCTTTCTTCAAAAAAAATCATCAGATTTACTTTTTTTTTTTTACCTTGAATCAAAATCTTCTAAGGCTGCCACAAATTGTTCTATCTTTGCTTCTTGTTCACTGTCTCCAAACTGGCCACTGTTTTGTAATTAAAAGTGGGAGTCTCACAGAACTCTATTTGAAATACTGATATCAAGGACCAGAGAAAGACTCGAACTTATGGAGATAGGATGAAGCTAGGCCCCTGCTGAATGGATTACAGTTCATTTGGTGGCACACTGGTTTCCAGATCCAAATAGTGTCTCACTAGAGTTCAGGTATTATGATATTTTTATCAGATCATAGCAGTGATTATAGATCTAGAATTGGAATATACTTTCAGGCCCATCTGAGCCTACTCCTTTATTTTTATACTGGAGACTCAGAAAAGTAAAGTGGTTTTCCTATTGTCATATAGCTCATAAATGGCAGATAGAGGTTTTGAATTTAGATCCTCCTGACCCTAAATCCTAATCTCTTTCTACTTCACAGAGATGGACTCAGTTTTAAAAATTTAGATTTTACAAAAAGTCTTATAATTTCACTTAAGCATTAATTGCATTCTCCCAGTTATTTATTGACACAAAAATATGTATGTTCCCCATTGCAAAAAATTCATCTACCTTTGAGCAAGGCCTTTGACTAAAGTACTTCAGTGATGTCAGCCCATGATGGGTCAGGGCAGGAAGTAATGAATGCCTAGTATGGAATTGAAGTGACAGAAGCTGAGTAAAGTCAAAGAAACATATTATGTGTCACAACATAGTTAGGAGAAAGGGAAATCCTATTCTCTGTTCATACTCGAAAGACTTTTGGGTAAGAGGGGTTGAATGAGCTGAAAAACTTTGTGGTACAATGGAAGGGGCACAGGATTTGAAATCAAGAGGGTCTGTTTTCAAATTCCGGTTCTGCTCTTATATATCACTATGTGACACTTAGGCAGATCACTATCTCTCTAGGTCTTGGTTTCTCTAATTGTAAATTGAGAGTTGAATTAAATGACCTCAAACATCCCTTTCAAATCTAAGTCATTGATTCTGTAGAGCCAGGTTATAGAACCAGACAATCATTGTCTATGATATCTCTTCCATCTGAGGGTTCAGGAGTGAAGCACTTCTTTCCAGCTGACTCACCAGCCCAACCTCCTGCACCCCTTGAAATATACACCCAGATACTGACCCAGCCTACTCCTGTGTGGGGTTTGCCAAACTTAAGGTGGCTCTCTGAGGCAGAGCCCGATTCCTGGTCAGCAAAGAGCTGGGTTCCTAGGAATATGGCACGCGTCTTCTTCCACTTAAGGGAAATAGTGGGTGTGGGGGAAGTGGTAGTGGTATGAAGAGAATGATAAAGAGAGGTAAGAAGCTCATACTGGTCTCTCAGCCACAGTTATCCCTAGATTATATCTACCTTACTTCTTGCCTATAATATATAGTAATATAATGTATCATGTATAATATAATAATATACATTATACTATATATTTTGATGAGAGAGAGTGTTGGCCTGAAGGATGGAGAGTTGGCCTTAGAGTCAGGATTAGGCAGTTTTCATTTAAAACCTATCAGTTGATAATGAGAAGCTAGTGAGAAGAAAAATGACTTGTTCCCTTTGCCCTGCCTGTATTGACCATATTTAGACCTCAGTACTATGACTGGAATCTGTTTTTTTATCTTTTCTTTTTTTCCCCCAATTAATATTTTTTCCATACAGCCATTTCTCTAACTGAAAAAACAAAAACAAAACATTCCTAGCAAATACGCACAGTCAAGCAAAACGAATTCTCATATTGACCATGTCCAAAATTTTTATGTGTAATTCTGCATCTCAAGTCCATGATTTCTCAGTCAGGAGGTAGGCAGAAGGCTTCATCATTGGTCCATAATTGAATTGTGGTTGGTGATTGCACTTGTCAGAGTGTTTAATTCCTTCAAAATTGTCTGTCTGTACAATATTGTCATCATAAAAATTGTTCTCTGGTTGTGCTCATTTTACCCTGCATCATATAAGTTTTTGCAGGCTTTTTAGAAGCCACCCTTGTCATTATTTCTTACAGATCACTTTTTTGACAATCTTTTTTTGTCTTTTATATCTATTGCTTCTTTTTTATATTATTGTTTTGGTTTTTCTTTCAATAGTGTTTTATTTTTATTTTTCAATTACATATAAAGATAGTTTTCACCATCCATTTTTGTAAGATTTTGAGTTCCAAATTTTTCTCTTCCCTCCCTTCTTCCCTCCCTCCCCAAGACAGCAAGCAATCTCATATATGTTATACATTATACTATATATTTTGATGAGAGATAGTGTTGGCCTGAAGGATGGAGAGTTGGCCTTAGAGTCAGGAAGATTCTGATGCATTCTGATTCTGTGAATCTAGGGAAGATACTTAACTTTTCCAGTTTACTCAAGACTGTATGTTGAAGAGAATGTACTGATCTGTATTTAGAAGAGATTTACCTTATTAGTAATTCACCATTATGATTCTGTCCCCCTTCATAAATCTGTATATGCTATGTACAAAAAAAAAAGAACCCAAAACATTTTGACACTTGGTAATATTAAATTTAGCAAATACAGACACAACATACACACACAGATAAGTGTGTAGACACTTATAAGTAGACAAAGGAAGAAAAGGAGGAGGAGGAGGAAGAGGAAAAAGGAACAGAAGGAAGAAACCTTGGAAGGAAAGAAGTAAGGGAGGGAGGGAAGAAAAGAAGAAAGGGAGGAAAGAAGGAAGGAAGGGAGGAAGGAAAAAAGGAAGGGAGGAAATGAAGGAGTGAGAGAGGGAAGGAGGGAGGGAGGAAGAAAAAAAAAGAAAGAAACAGAGAAAGAAAAAAAGAGAGAAAGAAAGAAAGAAGAGGGAGGGAAGAAAGGAAGGGAAGAAGGAAAGGAAGAGGGAAGGAAGAAAGAAAATAAAGAGGGAAGAAAAGGAGGGAAGGAAGAAGCGAGAGAGGATGGGAGAAATGGAGTAGGAAGGAGGGAAGGAAGAAAAGATGCCGGGCTTTGTGCTAACCTTGAGTCGAAAATAATGATAACAGTGAAAGAGCCCCTGTGGTCACAGAACTTATATTCTAAGAGGGAAGAAAGGATATATACAAAATGCTATGTATGAGATGAATGCAAGATAATTTTAGAGGCCCCCCTTGCAGTTGGAAGACCATGAATGGTCTTGTGCTTCAGCATATGGCATTTGAGCTGAATATTGAAGATAAGGAGAGGTTGAGGTAAAAAGGATATGCATTCCAGGCAAGGGGGAGACAATGGCTTCCCTCAAGAAGCTTATGTTCTTTGGGGAAAATAACCTGACAGGGTGACTTTGTGATAAAGTATTCCCTCAAGCTTGTTATGTCTCTTTCAGTAACAGGGTACATAGTGGTAGTTAGTAAGATGCCATACTTAAAATCAAGAAGACCTGAATTTAGATTTTGCCTCAAACACGTACATTCATTGTGACCCTGGGAAAATCATTTAACTTCCTCCAGCCTCAGCTTCCTCTTCTGTAAAATGGGGATAATAATAGCACAGATCTCACAGGATCATTGTAAGGATCAAATGAAATAACATGTATAAAGTGCTTTGTAAGCTTTCAAGGACTATATAAGTGCTGGCCAGCTAATTTCATAGCTATGCTAGCTTCCCTTGAGTCCCACCTCCTGTGCTGCTTTAGGAGAAATGACAGAATCACAGAATTGCCCTGTCCAGGGCAATCATAACACCACAGAGTGTTTTCCTACCAGAGCTCAGGTTTGGGCTCACATCATAGGACATGCTGATGCTGTTAGACATTCAAAAACACTGCACCTGAGTCACCAGGCAATTTGAAAGCACCTTTCCCCAAGAGGCATTCCTATTCAGACAGGGCTTAACTCTAACTCAAATGTACCTGTATTTGATTGATGTAACAGGTGGGGGGGAAAAAACTCCTTCCTATTATTATTATTACTGATAATGGTCCTATGAATAGTAAAATCCAAAACAATTAGTGTTTCAGCAAGACATTTAAATATCATTAGTGCCCATTAAGATATAGGCACTAACACTTCAGCGTAATATTTTTCATCTCAGGATTTTGGAGCACCTGACAAAGATTAACCTCTTCCTGACAACATCACCAGGTACTAATAGCTGCATGGTTTCATGTCAGAGATGAGGAAATCTAGTGCCTGCTGCGTGTAAAACATTGAGCTTATAACCTCGTTGGGCATCTTGTATTTCTTTGTCTTTATATCTATCTTCCATGTAGAATGAAATCTTTTTGAAGGCAGGGACTGGTACCTTGTGAGTACTACTAGTAATGTCAAACATATTTGTCATTTTCAATAGACTATTATAACTGGAGAGGGAATCATGCTTTACCATTTCTGTCCTTCCTTTTATAGCAATCTTGGTGTTGGGCTGTTAGGACTACAGTGAAATCCTATTTCAGTGAAATCTTTGTCATAGAATGTCTTAGCAATACAGGCCAGTGGTTTTTAGCTATAGGAAGAAAGAATTAGCTAGAAGCCTTCTCTGTTTCCAGCCTCATCTGTCTTTTTCCCTAGCTTGCCTCCAAAGGAAAAGGTTGTGATGATTCGAAGAAATAGTAGTAAGAATCTGATCTTCTACTTCAAGCCTTCATCAAGGAGATACTATCCCAGAGAACAATTGGGCTTTCCCTCTTTCCGTGTGTGTGTCAGTCAATTAATCAATTAAGTAATATTTATTGAGGGTATACTACGCCAGCCTACTATGTGTAGAGCTAGGGGACTCAGAGAATAAAATAATGAGTTTATAGTCAGGAAGACTTGAGTTCAAATCCAGCCTCAGACACTTATTAGTTGTGTGACTCTGAACAAGTCAATTAATTTCTGTTTGCCCTCATCCACTGGAGAAGGAAATGGCAAGCCAGTCTTTGCCAGGAAAACCCTATACATAGTATGATCCATTAAGAGTCAGATACACCTGAAAAAGACCTATTGGGAATTTTTTAAAAAAGCAAAAATCAGTCCTTCCCTTAGGGATTTTACAATCTAATGGGAGAGATAGCATGCCAAAAACAAACAAACAAACAACAACAAAACAACAATAACCAAAAAAAACCCTCCTTCCAAACAAGCTATACTCAGAAAAAATGGGAAAGAATCAATGATGGGGTTGAGAGTGGAACTGTAACCTGGACTTTTAGAGAGGGACTCTCACAGTGAAACTGTGCCATCATAGAAATGAATCTGCCTAGCTATTTTTGTGCAGATGACCTAAGCTTGGCTATTATCCATGCCCCTCCACCCCATTCCTACTTCCCCTTTCTTTATTGAGATGAGTTTAGAGGAAGCTTTGCTCTAACCTGATCTCCCATGTAATATCCTCCAGCCAACTCCAGTCAAGTGCATGCTTCCTAGAACAAGATGCCCAAACCATCTAGTTCTCTCCAACTGATCCCTTTCTAGTGGGCAGTAACTTATAGGAGGCAATGGCAGTCAGGGGTTGAACTGCTGTTTTCCTCTTACTCCCTGCTGGTCGTTGGAAAGGAGAGGAACTAATTCAATTTGACAAACATTAAATTCTTGGGCTGGGATGCTAAGAGAGAAACAACAACAAAAAAAGACAGTACCTGTCCTTGAAAAGGTTATTTTTTCAATTTAGAGGAGGAAGAGAGTTGAGCGAGGAGATTTAGGGGAGGAAGAGAATAACTTGTTCACTTCTGTGAGCCTTAGATTTCTCATCTGTAAAAGGAAGGGGTGGACCAGTTGACCATCTAAGGTCTCATCCAACTCTAAACCTATGGTACGATTGAATTTTTAGTACAGTGAATATCAGAGCAGTTAAGTGATTTAATAATAGAAGCTGACAGCTAGCACTTATTTGTGCCAGGCACTGTGCCAAGTGCTTTACAATGATTATTTCTTTTTAGCTTCATAACAATACTGGGAGGAAGGTGCTATTATTTTCTCCATTTTACAGATGAGGAAATTGAGGCAAACAGTTTAAATGACTTGTCCAAAGCCACACAGTTAGTAAGTTGCCTAAGGCTGGATTTGAACTTAGGTCTTTCTGATTAATGTTTTCCATTATATTAGGTTGTTTCTCCTGCATACTATTGTGATACAGGAGCCACCTGCCTGTGGCTGCTGGAGGTCTAACTCGGACCTGTAGAATGGGGCTTTTCATGTGAAAGGATGATGATAATATAAGGAGACTGAGAGGCAGTTGTTGTTCTCTGACCTCCCTACTGAGAGGCAGTTGTTCTCTGACCTCTCTCCTCTTCCCTCTGCCTCCAATTTATTTCATTCCAATCCACAAGCAACACCTGTGTCAGTAAAGGCTGCTTTGCACCTCCTTCAGATGTTATGATTCACAGCTGTGGAGGCTCTCGGAGAATTGACCTGCCCCTTCACCTAGCCATGGTCCTTAACAATATAGATTGCTCTTATGCTCTCATTAGCATCCCTTACCCTCACAATCAAGGTGAATTAAGTGGACTTGTGTCTTCCTATTTCCAAAAAAGTACTTCAGACTTCCCTTTTCCTGTACACTTTGATGGGCAACCTGAAAAACAGAGGAGTTGGGGTGGTACATCCCCAGCTTCTTGGAGCTCTCTGTTTTGGGGGGAAAAAAAGAATATGGCCCAATGTAGCTGTAGTTACTGTCTTTGGAGGTAGGATTAGTAGTTTCTAATTGGTCTGTTACTTGCTTAACTGCATCCCAGTCCCCAGGCAATTGCTTTTTCCCTTCAGTGGGTCCAGGGAATCAATTTAAACTGCTAGCACAGGGATTTGGGGATCTCTGAAAGCTATCACTCAGGAGAGGAAGGAGCATAGATTTGCCTCCTGGTAAGGAAAATTTTTCCCAGGATTACTCCTTGGCCTAACTCCACACCCTGTGTGAACGGCTATTCCATAAATATTGCTAAATGTTGATGCAAACCAGCTTGTGTGAGTATTTGGCTGAACTTAAGCTGTTACTGTGTGACCACGGATGTGGGGAGGTTAGTCCCTCCCTAAGAAGAGAGATAATAATAGCTAATAATAGCTAACATTTATATAACACTGTGTGCCAGTCATTGTGCTAAATGCTTTATAATTATCATCTCATTTGATTCTGACAACAGCCTTGAGAGGCAGGTGGTATTATGGTCCCCATTTTACAGATGAGAATAGTGAATGGTTGGATGGAATTTGGGGATCATGGGAAAGAATGGTAAACCACTATCCCTGCCTTGTGTTTGAGTTAGGATTCCTTTATAATTGCCACCTCCCTTCTTTCTCATATGTAAACTTTAAAGTAATACATAAATCTTGTTTTTTATTATCATTAATAAGGCACTATATAACTGCTATCTATTAATAAATTGTTATTTCTGCTAGATTTTGTTATTTTGTTGTTGTTATTCAGTCATGTCCAACTCTTCATGATCACATTTGGGGTTTTCTAGCAAGGACACTGGAATAGTTTGCCATTTCATTCTCCAGCTCATCTTACAGTTGAGAAAACCAAGGTAAATGGGGTTAAGTGACAGAAGGTCACACAGCTAGTATCTGAGGCCAGATTTGAACCAATGAAGATGAACCTTTCTGAGTTCATGCCTGGTGTTCTATCCCCTGCACCATCCAGCTACCCACTAGCAAAGATCTGTCATTTGGGCAAGAAGACTGTGGGAAAGGGGGAGAAAGTAAAAGCTTCCTAAATTACTCCAATGTAAGTCATTCTTATCTTCTACTATATCTTATCATTTATTCTCAATTCTCTTGGAGCAGGCAATGTTGGCCATTAAACAGTCAGTTCATGGGCTTTCTGTCCATATGGTGGAATGGAAAGAATACTAGACTCAGATTCTGGTTCAAAATGTTTCCCAGATGGGAGATGATTGGCCAGTTACTTAACTTCCCTGAGCTTTGGCTTTTCCATCTGAAAAATGGGAATATTAATTCTCTCTACCTGCTTCACAGGGTAGTTGTAAGGAGCTTCTCTGTTAGCTTTACAATTCTATGGCAGTGTGAACTGTTATTCTTTGTTAATCCCTAGTTCAAATATATTCTTGCTAATTTCCCTTGTGAGTAGGATTACATGCTACCGTCCATAATAATAAGGGCTTTTCTTTTTGGATCTAAAACTTTAATAGAGGCTGTGAAATCATCTTAGCAGTAAGGATTTCATGGGAATTTTGGGGGTATTGTCAGGATCAAAAAGAGGGATGTTATATGGAGCCAGAGGAAGGGAGGAAATAAAATTAATTAAATCTGCAAATAATATATCATTTAATCTCTACAATAAGATAATTTCTATTATTATCCTCATTTTACCATTGAGGGAACTGAGGCAGACAAAGGTTAAGCTATGTCGAGGGCTGCATAGCTAATAAGTGTCTGAAATCAGATTTGAATTCCAGTCTTCTTGACTGCAAGTCCAGTTCTCTATTCCCCATACCATTTAGCTACCTCTAAGGAAGTAGATTTGAATCCCAGCTCAGCTACTTGGGCAAATCATTTCTGAAGTTTCTAATCTTTGGTATCCTTATCTGTAACTAGAATAAACCACTTCCCTCACAGAATTTAAGACTTTGTAATCTTTGAGTGTTTGTTCAGTCATTTTAATCAATTCTTCATGATCTCATTGGAGATTTTCTTGACAAAGACACTAGAGTGATTTACTATTTCCTTCTCTAGTCCAATTGACAGCTGAGAAAACTGAGGCAAAGATGGTTAAGTACCCAGGGTCACACAGCTTGTAAGTGTCTGAAATCAGATTTGAAAAGGAGTATTTCTGTCTTCAGGCCTAGAATGCTATTCTGTATGCCATCTAGTAAATCTTAAAATGCTTTATAACCTGTGAGTAGTGATGAAATAATGGGGCAGGGTAGGATTGAGAAATCTCAAAAGAGTTGATGATTTCAGATTTCTTATTTCTTATTCACATAATGCTTTAATAAGCTTATATTATTAGAAGGAGGGAGGGAAGACAACAGAGCACATTGGATCACTGTACTGAAGATCTCCTTTTGCTCCCAAAGAAGACCCCTACTATTTGTCAATATGAAAAGATTCTCTTAATAAAAATATAAACTGAACCTAACTCATCACTTTACATGTGAATGGATTAAATAATCCAATAAGACAAAAGTTAGAAATTGAATAAGAAAACCAAACTCCAAAATCTGTGGCTTATCAGTATTGTTTAGAATGTTTTCTCTTCACTTCTTTCTTTTTCCTTTAAAAAATTGTCATATATCGAATAGGTCTAGTGAAGGAAAAAGAATACAAGAAGAAATTAAGCAATGTAACAACAAATTATATCAACAACAATGTTAAAAGATTTAAAAAAAGATTCCCTTAAAACCTCCTGTTTCTTGAGTCTTTTTTTGAGTTACTGCTTTATATGAAAAAGATTCAGAGTGCTTCTGTAAGCCCACCTCAGGCATCCATGGACACCACATGGAGGGTTCTCTCTGCTTCTCTGTGTTCTCCATGAAAGAGTCTTTTGATGCTTTGGGTCTCTGAAGGTGGCTAACTAGCTGTTGTGGTAGATAGAGTACTGGTTTTGGAAACAGAAAGGCTCATTTTCCTGAGTTCAAATCCTCAGATACTTACTAGCTGTGTGATCTTGGGTCCCCTAATCCTATTTACTTCTGTTTCTTCATTTATAAAATGAGCTGGAGAAGGAAATGGCAAACCACTCCAATATCTCTGCCAAGAAATACCCAAATAGGGTCATGAAGTGTTTGACACAACTGAACAAAAAATAAAAATGTACCATAATTCTTTTTAAAAATCAATTGTTCTATTTTTACTGGTTCTATATGTATATTAACTTATTTAACACACTTTTTTCATGAATCACGTTGAAAGAGAAAAATCAGAATAAAAGGGAAAAAACACGAGAGAAAAAAAAAACAGAAAAAAAGTGAATATAGTATGTGTTAATTTACAATCAATCTCCATAGTTCTCTTTCTGGATCCAGATGGTGTTTTCTATTATAAAGTTTGCTGGGATTTCCTTGGATCACTGAACCACTGAGAAGAAGCAAGTCTTTCATAGTTAGATCATTGCACATTCTTGCTATTATTGTGTACAATGTATTCCTGGTTCTGCTTGTTTCATTCAATATCAATTCATGTAAATTTTTCTAGTCTTTCTAACATCAGCTTATTCATCATTTTTTGTAGGACAATAATATTCTATTACTTTTATAAAATATAACTTATTCAACCATTCCCCAATTGATGGGCATCTACTTATTTTCCAAGTCTTTGCCACCACAAAAACAACTGCTACAGATATTTTTGCACATGTGGGTTCTTTTCCCTCCTTTATGATTTTCTTGGCAATCTACCATAATTCCATGTTGCTGAATGGGAACTAGTTCCTCTTCTTTAAACTGGCAATGAAGGGCCTTCACAATCTGGACTCTACCCTGTTGATCCAGTGTCCCAATATTTCTCCAAATAATTCTTTGGTCCTAGGAAGTCTGGATTTTTCCCCATAAAAGTTAGGTTAACAACCACCACCTTTCCTTTGCTCATCTCTCTCCCCTTACTCGAGATTCTCCTCTCCGACTAAATTCCATCTGTCCTTCAAGACCCAGCTCAATGTTCTACTTCCTCACTAGTTAGCTTTGCTGACCCCTACAGAATTCATTGCTTTTCCTCTCTTGAATTTCTCCAAAACTTACAGTCTGGATATTATGCAATCTAGCAATAATTATATTATTTTACATCTTGTAATGTTTATTTGGTGTGTGTAAGTGTATTGACTAATTGGATTATAAATTTCTTGAAGGCATATCTTCCCTTGAATGCTTAGCATAATTTAGGTACATCACTCAGGACATGGGTTCAGAATCAAAGAATCCTTACTTAGAGACCTGACTTCTGTCTACCACAGTCCATGTTCTTTCTACAACTCATCAGCTAACCAATCAGCCATGAAGTATTTTCTAAGCAACTTCCTTTTGAGGAATCCCTCTGTTGGCACTGTAGGCATTGTATGACATGGTCACCCAGGGTTTAGGAGTGGGTGAGGCTCATGATGAAGGAGCTATCAAGCATCTCCTCCTAAGGAAATCTAAAGACAAAAAGCTGGGCAGTCAATCAGTTTAGAACTGCCAAGTCTACCTGTAGGGTCTCTAGCCTAGGGCAGGACCTCCTATCCCAAACTCCATTACCCTGAGATTTCTACCCTTCTCTTCATTGTGACTCTGTTTCATACTGGTGTCTGAGACTCCTCAAAGAGGAGACTATCATGGCAATTCTTTGCTCTGGTTTACTTAATTTTTCTGAGCAAAACTGGAATGGTTTCCCATTGCTTGAGTTATCCCTATAAGGAAAACTATAGGGTCTCTATAGGATCACATTGTTTCTCTTTTCCTTATTCATGTCCTCCTCCATCTGCATGTTTTTTAGCACAGGTGGAATCAGTTCAAATGAACCTAAAGTAGCCCTTCTAATTGCAAATGCACACAGAAGAAGAGTAATTAGAACAGAGATTATAAACCCAAGGCAGTAGTATTCCATGCTCCTACTGCTCCTTGTGCCCAAGGTCCCTTCTCCCTCCATGCTAAGCAGTCCTGGAGATCCTTTCCCTACTGTTGGCAAAGTGTGAAATAATTGGCCCTTCTTCAGAGATCATTCTCATCTCATTCCTAAAGAAGGGACTTTACTCATCAGTTCTGACAGGGAATATAGGGACAAGCAGGAAAGATGGGTGAAGCTGACTGACTATTGTGGGTCTTCCTGATCATTGTACTGTTTGTCATTTCAGACTGGAGGCCTGTGCTCAGCGTAGCAGCCTTGGACTGTGCAGACGAAGCCAATTCAGAAATCTGCCGGGACTTTGGGATCATGGCTTACCCTACTGTAAAGGTAAGGGGTCTTGAACTGTGAGGGGAAAGTTGAGCCACAGGAAGGGAGAGGTTTTGGAAGGGGAGCCTGGTGAGAAGTAGGACATGACAATGTTGGTTGTCTCTCCTCAGCCCTCGTCCTGAGTATCTGGGTCTCTGGCTGTCATTTCAACTCAACAGAGCTCTAGGGATAAAGGATCAAACCTGCTGACTTGTACTTGTCCCACTGGAATATTTGTCTTGGAAGCAGGAATGTTACCTTTATACTTTGTTTGCTAGGGGTGGAAAGCAATTATTTTTGATAGGCAGAAAAATCTCTTATCTAAAAGGGATGTGGCCCTGCCCAAGGGGAAACCTGAACTGTTTAATTTAGGCTTTAAAGGACTCTTTGCCAGAAAAATGCTTTTGTAAAACCAGACCTACTGACTTGCTAGGGCTCTTTCAACTGGATCTTGTAACTGAAAAACTTGTGTAGCCTTTCAGGCTACACTACAGTAATAGTCTATGGACATGAATTCAGTCTCAGAGAGCTTAAGGGGCCTGTGAATGTCCTAATAATAGTAGTAGTAGTAGTAATAACACATGATAATACGGGAACAGGATGAGATCCATATCACTATCATCCTGTCACTAAACTTTTCCCAGAGATGCTTTCAGTGAGCCAACAGAAGAAAAACTTAAATAATAGTAATATTTGAAACATCCACATAAATGGATAACATCAAATAATATGGCTTCACCAAAAAACAAAGTCCTCCCTCCCATTAAATGGCTTCCTTCTTCTATAGAAAGTTTCTCTAATGATATCAAGTCTAAATAACATTTCAATGATTATAAAATTCTTAACTTACACCAAGGAAAAATAGAGATGGAAGGCTTTGTTCTGCAGCTTGGAGGTCGAATTGAACCAATGGATGAAAATTATACTTAAAAATACCTTGGTCTTCTCTAGGGAAGGCATATATACCTGGGGAAAACCAAACTAAGTTTTAAGTATAGAATCAAAAAGGCCTTCAAGGGTGACATCCACATGAACTCAACCATACTTCAAAAAAGTAGCTCCAGATAATGACTGAGTCATGATCATTTATTCACAGAAACAAGAATATTTATGGTCATTACCACCAAAAATTACAAATAGATTAGCTTTAAGCAGCCCAGACTTATGGAGCAATGCAGATTATTCAAAAAATAGTAGGAACTATATATCACTATAGGTGGCAAATATTTAACGTCTTAGTAGATACTAATACAAGAAGATATGACCTGTTGGCCAGACTTAACACAGTAAAAGGTTTTTTCCTTTTTATAAATTAATAGATGATAATATCCTGAAATACAAATACAGATCTCAAAATATTCTTGAGAATTCAGTATATAAGTTGTTCAGAAACTAGACATAGACTTTCCACATTCATCCAAGGATAACAGTTTTCCATGAATATTTGAGAACAACATTTTTAATAGATTCACTTAACTCAGTATTCATAATCTCTAAAATATGTAAGATGAAAACATTTTAAAGTATAGAGACATCTCAAAAGATTTTCTCAGAAGGATTTCTACTAGCTGAAGAAATAAAAGAATGAGATAATAACTTTAACATATTTAACATGTATTGGTCAACCTGCCATATGAGGGAGGGGGTGGGAGAAAAAAGGGGGAAAATTGGAGCAAAAGGTTTGGCAATTGTCAATGCTATAAAATTACCCATGCATATATCTTATAAATAAAAAGCTATTTTAAAAAAAAAAAAAGAATGAGATAATAATGATGAAAAATAACTAATATTTTTCTGAACTTTAGTATTGCCCAGAGCTTTGTGTGTGTGTGTGTATATATATATGTATATATATATGTGTGTGTGTGTGTGTTTATATATGTATATAAATCAATCAAACTGAAAAATCCATTACCTTAGCCCTATATCTTTATGCCCTACCTAGCTCCCAGACCTATGAACCAGAAAGCTCTCACAGTCACTACTCTCAAATTTGCCTATGTAGGCAAATGTAGGTGCCTATAATATTAAAGAAGAACTCTCTTCCAGAGAAAATAGTGGGGACAACCTTGAGAAAGGGACCTATCATCTCAAGCTCAAGTCTGGCAGGAACGCTCCCCTACCTCACTCTGGGGCATCCACAGTTTCATTGAAATCTTTTCAGTAATCTAAAAGGAAGTCCCCACATAGGCACAAAACAGCAATATTCCCTTAACAATCTGGTGGTCCATACAGAGGGTTTCTGTCCCATTGCTCTGAATTACTTTCTTTGTATTGGAGAGAAAAATTCAATTTGACTTTTCACAAACCTCCACTACCCCAGGTAATAAAAATAGATTTTCCTTATTTCTTTTGGAGTCAAGAATGGCTTAAAGCTAGAGAAATTTCCTTTTTTTGGCCATTGAGGGCTAATCAGGAAATCCATTTGGATTTGAAAAGCAAGACTTGGCTTTCAGTAACAGGATGCCTTTGAATCTAATGGTTCTTTCAGTCCAAACAGCCAGGAACCACTCTGCTTGCTCCTCCCTTCCCCTTCCCTCCCCTTCTGACTCCTTGCTCAAAAAATATCCATCTCTCCCCCCACTTTTTTTTCCATCCAGGAAACAAGATTTCTAAGGTCTGAAAGTTTTACTGCTGTTTGTTTGTTTATTTGAACTCTTTTCCTTGTAGCTTTCTTTTTGTGAGAACCTCCCAGTCTTAATTCCCACCGAGAGAGACGAAGGCTACCTTTCACATGTTAGGCCACTGTTTAGAACATGAGGTTTTGTAGATCCCCAAATCTCAGGACATTGTCCTCTCTGGTGCCTTAAGCCATGATAGGACTACAGGCTCCCATCTCTCAAGACAGCAATTCAAAGCATTTGACTATAACTGATCAGTCTGAGGAACTGGAAGAAGCCAGAACCTGCTGCAGTCATTTTGGGATAGAATATTACTGATGCATTTTTCATTTGTGTCAAAAAACCAGACTTCTTTTCCATGTTATTATTGCTCCTTTAGATTATACAAATAACATTTTTTATACAATAGATTGTACTTGTATAGCCCTTGAGAGATTAGATTATTTGCATATGATCATATAGATAATAAGTAACAGCTGAGATTCACATCTAGATACTCTCTCTCCACATTTATACCTTCCCCTAAAGCATACTATATCCTCCGTCTATTCCCTTAATCACTGAATAGGTATGCCTTCATCCAAAATGAGATCCTTTGAAGACTTTAGCTGAAAAAGCTTAAGGCTTCCTGCTGCATCTAGGGCTATTTCTAATCATTCTGATCCATATCTGGCCACTGGATCCAGGTGGCTCTGGAGGAGAAAGTGAGACAGGGGACCTTGCACAGCACCTCCCTCACTGAAATCCAATTCACTTGCATGTCACCTCTCTGATATCATGGTCCCCTTCGAGAAGGAAAGATAATCAACAACTCACAATGCTAGCACCCTAGTTTGGGGGCAGCTAGATGGCACAATAGTTTGGAATCAGAAAGGCTCATCTTCATGACTTCAAATCTGGTGTCAGGAACTTACTAGCTGTGTGACCCTGGGCAAGTCAATTAACCCTATTTGCCTCAGTTTCCTCAGCTGTAAAATGATCTGGAGAAGGAAATGGCAAACCACTTCCATGACTTTTGCAAGAAAATCCCCAATGGGACCATGAAGAGTCGGGCAGGACTGAAAAGCACCCTCATAAGGGATCCCCCTGCTTCCAATCTCTCCCCTCTTCAGGCTCTCTTCCAAACAGCTGCCGAAGTGGACACAAGTTTGATTTTGTCACTTCTCTGATGCAACAGTTCCCCTTTGTTTATAGAATAGAATACAAACTGAAAGGGATTTGGGGGATATAATCCAATTCTCCTTCATTTTACATGTTCCCAGTTCTGTGAGTTGAATTTGAACCCAGCCCTCCTGATTTTGTCTGGTTATCTCTCATTAGGTTATGCTTCTACATATATTATCTTATTTGATTTACCAGCATTTACCAATAGATATTTATGTACCCACTTTATAGATGAGGCAGCTAAGGTTTTCCAAGGCTAAATGACTTGACCAGGAGCACTCAGTTGGCAAAAGGTCTTTTGACTCTGAGGCTAATGATCTTCCTCCCTATACCTATGATTAGAGAATCACAGAATTTCTGTAGGACATGCTAAGAAGTCCTTGAACCCAAGCCATGTGTCACAGGGATTTCAATTGGGGTATGTCCAAATCAATGGACATCAGTCTTTGATTGAAGATCACTACACAAGAGGGAGAGCATTTCCCACCCCTTGGTAGCTCGTTCCATTTTGGGATAACTACAGTTTGGGAAATTTTTTCCCTCACATTGAGCCTAAGTCATCATCTGTACCAGTGTTCCCTATTGCTTCTCATTTGACCCTCTGGGATCAAGCAGAATAAACTTAATTCTTCTTCCATGTGCCACCCCTTCAAATACATGTAAAACACTATCATTTCCCTCCTCAGCTTTCTAAATCAAATTGACCTCAATCTAGGTCTTTGTCACATTTCATTTATAACTTATGGCCATAGTTAATTTTTTTTGATGTTGTCACCACCTTTGGCAGACGAGTGAAACTATTTTTAAAATAAATAAGACAAAAGAATTAGGATTACCAATTCCTAGAGTGGGGTCTAGAGCCCATCTCTGATACATACAGTTATATAATGCTGGTCAGCTCCCAGCTGCCTAAGGCTTCTCTACGAGGTGCCAGAAAGGTGCTGACTTGCATGGGTAAGGAATCCCCTATCCTAGTTTTTGTTCCCTATATCTTATATTTCAAATACTTGGTATGGAGGCTACTACCACTTCAGTTGGATCCAGCCATCATTTATTAAATCTGTTTTCTGTAAAGCTCTATGTTCTCACACCTGCGGGAAACAGGCCGGGGATCTTGCTGCTTGCTTTGATGGCCAAATGTTCCTAAGGTACAAAGTACATTGTGTGTAGTGTTCATTCATCTATCACCAGGTGCGTTCTGTTCCAGACAGAGTGAAGTGGGAGATAAGTAGAGTAGGAGGAAGAGGGAAGTCAGGGAAAAAATTATAGAGAGATAGAGGCTTACAGGGCTTGAATCTCCCAGTGCCCAAGTCCCTTTGTGGAAGCAAATTATGCACATTAGCAAGGCCAATTTTGCCAGTTGTGGGCTGTTGTCCTAAACATATCAACTCATTCCTTAGAAATCAAGAAGGGCTAAGTCACTTCTTTAACCATCTGATTTACAAGAAAAGCAGGTCTAGTCTGTACAATCCCTGCAACTAGGAGGAACCTCAGTGGATCATAATCCATCCTCTGCCTCTTAGAAAGACCACACCTCAGATGGACCAGCGAGTCATCAACCTACTTCTTAGAGAACTAATCTCTCTTGGTGGCCATTCAATAAGCCTTCAGATCAAAAAGGTGTGTGTGTGTGTGTGTGTGTGTGTGTGTGTGAGAGAGAGAGAGAGGGGGGGGGGGGGGAGAGAGGGAGAGAGAGAGAGATGACACTTATCTGGGTTCAAATCCTGACGGATTCTTACCACCTATGTGGCCTTGGACAAGTTAGTCATTTGTGAAATCAGAGAATTAGGTTGGATGACTTGAAGGACTCTCCCAACTCTAAATCTGAAATTCTGTGTATTCTTTTCTTAAATTGCTTGGGATTTCTTGGTTCCTGGAGTTCTAGGTGACAAGAGGAAGCAGAAAAAATGGCCTTATTGGCTCAGCATTGGGGCTGATGTTTTCTCTGGCAGCTGACAAAGCCATGGGTCAATTTTTACTTTGATTCTCTAGCTGTCTTTCCCAACCAAAGAAAATGGAGACAACCACAGGTGTGTGATGGAGAAAGCCAGAGAGTGGGTGGTTGGTTTCTTCCTGTCTTATCCACCCCTAGCTGAGTATCTGGATTCTAGTGGAAAGTTGTGGGATGGGCCATCGAGAGTATGGCTTCTGTGTGTGTTGGGTGTCACGTAAGACTTCTAAATCCAAAGCCCAAGGGCTATGGGTGTCAGTCACCCACAGGGCTGACAGGGAAATATTGTGAAGATGGAAGTCATTGTTATTGCATTCTCTTGAAGATTATCCTAGCCAATAAAAGACCAACAGTAGTGACTTACATGTTATCCTCCAAGGAGGGGCTGGGTTAAGTTATAATAACAGGACTTTCCTAGAAAGTCTGTTCAAAAATGAGGAAGTCTGAATGTCCAAAGGGGTATGTTAAGGCAAGAGGAGGGTGGGGTCAGGTGACTGAAGCATGGACACGCAAGCCCTTGGGTACTCCGGCCATCTGTGGCACTATCGCTTTCGGGTTCCTCGTCACCTTTAACAAACAGCTCAGCTTCCATCTGGTCCAACCTGTTTAGCAAACACTTGGTTTTAAGGCGGGCTCCAAGTCTGTGTCAGGCTTACGTCAGGCCCAGGGCTGATACACAGCTGGAGGTAAACAAAGGGAGCCAAAAAGGGAGGGGCCAGTTTGCCTAGTGATGTGGATGGTACTTACTCAGAGCTGGAAACTCTAGCTCTTTTGGTAGACATCCCTTAGCAAGCTGTGTAGTGGGCAAACTTGGGGAAGTTCCCAGCCCTCAGAAGAATAAAAAAGAGAAGAGCTTTTTGGTTTCCAGACTCCAGAAAAGAAACCAATCAGAAAAACTGGGAAAAAAGGTTTATCAAGAATCCCATGTCTTTATTTCCATAAAGAATACCTTCTTTGCTCATTCCTTCACCTTTCCTTTTGGACATTCAGATCTAATGTAAACATCCCTTTCTGTCAAGAATGTCAGAAATAGCTACCTATCAATCAGTCAGATGTTGATTGAGTGGGAACAATGTACTTAATACTGTTCTGGGTGATATGAGGGAAATACAGATAAGGAGATATAATGCTTGACCTTAAAGGAGTCTAGTTGGGGAATAAGACATTAGCACATTTACAAAAGGAAAAATCATCTTTGGTCTCAAGAAGCTTACATTTTTACTGAACTAATATTCACACATGTGAACCTTTAAAGTCTTAAGTCCGACTTCTTCATTTCACAAATGAGGAAACTGAAACTCAGAGAGGTAAAGTTACTTACCTAAAGTCATAGAGGTGATAAGTGACTGAGACAGGATTCTAATTTAGATCTGGTGACTCCAAATTTAGAGCTTTCCCCAATGAACCCATTTTCCCTCTCACACAGGCCTCAGTGATATTCAACTTGACTCCAAGTTATAAGCCCTTATCAATGAAATCTTTTTTCCTTTCCGTGAAAGGGGCTGTTGTCCAAATTAACAGTGGGGACCTTGACAATATTCACTGCTTTCCCAATTCAACAACCATTTATTAAATGCCTATTGTGAGCAGTTCACTCTTGTTGGCGTTGATTTGGGGAGGTACAGGGAAAGAGGATGGAGGTTGGAAAAAGTAAATGATGTCCTTTGTTAGAAGCAAAGAAAGGAAAAGGAAGCAGTCCTTTTCTGAAGAGAACATTTATTCCAAAAGTCTTAATTACCTGTTTCCAAGATGGCAAGCTGGCTCCCTGAGGCACGGCACACCTCCCAGGAATGACGATAAAGAGGTGCTTTAGCCTGGGAACAAAAATGCAGCTTGGCTTGACTCTAAAAATATTCCCACTTGGGCTCCCACAGATGATCAAAGGAAATGCTCCTTAATTGGCCAGTTATGGAAATAGTGAAAGGGACATGGAAACAAGGAAAGGCAGAAAGATTCTTCTTTCCAATTCAATACTTGTTACCTACTTTCTTTTTTAAAAATTTAATTTGTTCCATTAACAATCATTTCCCCCCTCTTCTACTCCTTCGATTTAACAAAAAAAGAAGAAAATTTGTGTAACAAACAAGGCAAATTCCTATAATGACTATGTCCAATAATGTTTGTCTCATTTTGTAACTGGATTTCACTACCTCCCTGTCAGGAGATAAAGATCAGCTTTATCTTTAGTTCTTGGGAATAGTGTTTTGTTATTGTATTAATCAGAATCCTCAGGTCTTTCAAAGATTTTTTTATGTTCTCCCAGTTCTGCCCAGTTTGCATCAGTTCATATAGGTCTTCGCACTTTTCTCTGGAACCATCCATTTTATCATTTCTTACTCCATTATATTTGTATACCATGATTTGGTTAGCCATTTCCTAATAGAGTCACCCCCTTAGTTAACTGTTATGTACCTTGTTAAATATAAAACACAGAACAGAGGAATACAGAGATAAATAAGGCAAAATCCTTTGATCTTAAAAAGATTGTAATCTAGTTGGGGAAAGAGTAGATAAAACAAATATACAATATAAATATGCAATAATAAAATGGGTTATGATTAGAACTATCAAATATATAGTAAATATATATATATAGTATATTTTTATGTACATATATAAACATATGTACATGTGTGTGTGTCAAAGTTGTTTTGGAAACTTAGAGAACAGAAAGTTTACATGCATATGGAGGGATATCCAGGAGGTGACATTTGAGCTAGGTCTTGAATGATTTAGAATTTAGAGTGAACAACTTGAGCAAAGGCAGTGGGGGAAAGGGAGAGTAAAAAACATGTTAAAAGAATGGTGAGCAGTTCAGCTTAGATGGAATGCAGACCATGTGGGAACTGGGAGAGATAGATCAGTAAAAATTGACTGAGAACAGAGAATTAAGGTCTTTGAATGCCAAGCTAAGAGGTTTCTTTATTTGGTAAGTTATAGGAGACATTTAACATTTTTAATCAGGGACTGACCTGATCAGACCTGGATATTAGGAAGATTAATCTGGCAGCAATGTATTCACTAGTTGAATACTATTGAATAGTTTAGAAGATGCTACAAAGATTGGAGTTGGGAAGAGCAGTTAAGATGTTGCTGTAGTAGTTCATGAGAAATCATAGTAGCCATTGCTATTGTAATACAGAGTAATGAGGACCTGAAATAGGATTAGGAAACTGTAATGGATAGAAGATACCTGGAATGATAAAAGCACTGCAACTAGGGTGGTAGTTATATAAATGGAGAGAAGGGGATGGATTGAGAAGGGGAGGGTGTTGTAGAAAATAGTATTGTAGAAATGACAAAATGTATCTGTGTGGGTGGGGGGAAGGATTTATGAATTCAGGAAGATTCCAAGGTTGAGTACATGAATGGCTAGAAGAATGGTGGTGCCCTTAGGGGAAAAGAAAAAGTCAGGAAGAGCAGAGGGTTTGGGGAAAAATATGGTGAGCACCATTTTGAATGAACTGAGTTTAGATACCCATAAAACATCCAATTGAAAATGTCCAGTAGGCGGTGGGTGATCCAGGTTTGTAGTTCAGGAGATACTATTTAGCGCTATTTAGATCCGGGAATCTTCAACATAGATAGATTATAGGGGTAAGAACCAGATCTATGATATCCCTTAGTATAAGGAACTCTCAGATGAGGAAACTCCCAGTACCAATGCAAGTCAACACTTTCTCTGTACTGAGAATACTCTGAAGATGAGAATGACCAATATGGATCAGAGGCAAAATTTGAACCCAGATTCTTTTTATTCTAAAGCCCCTCTAGCTATGAAAAGAAATTCGGATCAGCTTGGGAAGACTTTATGGTCTGATACAAAGTAATCAGAACCAGGAAAACAATATACATAATGACTAATGTAAATGGAAAGAAAAACAACAAAAAGAAACTGCATGCTACATAACTATAATGACTAAATCTGATCTTGAAGATAACATTAAAATGCACTTCCTTCCCTTCTGTGTAGATGTGAGGGAGTATGGGAATAATATATATACTGTCAGCTTCAGTTAATATGTTGGTCAGTTTTGCTGAACTGATTTTTTTTTTTCATTGTTGTTAATGTATGACTCTGGGGAGATAATAGGATAGGGATAGATTTGGAAATGAAGTTTTTACAAACTATATCTATCTATTAAGCCTAGTCACAAAGGAATGGAGTTAAGAATGTAGGCAGAAGGATGCCTTTCTTCCTGAGGCAGGAATAGAGTAAAGGAATAGAGAAAGGTTAAGAACAAAGATTTTTAGGTGTGGATAATAGTGAGGGAAGATAAGGGAACTCAACTTGGATATAGTTGATTTTAGAACTTAGATTAAAGTACATAAATTATGCTGAGATTCTGGCTATGAGGGACAGAGGGCCTGGAGGTCAAAGTCTTTTCAAAGTTGCACTTTACCTTCATTCAGACCTTATTTATCATCTGTAAATTCATATATAAATGCAAAACAGTGGAGAGTATTGGGGTGCTGATGATAAAAGGGGATACCAGAGTCCAGATACATACTAAATCGTGGATGTCGTGTGTGTTTGCTTTCAGTATTTTAAAGCCTTCTCAGACAGCTCTTCTCTTGGAACAGAGTTTTCAGGTATGTATCTATAGCCTGTTCTTGGGTCTGGCTGACCTGGTCAGACACTTCCAATGTTCTCTCTGATTTCCCAGCCCCTTCCTACTCCCATCACATTTCCGTCTTTCTTTGTGGCGACTGAGAGGACATAGCTTATGGACACCTGAAGGTTGTCCTTTGAAAAATTCCTTTAGGAGAGAGAGAGAGAGAGAGAGAGAGAGAGAGAAGAGAGAGAGAGAGAATATAAAAGAAAGAAAAGAGAGAAAGAAAAGAGAGAGAGAGAAGAGAGAGAGAGAGAGAGAGAATATATGAAAGAAAGAAAAGAGAGAGAGAGAGAGAAGAGGTCAAAGATCAAATTCTCATTAGCCTTTGTCTTTGCCAGGCAGCATGGCACACACTGGTAATGAAATGGTATCTAAAAAGGCCCTGGATTTTTTACCTCATTCTCAGGTATAAGAAGGGGCTTTTTAGCTAGGATAAGTCTGTGATACTCAAATGGTAAGCAATCAAAGATTGTCCTTTAGATAAGAAAGATCTTTCTCCCAACGAAAGGCATAATTTCCTTGGTTTTGAGTGGGAAATCAATATGCTCCATTCTTCTTTCTTTCTGAGGAATGGGTTGAAGCTCCTTGGTTGAAGCTTCAGGAGTCTCTTTATCTGGTGTAGGTTTCTATGGCCTCTATCGTAGGGGTTTGGACTTTAGTGGCCTAAGTCAAAGGTCTGTGGATCTATGACCTTTTATGAAGAAGTACCCTAATACTTCTGATTCTGGAAAGAACATGGGAGAGTACCCTCCACCCCCTAAGGGACAATGGGGAAGGTCACTGCTAGGCCAGTCAGTCAAAAAAAATTCTAGGGACTTCTAAATCTAGCAAGGATCCTTTCCATAATATAAATTCCCTTCAATCAATATGTGTTCATTAACTGTCCACTAGGTATTAGTGTTTTAGATAAATCTAGATAAATTAAAATATTTAAGGATACAAAGACAGAAGTGAAAGAGTCCCTGTCCTCAGGAAACTTAAATTCCATTGGGTGAGAAAGTATACACATAAATGTATTTATACAAAAGGAGTTATTAACTTTTTTTGTATCATGGATGCCTTTGGTAGTCTGATAAAGCCTATAGTTCTCTTCCCAGAATGTTTTTAAATTATGAAATAAAATGACAAAGGAAACCAATTATGCTGAAATGTAATGATTGAAAGATTTTAAAAACCTAGTTTGAATACCTCAGACTTAGAACCCCGATGTAAAAAAGGTGTCATTCAACAAACGTTAAGAAGGAAACAAGAGATTCTAAGGAGTAAGGATGAGGAGGGAGTATATTCCTAAAGAGTAGAGTCATTGCAAAGATGTAGAGGGGGGACATGGAGTGTTGTTTGTGAAGAACTGGAAGAAGATCAGTTTGGCTAGATCAGAGCATGCAGCCAGAGGAGTCAGTGTATCATAAGTTAGAAAAATAAATTGGGGCCAGATTAAGAAGGGGATTTCCCTAATCTTTGCCACTGAAGAAAGGCCTTTTGGAGTTAATTTTTCCAAATGTTCAATTCCTTCTTTAGTATCTGGGAAAACTGTTGAAGAGCTTCAAGCATCCCTCATCGATGCCCTGGAAACACATCGTGGTGGACGATGGCCCCCATCTTGTCCCCCATTGTCACCAATCAGGTATTTGGAGTCTGACTGATGTTATCCTGTGCTCAAAGACAAAAGGTGTAAGGGGAGAGGGGAGAGCTCAGGGCAGAAGAAGATGGGGCTGATCTGTTATTCCTGTTATCTCCTCCAGGCTGGACCTCCTCCCACAGGGCAGACACAAATGTATCCACCTCTAAGTGATCTCTTTCTATCTCTTGTTTCTCTGTCCCACAAATAGAGACATTCACCAGAGCCCTGATTTCAGCTGCCACTGGTGTCTTAGCAGCTGCTACAGAGGAATTTCCCAGGGATTTTTTGACTTGCCCCACTCCCCACACATAGAATCAGTGGCCTCTGTTGGTCATAATTGGCCAAATGCTGCTCCAGATGAGAAGTTTTGGGAGGTGCGGAGGGTAGATCACCCCACAGACAGGTGTACCTATGGTGGGGTGGAATGGAGGGAGAAGACAGTTGGGATGTGTACAGATTTCAATAGCCATTCACTCTTTTCTTGATATATCTTTGCTAGGTCTTGTCTATTCAACAAATTTTCACACGATTCATTTGTTCATATATCCATTTAACAAATATCTGTAAAATAAAAGATGGCTTCTAAAGTGCCATCTACTGTTAAATCCTATGATCCTATTTTTAAAAGGTTTCCTGTGTACTGAACACTATATCATGGGGTGGGAAAGATATGCCATAAATAATTTTGGATCCAGAACATTTATTTGTTCAGACATGGCAAAAAGAAATCGGCACCCTTTAAGAACAAAGAAAAAAGATAATTACTGCCCAGTTCCTTGAAAGGAAGCCATTTGCTTCCAGCACTTAGTAGGTGCTGAATAAATGCTTGTTGGCTAAATGTTGATTGTTTTGGAAGGGGCAGGTCTCAAGGTTAAAACTTGATATCAATTCTCCTTTATTTATTAATCAAGCTGGTTTCATCCATGGACTGAATGTGGACGGTATATCTATCTTGCTCAGGCTTTCCCAAAGGGATGGTAGCATCAGGACTTAGTCCAAGGGTGATTGAGACAGGTTACTATACTATCTCTGTGGGCCCGTGGACAGTAGAGCCAGGTCTGCTAGGGGAGGGAATGAAACAATATAAATGATCTTGGGTCCAGGAAATTTATTTGGTCAGGCAAGGGAAGAGGGAATTAACAATGCTATTAAGGATTGATGGAGATTCAGCAGACCCATTCTGAACTGGCAGTAGGGAGCTGCCTATTTCCTCAACTGCATACTTATTTATGACTTGAAAGCACTTTATACTCATTAATTACTAGTTTCTTTATAGCTTTCCTCTGGGAGAACTCTAGATTGTTTCCCCAAGCTTTACAAGCAAGAGAACCCAGAGATCCAGTGATGTATTTGTCAAGGATGTGGGTGATAAAGTCCTAGATCAGAACTCAATATGTTCTGATGAATCTTATAACTGGGCTGTTGTCTTATTCAGGAAACTACCTGTGTTCTCCTGGAGCTAATTTGAATTAGCCCAACAAAGACTAGCCAGATACCTGCCATATGCCAGACATCAGAGGTACAAAGATAAAAACAAAACATCTCTTAACTCTCAAGAAGCTTATATTCCACTGGAATGAAAACAAAATATATAGAAAATCAATACAAAGTAGGATGGGAACAGGAGGGAAAAACTAATTTTTGAGGGGATCAGGAAAGGCCTCTTGTAGTTGGAGCTTTAGAAATGAGACTGAAAGGGAAATCAGAGGTAAGGATCCAGTTTTTTTTCCACAAATCGAGAAAATTTATTTTTTCCCTATATTGTGTATACATACATATATTCCTCCACTCCCAGCCCAAAACACATACTCATACATTTTTACTCCTGAGGGCTCTTAAAAGTCTCTCTCCTGGGACCATGGAGAAAGTCTGCTGACAAAAAGTTATGTCTGTAAACCTACCTACTTAGTCATCCCTTTAAAAAGTATTTTGTGTGTATTAAATATCAATAGGGAAAAGGTTAACTATCTACTGGAGGAGATCTTGGAGTATAAATGAATAAGGAAGAGTAGAGTCCAATAGCACTTACTGTTCTGCTCATTTGTATGAAGTTGAAATGAAATTACTTTGGATGTAGCATCTTCCTAAGCAGAATACAACAAGGTAGAGGCTGCTTCAATTTTAACTGTGTCAACAATACTTTGGATGTTTGCTGTTCGTTCAGTCATTTCAGTTGTGGTCAGTTCCTTATGATCCCATTTGACTTGACTGCGATATTGGAGTGATTTGCCATTTCCTTCTCTTGATCATTTTATAGATGAGGAAACTGAGGCAAAAAGGTTAAGTGACTTACCCAGGATCATTTTGCATCAGGTCCTCATATGTATCTGAAGCCAGATTTAGACTCATGAAGATTAGTCTTCCTGACTTCAGGCCTGGTGCTCTATTCATTGTGTCATCTTGCTGCCTCAATTTATTATATATTAGCTGGTGCTTATATTACTTAAACTAACTTGCATTGAACATCTCAGGTACCAGCTTCGAGATCCCATTTTCTATCACTTTATTGAGAGGAATGACTCTAACCTCTTCTGCCATTTCCCTTTTTCTCTTTCACAGTCTATGTGTTCACCAGGATTGCTCAAGGCTCACATGGTCAGCATCTTAAATGTGCTGGTATTATTCATTTTGTTAATTAACTTTATGAAACTGGGTTGTTTTCTAAGTCAAATATATTTTGCTTAAAAGTTTTTTTAATTAACATCTCCAGTTTTTTCTATAACCAACTCTTTTCTTCCCCCAGTGATTTTGGTTTTGTTTGTTTTATTTCTCCCAGTTTTTGGTCTGATTTTTCATTTTGGCTTCTATTCTGTGTCCTCATCTGGAAATGAAGTTGAATTACATGAAGCCCCTTCTGGGTCTGACATGCTATGATTCCTCTTTTTAATGATCATAAGAGAATCAGATTTCAAGTTCCTGTGGTACTTTTTGCATCAGGTCCTTTGCATCCCGTGCCAAATTGATAAACGTTTATTAAATGTTTGGACTGTGCTAAGCATTAAGGATACAAAAAGATTCAAAAATAAGTTCCTACTCTCCAGGAGCTTGCAGTCTAATGTATATGGTTCTTTTTCTACTTTATTGCAGTTCTTGCTGCCTCTGGGCATCCACATTTTTCTCCCAAATTACGTGGATTTGTCATATTGCTGTGTGCATAGCATACCCCACTAAATCTAAATAGCAGATACCCTTCCTTTTTGTTTTTTCCTGAATTCCAGATTTTGACTGAATCAACTGTCTCTTCTTCCATTTGCTTTTATTTCTCTCTTATATCCACTTTCTTTTCATTTGAACCTTTCTCTTGATTTATAAGCATTTGCTTTTTCTCTCCTATATTCCTCCCCCCCACCGGAAAAAAAAAAGAAAATCAATAAATATTCGTAAGCAGCCAAAATAAATTCCTGCATTAGCCAGTGCCTAAAATTGCACGTCTCCTTCTGCATCCCATGTCCACCACCTCTCTGTCAGGAGGTAGATAGCATGTTTCATTATCAATCTTCTGGAGGCTCCAAGAAAGCTAAATCGACTCTCAAAAGAAGGAAGAAGGGATCTAATGAAGGAACAATATTCACTTAGAACTAGAACAAGGAGGTAAAATGCCCATTTTTCCTCTTCCCCTACTGATAACTATAGGTGACTGGTTGCCCCGTGGTTAGAGCATTGAGACTGGAGTTAGGAACACCTGAGTTCAAATACGGTCTCAGATACTAGCTGTGTGATCCTAGGCAAGTCTGCCTCCATTTCCTCAGTTATAAAACAGCACAAACCTCTCAGGATTTTGTGATAATCAAATGAGATAAAATTAGTAAAAGGTGCTTGGTACAGTAGACACATCGCCCTTTTCTTCCCCATGCTTTAAAAGCCTGGGATGAGCTGGCAAGGTATGCCTCTGGCAGGATGATTCGGGAGGTTTTATTGCCATTCTCCGAGTCTTGTGTCATTACCATTGTCTCATACGCACATGGGGAGTCAGATGTTCTTTGGACTGGAGCAATGGCACCCTTTTCCAGTGGGCACAGCCAATGTTATTATCTCTTGCAGGCGGGACGAGATTAATAGTTTCTTCTTGAGAAACAATGATGATTACCTGGCCGTGATCTTTGAGAAGAAGGACTCCTATTTGGGTAGAGAGGTAAGATCACCTGAGCTTGCTGGGGAGCAAGGTGAAAGTTTAGGGATGGGAATTGTTATCATTTGGGGTGGGGTGGGAGTGGGGTTTGACCTGCCAGCTGCTTTCACTTGGGAGACATCTGCTGGGGGAGACAGGTACTACAGGAGCTTTGTGGCAGAATCATAGAAAAGGAACGAATTAAAATAAAATCAAATATAAAAAAAGAAAAAAGAAAAAAGAAAAGGAACGAATTTTAAAAAGCAGCTGTCCCAGTGCTCTCTTTTTATAGATAAGGAAACTGAGGCTCAGACATCTTAGATGTCTAAGGTCACAGAAAAGTCAAATGACCCAACTGGGATTAGAATCAAAGGCTTCAGATTTTTTTAAATTGTATTTTGTTTTGGTTTTTGGCTTTTTTTTTTTTTGGATCAGACCCGTGATTTCATTAGTATTGGGTAATTCCTTGGGGGGGGGGCGGGAAACAGCAACAAAATTACCTATGCAGTCTGACTGACTCTTGCTCTGAAGCTTAGAGCCTTAGAGAACATGGACCTGGGGGAGAGAAAAGGGAGGGGATGAGTGCCAGCAGAGAGAATTGAACCTTCCTTCAGAATCTGGATTTCTGATGTACTAGCGGTGTCAGACCCAAGTACAAATGGACCCCTGTGGGCTCAGAAAACCTCAAGTAAAAAGGATTGGTGTGATATTTTTATTTTTATTTATTTTGTTGAACATTTCATAATTACATTTTAATCTGGTTTGGTAGAGTGTCCATGTTGGGGGGGCAGCGTGTGTCAATATACCTTAGCTGCCCCTTTCCCAAGGTTTTTCCCCATCACATTGCCTCCCTCTCTGTCGCCCTTTGTCTCTCTCTCTCTCTTTTTCCCTTCCTCCCTCTTTTCTCTGTCTGTTTCCCTTCCATCCTTCTCTTTGTCTTTGTCTCTCTGGGTCTGTCTCTCTCCCTCCCCCTCCTTCTTCCTTCTGTGTCCCTGTCTCTTTGATTCTCTCTCTCTCCTTTCTTCTCTCTTCTCTCTTCTATGTGTATGTCACCATCTTCCATTCTTTTCTCTCTCTCCTCCATCTGTCTCTCTCTTTGTCTGTCTCTCCCCCCCTCCATCCTTCTCTATCTCTCTACCTCTCCCTCTTTCTGTTTCTCTGTGTCTCCCTGTCTTTCTTTGTCTCTCTCTCTCTCTCTTCCCTCTATGCTTTTCTCTGTCTCTGTCCCCTCCATCTCTATCTCTCAATTTCTCTCTTCCTTTTGCTCTCTCTTCCTTCTAGCCATCTCTCTGTCTCTGTCTTTCTCCCTCACCCCCTGTGTCTCTCTGCTTCTCTGTCTCTCTCTCTCTCTCCCTTTCTCTCCTCTGTCCTTTTCTACCCCCCACACTGACTCTCCTCATAGCCCTTTTTATTCATGAATTAATTTAATTCAAAAGTGGATTAGTCTCGTGCCTGGGTGAGATTTCTAGGTCTGCTCCAAAAGAACCCTAGAGAAAAGGAGAAGGGGGTAAAAGGAGATTGCACTGTGGCACAAAGGAATGAGGGATGGATTTAGAATTTGAAGAACTGGATTCCATTCCTTGCCTGGCACTAAATCTTCAACAAAAGAATTTCTTAGTAAAGATTACTAAATTAAATTACTAAAGTAATCTTTAAGTGATCTTTACTTTGATGGACCTCAGTTTCTTCATTTATAAAATGAGGAAGATGATTTGCAAAGGTACTTTCCACATCTAAAGCTAAGACCCTGTGATTGTTGATGCATAAGGAAAATTCTGTGTAGTCACTGTGCTGGATGGGCTGAACTGAGAAAGATCACTCTGGTGACCTGGAAGCAGGAGGGATGGGGAAAGGGAAATACAGGTACCTATTCTCATCCCTGGGTGAAAGGTCAATGCCTTTCTTCATTACCATCCCCTAACCCCTTGAAATGACAGTGTGCAAGACAGGGACCACAAGAAATGATTGTAGGGTCGTCAATAAACACTGCCTTTAAAGGATTTCCCCCCTAAGTTTTCAAGTGAGGAGGTTGAGTAAGTGGTCTGTGGGTTTCCTAGTCGTTTTTACTCATGGCAGTGACCATGAAAAGAAAAGTTTGAGAAGCTTAACCCTAGATCACTTGGAGCCAGCACTCTCTAGCTCTCCACTAGCCTGAGAGTCTAGTTTGGAGTCAGAGGATCAGAACTCAAATTATGATACCTGTCTGACCAAAACTCATTTTGGGGCTCAGTTTCTTCTTTTGTAAAAAAAAAATTTTTTTTTTGGTAAAATGGTTTCCGAAGTTCCATCCAGTTCTAAAACTGTGGTTCTGCCATTCCAAGTGCACTGAAAACAGAGACTGACCATCCCTCAGGTCGTTCTGTGCAATGCCTGTTCCTTCAACAAATTCACTGATTTTTACAGGTAGAGCTGGACCTGTCTCAGTATCATGGCATCAAAGTGCGCAGGGCCTTGGATGTGCAGGAGGATCTAGTGAAGAAATTTGCTGTTACCAACTTCCCTTCATGCTACCTACTGAGCAGAAATGGTTCTAGTTTCAGGGTTCCTGTGTAAGTACTTCCTCAATTCACCCCTCTTTCTCCCACCAGCCCAGTCCCTGCCCCCACTTCCTGCACAGAGTAGGCATCAGGAACCCTGGTTCTGTCCCCCCAGTTGTTCCAGCCCATCACAACTTTGAAACTTGACTCTGTCTGCAGTGTTGGTGGGCAGACACACTGGCAAGCTTGCTTACTTGGCAGGGAACCAATCGTGTCTGACCCTCCCTCCCTTTGGTTTCCTAATTGCAGAAAAGTTCATTAGAAATCTGACAATAGCCAGTTCCGAAAAGCTGGCAGAGAACAATGAGCCCAGCGCCGGGCCCCTCTGGCAGTCCCCTTCGATGAATAACGTGTTAAATAGGGGCCAGATGGTGCCTTCCTCCCCTCAATGGATGATGGATGTCAGGCTAGCACTTGAAGGAAGAGCGTGGAGGGCAGGGAGACAAAAGCCTGGACCTCAGGTTGTCTCTGGAAGTGATCTGGGGTTGGGGGCAGTGAATGTGCCATCCTTTTCCTCTGCGGGGGGAAGGGGTGAGTTAACTCTTCCTGGAGACCCTGCTACCCTGACTGAGTCTGCTCTGCCCTCTCCTGGGTAGACCTCGCTGGTAGGGTTTGCACTGAGACAGGATGGCATGAGTGGCAGAGAGGGGCTTGGCCTTCTGGGCGAGCTCAGATGATGCCAGCTCTGGCAGAGAGCAGTGTTATTGTTTCCTTGCTATAGAGTTGGTGGAGGGGAAAATTGCTTGTGACGATGCCATCTCCCAGCCATCTGCTCATCGATAAACATCGGGTCGTGAAATCAGGGCGGAAAGTGATGGTTTCTCGCTGCCAGCTCCCCTGCCACTGTGCCTCACTCCCAGCCTCTCTCTTGGGGGGGGAATCTGTCCTTTTGCCTTCCCCTGCTTTCCTCTCCCTCCCAAGCCAGAGGATTCATAGCCTTAGTGTCCCCAGAGCCCTGTCTGAGCCTTAGCACTGTTTGCTGGGACCAACAGCCACACAAGTAACCTGACACTGTAGTGTCAAAGGAGGCGATATCAGGGACCAGGTGAGTTGTGTCTCCAGGCATAGAAGGGGAGAAGTGGCCTTCTCCAACCTCCCTGCACGGCCAACCCTTTAAGCACCTCAGAAACATGATCGCTGCAGCCGAGGGACGCACATACATCTGTGGGGTGGGGTGGGGTGTGAATGTGCTCGGGAACCCCCGTGCACACAGATTGAAATACAAATGTAGTCCCGGAGAATAGAGCAGAAGGGAGGAAGGACAGCCTGCAATGAAGAGGGTAAACTGTTGCATGTAGTGTTCAATGTGGTTACTGTATCTGGTGTTTTTGTTTAACTGTTAAAAGGAAGGTTTCACTTTCAAGAGACACGGAGATGGGGGTGATTCCAGAAATGATGATGATGTAAAAACAAAGGTAGCAATAAAAACTTTTTCAAGTTAAAAAACCCAGTTCAGTAACAATAATAACCATATTATTATAAATAATAAATAATAATTTCAAGTTTAAAATCTCCAGTTCAGTAATAATAATTATCATATTATTATATATTATTATAAATAATAAACAATTTCAAGTTAAAAACCCCAGTTCAGTAATAATAATAACCATATTATTATATATTATTATAAATAATAAATAACAATTTCAAGTAAAAATATCCAGTTCAGTAATAATAATAATTACCATATTGTTATATATTATTATAAATAATAAATAGTTTCAAGTTAAAAATATCCAGTTCAGTAATAATAATTATCATATTAAAATATATCATTATAAATAATAAATAATAATTTCAAGTTAAAAATATCCAGTTCAGTAATAATAATTATCATATTATTATATATTATTATAAATAATAAACAATTTCAAGTTTAAAATACCCAGTTCAGTAATAATAATGATTACCATATTGTTATATATTATTATAAATAATAAATAAGTTTCAAGTTAAAAATACCTATTTCAGTAATAATAATTATCATATTATTATAAATAATAAACAATTTCGAGTTTAAAATACCCAGTTCAGTAATAATAATGATTACCATATTGTTATATATTATTATAAATAATAAATAAATTTCAAGTTAAAAAATACCCAGTTCAGTAATAATAAATATTTGATTATGTATTATTATAAATAATAATAAATAACAATGTATATTTACACATAATATTCATTAATAATAATACAATTAATAATAACAATGTGCTTCAAGGTTGGCAAAAATATTTACAAATGTTATCTCATTTGATTCTCACAACAACTTGGGAAGTAGATTCTATAAATCCCCATCTCACAGATGAAAGAGCATTGGTGCTAAAGTGAGACTGCTTGTATTCAAATCCAGTCTCTGATGCTTATTACTATTACGACCCTGGACAAGTCTCTTACGTTTCCCTCATGAAGGATTTGGACTAGATGATCTCTAAGATTCTTTCTAGCTCTAGATCCCATATGTTCCATAGAATCCCTGGATTACTGTCACCCTTCTGATAGTTCAGTCAATTTATAGCATATATAACTTCCACTGTGAACCTTCTTGCCCAATGGGAAAGGTGAAACAAAACCCAATAAGGGGTCTTGACATGACAGGACATAGAAGAGGCTGGCTTTCTTGAGATTCCTATCCATCCCCATTCCCTTTTCTTTTTTTCTTCCACCAAGACTCAGTGACCTTAGATCTCCTTAGGGACTGGATCAGTTTTCCTGCAAGGTCTTTCCCTCCCTGAAGAGGGCCCTACAAGAGCAGATTCTCTAGAATAGCACCTTTTAACCAGATCAACATTTTGACTTTCGCAAGATTGAAAACAGTTTGTAGCTCCTCTGGGCATCTAGCTGCTTTTGAAATGGAATATAGAAGATTCCAATCAGGCAGTTTTTCCATAAAGGAATATGGATGGAAGATAAAAAAATATTCTTTTCTCAAACTGTTCCAGAGGTTAGGCAGATAGATACTTGAAAAATCTTACTAATGTTTCTTAAAGAAAAATCTTCACCCCTTAGAGTCTCCTTTAACCCATTCTTGGTAATGAACCATGGGTCAGAGACTTCCTCTTGCTTTTTTTCTGGCTGAGGTGCAGGCATTTCTGTAAGGAGATTGGGATTTTAGTAGATTGGTTTTGACTATCTCCTCCCAGCCCCAGTGACTGCCTCTTCACTCATATTTTTCTGTCTCTCTCCCTTCACAGGCTTATGGAATCCAGATCTCTTTATAGCACTTACCTACAGAAATTACCTGGAGTGGGCAAAAAGAGTTTAACCCCAACAGTGCATCCAAACACATCAGAACGGATAGCACCTCCTGTTATTAAACCCGTAGATCGGTAAGCACGCTGCTGAACCTTCTTCTGCTCTGTAATGATCATTGACTCCATTTTCTACTCTTCCACTTGTCCAGGAATCCTTTCTGACTACTTTGGGTGTGTGGGGAATGTTAGTAAGAAGTGTAAGAAGAACTCTTGAGATGGAAGTGTTGTTAGGAACCATCTCATTCAGAGTCCCACCTAATATAGGATGTTATTGAAGGGATTTCTATTGTCAGCTACCTGATGTCATGGTTCTCTTTGAGAGTGAAGGACCAATAATAACAACCAAGTCAAAACAACTATCCCTCCTAGCTCTGAATTTCTATCAGTATCCCTGACAGATAGATGAGCCATCCAGCTTCAGAACTGGAGGGTCATGGAGTGTCAGTGTGATCCCTGCATATAAGGATCATATATAAATTCATAAAACCTACCAGGATTTTGGCTGCCAAAACAACATTCCCAAAACATGTCTTATGGACACTCTTATTCTCAGAAGTCTTGCCTTTAAAATACAAGACCTAAAATTTTCGCCCTGGTGTTTAATACCCTCCACAGTTTGGCTCCCACTAATCTTTTCCTTTATGTTCTCTCTTTATACACTCTCTGTTCCACTCAAACTGGCCTGCTTAGCTCTTCCCCTTTTATGGTATTTCATCTGCCTACTCTATAACCCTTTGTATGTATTGGGAATGTATTCTCTTCTCACCTCTGCCTCGTTGAATCTCTAGCTTCCTTCAAGAATAACTGAATTCTTATGAGCCAGCTAAGTGGTACCATAGGTCCATAGAGCTCTAGATCTAGAATTAGGAAGACCTGAGTTCAAATCGTATATTTATTAGCTTTATGACCCTGGACAATTCACTTGATCCTGTTTGCCTCAGTCTCTCCATCTGTAAAATGGCCTGGAGAAAAAATGTCAACCCACTCTAGTATCTTTGCCAAGATAACCCCAAAAAGATCATGGAGAGTCAGGCACAACTTAAAACAATTAAACAACAAATCTGTATTTTCCCATTAGAATGTTAGCTCTTCAAGGGCAGAGATTGGGTTGTAGGTTGTTGTTGTTATTGTTGTTGCTTTTTAAAATTTTAGATTTTTAAAAATCCCCAGCAAGCACCTTGCCTATAGTAGACACTTAATATGTTTGTTTACTTTCCTTTTATTACTTTATTTTCTTGAATTAATTTGTGATATAATACTTAATTTGTTGGATTTATTGGTGGGGACCAGGATTCATTTTCAAAATAGCCTGGTTTTTCACTGGGCATCTCCTATGAAGGCTAGATAGCTTTTGCTTTTATTCTTGTTGTAAACTACCTAATAATTCTAGTTGTGTAGGCAAGTTCTGGAAAATGAAACTGTGAATATCTGGACAGCACATCCAGTATCCCTGCTCCAAGCCTCAAATTATGTGGAAATTTTCCAAATTTTGTGACTGCAGGAGGATTCTGTTGACTTCCTATGGACATATTGAAGAAAAGGAGGGAGGTCTCTAGGAATAATAGAAGCAAAAGTGCAATGTGCTCATTTATTTTAAATTTAAATTTAAGAGTTAAATTTTAGAAAATTAACATCTTTTGTTTGTATACTACCTTTGTTTCCAAACATATTCCTTTCCAAAAATATTCTCTAACCAGGGAGCCATCCCTTGTAACAAAGAATTTTTTAAAAAGTGGGAAGGGCAAGGGAACAGATACTGAGAAGGAGGCAAAGAAGGGAAGGAGGTACATTCTCATATCACTTCTTCCAGAATTTAATTCCAATGTTTTATACTTCTTCATTTTGCATCAGTTCATATAAGTTTTTCCATGCTTCTCTGTAGTTATATTCACATGGCAAAGTAATATTCACTCATTCACGTCTCATTGTTTGTTTAACCATTCCCCCAATCAATGGGCAGCTGCTTTATTTCCAGTTCCTTGCTGTTATTTTTTTTTAATGATGTTAAAAAATATTTTGGTATATATGAGACCTTTAAAAAAATCACTGATTATCTATTGATAGATAGATAGATAAAATACAAGACCTAAAATTTTCGCCCTGGTATTTAATACCCTCCATAGTTTGGCTCCCACTAATCTTTTCCTTTATGTTCTCTCTTTATACACTCTCTGTTCCACTCAAACTGGCCTGCTTAGCTCTTCCCCTTTTATGGTATTTCATCTGCCTACTCTATAACCCTTTGTATGTATTGGGAATGTATTCTCTTCTACCTCTGCCTTGTTGAATCTCTAGCTTCCTTCAAGAATAACTGAATTCTTATGAGCCAGCTAAGTGGTACCATAGGTCCATAGAGCCCTAGATCTGGAATTAGAAAGTCCCAGTGATTCAGAATCCACTTTGAAAGTGAAAAGTCTATGGAATATTATTGTTCTATAAGAAATGACCAGCAGGATGATTTCAGAGAGGCTTGGAGACACTTACATGAACTGGTGCTAAGTGAAGTGAGCAAAATCAGGAGATCTTTATACACAGCAACAGCAAGATTATACTATGATAAATTCTGATGGATGTGGCTCTCTTCAACAAAGAGATGATTCAGGCCAGTTCCAATAGTCTTTTGTTAAAGATAGCCATTTACATCCAGAGAGAGGAGTGTGAGTACTGAGTGTAGATCACAACAACAAAAACATTTTCACTCTTTTTGTTGTAGTTTGCTTGCATTTTGTTTTCTTTCTCATTTTTTCCCTTTTTGATCTGATTTTTCTGGTGCAGCATGATAATTGTAGAAATATGTATAGAAGGTGGGGGAATGGAGGGAAAAAATTTGGAACACAAGGTTTTGCAAGGGTGAATATTGAAAATTACCCATGCATATGTTTTGAAAATAAAAAGCTTTAATTTAAAAAAAAGTAGAAAGTCAAAAAGTATCCTTAACAGAGACTAAAAAGTGGGCAGTTTGGCGTTTATTGCCAAAGCAAGACATAGAAAGTGGCTGTTATGTCAATGTAAGCCTGTGGTTTACCAGTAAAGCTAAGTAGATAAGTAAGTGCCTTTGGAAAGAAACTGCTCTGGAGAGAAAAAAATAATAATATCTAATAATTGTGTCAGGCTTTATTGTTTTCAGAGTACTTTTGAGTCCATTGTTTTGTTGCTTGTCCAACAAAGCTGTGAGATAGAAGAGATATTATTTATTTCCATTTTATAGGATGATATATTTAGAGTTGGAAAGAACCATAGAAATGGCATTCAATGCCCTCATTTTAGAACTGAGGTGCTAAATGATGTCTTTAAAGTCAGGATTCAAACACAGATCTTTTCACTCCTTATCTATAGTTTTTTACATTTCACCTCATTTTTTTACATTGAGAAAATGGAGAACCAAAGAGGTCAATTTAATCTTAAGTCAAAGTTAATTCCCTGGGACTTCTTTGCCTGAAGTTATGTGTAGAGGGCCACAGACAGTGGGGGAACTCTGGGTGAGGTATAAAGACCCTTCAGCCCAGAAGGAACCTGCTGACAACATCTGGTTCGGCTCCCCATCTCCCCTACGGGCTCTCAGCCTTTCTGAGAAGTCAGAGGCCGATGACAACCTGTGTTGTGATTAAAGCAGAGTGATACCAGGTGGCAAACTACATACAATAGCAAGTTGTTCTTGTGGTCCCATGGGCACAGTATATACTTGACGCATGCACGGTGTTGTTTTGGTTACATAAGCATATATAAAGGGGGAAGACCTTAGAATAAACAGACTCCACATTTTAACCATCCTCGGGAGTCCCTCCTCATCACTCCTCCATTAAGAGAATATATTTTAACCACCCCAACTTGGAGGCTCTAGAAAGCAGGACACAACAGTCATGTAGTTTGATAATTAAAAAATGAAGATTAGAACTGAGTTTTCAAGGAGTATGATCACTGTTAATGACAATTCAGAACTGTCTGGATAGAAAAATTCAACTTTGAGGAAGCTTTGCTGACACTGGAGTGACTTGAAACCCCTCTTCATCCTGGGCTAATCCAGGCTTTCTATGGTGGCTATTCAAATATAGTAGCTCCCCACTTACACCATTGCTTTGTCTTTTAAATCTTATAACTAAATTTTGGGGACACAAAATTATAATTTATTAACAGAAATTGTTTGATTTGTATACCTATTTTATATACCTATATGCCTGGAGTCAAGGAAAAATTTCTCTGGTGAGTGGAAAAAGTTTAAGAAGCCCTCCCTTAGACAACACTTAGGCACTCAGAAAGTATTTGAATGAATTCCTAGATGAGTGTAACTTGGAGGACATCCAGTCAACTGCCACAAAGAGAATCTTTCCCCTTAAAGAGCTCTTTCCCAGTCTCTAAAAGGGCAGAGCAGGTGTAGGAGTGTAGAAAGATTCAAGGAAGCCTGTAATTCTCTCCCAGAGGGGCATGGCTACCTAGCAAGAGTATCCATCAGCTAGGAAAGGGTCAGAGACAAAAATGGAGCCAACTTCCATGTTAGGCTGGGCTTCCTCAGTTCTTGGCAATTGAGAATGAACCTCCTAGGAAAGACCAGCCCCAAAGTCCTGAAAAAGAGATTCAGGTTCCAGAACATGTTTGATCAGGTGACCCAACAGATAGAGCAGGAGTTAAGAAGACCTGAATTCAAATCAGGCCTTACTGGCTGTGTGACACTTGGCAGTCTCTGTTTTCTCATCTATAAAATGGGGATAATAATGGTACTGTTCTGTCAGAATTGACATATTTATAAATCATTTGATAAATCCCAAAGTAGTGGGTTTCCATGCCAGCTTCCTTAATAACACCTTTAGGTGTGGGAAAGGAGAATCCCTAAGAAAGAGAAGATCCCTCTTTACACTTAGCCCAAGGAGAGTTCAGCCCAGCCAAAAAAAAAAAAAATGACTTTTTATTAGACAGCTTTAATGGCTTAATTGAATTAGATGGTTTTAATTTATTTATACATTTGTTCATCTATTTCTTTATTTATTTGTATACCTATCTGTTCATTTACTTATTTTTAATAATAGTTTTTTAATTTTCAAAATACATGCAAAGATAGTTTTCAGCATTCACCCTTGCAAAACCCTGTGTTCCAAGTTTTTCTCCTTTCCTTTCCCTACCTCCTCCCCTAGATGGCAAGCAATCCAACATATATTAAATATGTGTAGTTCTTCTATACATATTTCTACATTTATCATGCATCACAAGAAAAATCAGCTCAAAAAGGGAAAAAATGAGAAAGAAAGAAAAAACAAGCAAACAATAACAAAAAGATGCAAATACTATGTTGTGATCCACATTCAGTCCCCATAGTTCTCTCTCTGGATGTGGATGGCTTTCTCCAACACAAGTCTATTGGAATTGTTCTGAATCATCTCATGTTGAAAAGAGTCAAGTCTATCATAATTGATCATCACATAATCTTGTTATTATGTACAATGTTCTCCTGGTTCTGCTCATTTCACTCACCATCAGTTCATGTAAGTCTCTCCAGTCTTTTCTGAACTCATCCTGCCAGTTGTTTCTTATAAAACAATAATATTCCACAGCATTCATATATCATAACTCACTCAGCCATTCCTCAACTGATCGGCTCATTCAGCTTTCAGTTCCTTGCCATTACAAAAAGGGCTGCTGCAGATGTAAAAGGCTGGGGGGTGGTGGTGAATATATATAGTTGATTTGCAAAAATCAAATGATATCTTTGTATCAAACATTACAAAGTATTGTTTTTTGTTTTTGTTTTTGTTTTTGCAAGGCAATTGGGGTAAAGGGACTTGCCCAGAGTCACACAGCTAGGAAGTATTAAGTTTCTCAGGGTAGATTTGAACTCAGGACTTCCTGATTCCATTGCCCTATCCATTGTGCCATCTAGCTGCCCCAAAACTACCCTTGTTACAAAGCTTTGTAAAGTGCTTTGCAAACCTTAAAGCAATATTTAAATGTTAGCGATGACGATGATGACAATGTGAAGAATCCTATAGGATCATGGAATTAGAGATAAAAAGAACTTTAGAAGCCCTAGTTTAATCTCTTCATTTGGTCCGTGAGGAACTTCACTGAGAGATAGAATGCTGGCCGAGACTCACACAGTGTCTGACGTTATGATGGAGATTCTTTCTCTGACTGTGGATTGTTTAAATTGGTCCCAGGTGGGTGATCAGAAAATAATAACTTTCCCTTTCTGATCCCGCGTTGCCCCTCCCCATTGTCAATACCACCTTTCTCTCCTTCCCCTCCTTGTCCCCAGATCCAAGATATATATGCTCGATTTGGAATCTACTCTCCATTACATCCTTCGGATAGAGGTGGGCAAGTTCAAAGTCCTAGAGGGAGAGCGTCTGACAGCTCTGAAAAACTTTGTGTCTGTGCTGGCCAAGGTAAGTTGGGCCTGTGGCCTCCATCATCCTCATTAACATTCTCATTAGCTGATTAATTAGGGCCTGTTTCTTCTAGTCACTGCCAGTCACTATCAGTTCATCTTGAAGTTTGCTCAGGTGGCTCCAAGGACCCCGCCCTAAAGGGTAGAGGGAGCGAGACATTTTCCTGGTGACCTGCAGTGCCTAGAAATTGTATTTAGGAAACTGGTGTCCTGTGAACTTGGACATGGTGTGTGTCCAGCTGTCCAGCCATTTACCTTAGAGCCTCAACCTGAAAGCTACCAGGCTACCCAGCCCCGGGGCACTGTCTGCTCTCAGACTGGGGCATATGAGTGACAGAGGGCCTTGTCGGCGAGCCCTTCTTTCCTCCCAGATCCTGGCCAGAATAGAATCGAAAATTTGAAAGTCGGAGGAGAAGTTCGGGCAATATTATAGGTGGCAAATCTGACTCTCAGAAAGGGTTCAGTTTCTCCTACTAGAATTTAAAGCCTTAGACTCTCATTCAAAAGCCTCTATTTCCCCCTTAAACCAAACCTCTGCAAACCTCTTCTGTGTGAACCACTCAGTTCTTCCCTTGGCCCCATTTGCAAGATCCATACCTCTGTTTCTGTCTCTCTGTCTTTCTCTCTGTATGTCTCTCTTTATCTCTCTGTTTCTTTCTGTTTCTATCTCTTTCTGTCCCTCTGTCTGTCTGTTTCAGTCTTTCTATCTGTTCTTTCTCTGTCTCTATCTCTTCCTCCCTCCTTTCCTCTCTCTGTGTTTCTGTCTTTGTCTTTTCCTCTGTGTCCCTCTCTCTCTCTGTCTTTTTCTGTCTCTTTCTATGTCTGTGTCTGTCTCCCTCTCTGTCTCTCTCTGCCTTTCGGTCTTTGTCACTATTTCTCTCTACTCTCCCTCCCTCTTTGTGTCTCTCCCTCTCTCTCTGTGTTTCTCTCTATAGAGATCTATAGCTGATCTAGAGTTTATACTCCATTATTTCCTTCACATAGAAGTGGGGAAGTTCAGAGTCCTGTGGCCCAATTAAAACCATCTGCATTATGTAATGTTTTAAGACTTGCAAAGCATTTTCTTTACCACAGCTTTGGGAAGTAAAGAGTTCAGTTCTTTTATTCCCATTTTACAGATTAGAAAACTGTGACTTGGCAATAGAATTGGCAGTCAAAGTGACTTGGCCATAGACTTCAGACTTAGCTCCTCTGACTGATCATGCTCTTTCTACTGCATCATGTTTCCTTTCAATATTCCTTTTTTAAAAATCAATATAGTTTGGTCTCCTTGGAATTTCTAGGCAAGAGTATAACCCCAGAATACTGGTAGCGTCCTTTCCTGGCTCCAAAGGCTGAGTGCTGACTCTGCTTCTCCCACCCTCGGCCATTCCTCCCCCGCCTTCTCCCTGTCTCAAGAAGAGCAGCCAAAACCCCACTACTTAAAACCCAAAGCACCTGCCACTAAGTGCTGCTGAGTCAGACATGGGCTTTGGCTAAAAGGGATGGCTGAATGCTGAATCAGCTGCTCTGGGCATTCCAACGTGCCAAGCGATGGAGCCTAATCCAGTTCTCTGAACCACCCCACCGTCCAGTCATAGCTGCCGGCCTCCCTGAGCCTTATTCTGCCAGGCGGGCTCTTTGCTCTAGTTCCGAAGGGACACTCCTCCCGACCCCCCCCCAAAAAAAGATAAAGTGCTTGCTTCCTCCCAGGCCCCCAGCTCCCTCAGGCTTACTCACTCTTCAGCTTTCATCCCAGCTGGGGATCGGCCCCTGTGCGATCACCAGCTACACACGCTTCTTCTAGAGTCCCAGGACCTCGCCCCAGGATGGCCCTGGAGAGTCCTGGAGGGCGCCGAGTCCTGTGACTTGGGGTAAACTGACTGCTGGTTGTGGCCAGCTTCTCAACCCCTCTGAAAATGAACGGGGGAGCTGGCAGCCCCAGAGGCTGCTGGGTCAGCGCTGGAGAGATCCTCTGAGTGTTCTCCTGCCTTCCGCAGAGAAGAGAAGAGGCAGCGGGTTTTCAAACCCTGCCGATGAGTCCCTTTCAAAGCCTAAATCCGTTCTGTTGTGGTCCAGGCTTGCTTGCTGCTGCCCAAGTCATATGAATAAGGTGGACAGAGGCTCTGGGTCAGTACGTCTCAAGCACTTCCTTTGCTCCAAGCATTTGTTCATCCCTGGGGATACAAATTTTAAAAAAGCAGTTCTTATTTTCGAGACACTTACTTACCCTCCTAGGGAGACATCAGTTACTCCAACACACACACGTATGTATGTATATGGTCATAATACATATGCACATGAATATAAGAGCTTACACAGATGTGTATATATTCACATGTGCATTTATGTACGTGTGTGATGGAGCTGTTTGAATGCATGTGGTCTGATGCTCAAATAACCCACACCTTGGGCAGGAGGCAGGTTGAGCTTTGTGTATACCTGTAACACAGGTGGAGAATAGATTTCTGTGCTGTGAGTGCAGCAGAGCTAAGCCTGCCTCCTGCCCAAGGTGTGTGTCATTCGGACCCAGCCTTGGAGGAAGCCGGAGATTTGAAAAAGAGTCAGAGGTTAGGAAGGAGAACATTCCAGACAGAAGGGCAGCCTTGGCAAGATGGACTGGCACTTAGCACGGTGTCTGACACATAACTGTCCCTGAGAAGATGCCCATTGGTGACTGATTGTAGTGGCAGCGGGAGAAAATTCTTTAAATAATTTAAAATTCTTTTTAAAAAGTGGCAGTGGGCAGGGAGGGAGTGATTGGTCAATCGTGGAGAGAAGGTAGGATTGTACCGGTTCATTGGCAATAGGAACGCAATAGGATTCTTAACAGTCTCCACTGGAGATGCTATGAGGCTCCAATCCTTCTCTCTGACTGGGAGCTCAAGGATGAAGTAGTCGGTTCATTCAGTTTTCTAGCAAAATATACTCCCTTTCTTGGGCTCTGAGTGTACTTCCTTCCCCCTCAGGCTCTGAGTGTACTCCCTTACCCCCTCGGGGTCTGATTGTACTTCCTTCCCCCTCAGGCTCCGAGTGTACTTCCTTCCCCCTCAGGCTCTGAGTGTACTTCCTTCCCCCTCAGGTTCTGAGTGTACTTCCTTCCCCCTCAGGCTCTGATTGTACTTCCTTCCCCCTCAGACTCTGAGTGTACTTCCTTCCCCCTCAGGCTCTGATTGTACTTCCTCCCCCCTCAGGCTCTGATTGTACTTCCTTCCCCCTCAGGCTCTGATTGTACTTCCTTCCCCCTCAGACTCTGATTGTACTTCCTCCCCCCTCAGGCTCTGATTGTACTTCCTTCCCCTCAGGCTCTGAGTGTACTTCCTCCCCCCTCAGGTTCTGAGTGTACTCCCTTACCCCCTCGGGCTCTGATTGTACTTCCTTCCCCCTCAGACTCTGATTGTACTTCCTCCCCCCTCAGGCTCTGATTGTACTTCCTTCCCCCTCAGGCTCTGATTGTACTTCCTTCCCCCTCAGGTTCTGAGTGTACTTCCTTCCCCCTCAGGCTCTGAGTGTACTTCCTTCCCCCTCGGGCTCTGATTGTACTTCCTTCCCCCTCAGGTTCTGAGTGTACTTCCTTCCCCCTCAGGCTCTGAGTGTACTTCCTTCCCCCTCAGGTTCTGAGTGTACTTCCTTCCCCCTCAGGCTCTGATTGTACTTCCTTCCCCCTCAGACTCTGATTGTACTTCCTCCCCCCTCAGGCTCTGATTGTACTTCCTTCCCCCTCAGGCTCCGAGAGTACTTCCTTCCCCCTCAGGCTCTGAGTGTACTTCCTTCCCCCTCAGGCTCTGAGTGTACTTCCTTCCCCCTCAGGCTCTGAGTGTACTTCCTTCCCCCTCAGGCTCTGAGTGTACTTCCTTCCCCCTCAGGTTCTGAGTGTACTTCCTTCCCCCTCAGGTTCTGAGTGTACTTCCTTCCCCCTCAGGCTCTGATTGTACTTCCTTCCCCCTCAGACTCTGATTGTACTTCCTCCCCCCTCAGGCTCTGATTGTACTTCCTTCCCCCTCAGGCTCTGAGTGTACTTCCTTCCCCCTCAGACTCTGATTGTACTTCCTCCCCCCTCAGGCTCTGATTGTACTTCCTTCCCCCTCAGGCTCCGAGAGTACTTCCTTCCCCCTCAGGCTCTGAGTGTACTTCCTTCCCCCTCAGGCTCTGAGTGTACTTCCTTCCCCCTCAGGTTCTGAGTGTACTTCCTTCCCCCTCAGGCTCTGATTGTACTTCCTTCCCCCTCAGGCTCTGAGTGTACTTCCTTCCCCCTCAGGCTCTGATTGTACTTCCTTCCCCCTCAGGCTCCGAGTATACTTCCTTCCCCCTCAGACTCTGAGTGTACTCCTTCCCCCTCAGCCTCTGAGTGTACTTCCTCCCCCCTCAGGCTCTGATTGTACTTCCTTCCCCCTCAGGCTCTGAGTGTACTTCCTCCCCCCTCAGGTTCTGAGTGTACTCCCTTACCCCCTCGGGCTCTGATTGTACTTCCTTCCCCCTCAGGTTCTGAGTGTACTTCCTTCCCCCTCAGGCTCTGATGTACTTCCTTCCCCCTCAGGTTCTGAGTGTACTTCCTTCCCCCTCAGGTTCTGAGTGTACTTCCTTCCCCCTCAGGCTCCGAGAGTACTTCCTTCCCCCTCAGGCTCTGAGTGTACTTCCTTCCCCCTCAGGTTCTGAGTGTACTTCCTTCCCCCTCAGGCTCTGATTGTACTTCCTTCCCCCTCAGACTCTGATTGTACTTCCTCCCCCCTCAGGCTCTGATTGTACTTCCTTCCCCCTCAGGCTCCGAGTATACTTCCTTCCCCCTCAGGCTCTGAGTGTACTTCCTTCCCCCTCAGGCTCTGAGTGTACTTCCTTCCCCCTCAGGCTCTGAGTGTACTCCCTTACCCCTCAGGCTCTGAGAGTACTTCCTCCCCCCTCAGGTTCTGAGTGTACTCCTTACCCCCTCGGGCTCTGATTGTACTTCCTTCCCCCTCAGGCTCTGAGTGTACTCCCTTACCCCTCAGGCTCTGAGAGTACTTCCTTCCCCCTCAGGCTCTGAGTGTACTCCCTTACCCCTCAGGCTCTGAGAGTACTTCCTTCCCCCTCAGGTTCTGAGTGTACTTCCTTCCCCCTCAGGCTCCGAGAGTACTTCCTTCCCCCTCAGGCTCTGAGTGTACTCCCTTACCCCTCAGGCTCTGAGAGTACTTCCTCCCCCCTCAGGTTCTGAGTGTACTCCCTTACCCCCTCGGGCTCTGATTGTACTTCCTTCCCCCTCAGGCTCTGAGTGTACTTCCTTCCCCCTCAGGCTCCGAGTATACTTCCTTCCCCCTCAGGCTCTGAGTGTACTCCCTTACCCCTCAGGCTCCGAGTGTACTTCCTCCCCCCTCAGGCTCTGATTGTACTTCCTTCCCCCTCAGACTCTGATTGTACTTCCTCCCCCCTCAGGCTCTGATTGTACTTCCTCCCCCCTCAGGCTCTGAGTGTACTCCCTTACCCCTCAGGCTCCGAGAGTACTTCCTTCCCCCTCAGGTTCTGAGTGTACTTCCTTCCCCCTCAGGCTCTGAGTGTACTTCCTCCCCCCTCAGGTTCTGAGTGTACTCCCTTACCCCCTCGGGCTCTGATTGTACTTCCTTCCCCCTCAGGCTCTGAGTGTACTTCCTTCCCCCTCAGGCTCCGAGTATACTTCCTTCCCCCTCAGGCTCTGAGTGTACTTCCTTCCCCCTCAGCCTCTGAGTGTACTCCCTTACCCCTCAGGCTCTGAGTGTACTCCCTTACCCCTCAGGCTCCGAGTATACTTCCTTCCCCCTCAGGCTCTGAGTGTACTTCCTTCCCCCTCAGGCTCTGAGTGTACTTCCTTCCCCCTCAGCCTCTGAGTGTACTCCCTTACCCCTCAGGCTCCGAGTATACTTCCTTCCCCCTCAGGCTCTGAGTGTACTTCCTTCCCCCTCAGCCTCTGAGTGTACTCCCTTACCCCTCAGGCTCTGAGTGTACTCCCTTACCCCTCAGGCTCCGAGTGTACTTCCTTCCCCCTCAGGCTCTGAGTGTACTCCCTTACCCCTCAGGCTCCGAGTATACTTCCTTCCCCCTCAGCCTCTGAGTGTACTTCCTTCCCCCTCAGGCTCTGAGTGTACTCCCTTACCCCTCAGGCTCCGAGAGTACTTCCTTCCCCCTCAGGCTCTGAGTGTACTCCCTTACCCCTCAGGCTCCGAGAGTACTTCCTTCCCCCTCAGGCTCCGAGAGTACTTCCTTCCCCCTCAGGCTCTGAGTATACTTCCTTCCCCCTCAGGCTCTGAGTGTACTTCCTTCCCCCTCAGGCTCCGAGTATACTTCCTTCCCCCTCAGGCTCTGAGTGTACTCCCTTATCCCTCAGGCTCCAAGAGTACTCCCTTACCCCTCAGGCTCCGAGAGTACTTCCTTCCCCCTCAGGCTCTGAGTGTACTTCCTTCCCCCTCAGGCTCTGAGTGTACTTCTTTCCCCCTCAGGCTCTGATTGTATTTCCTTCCCCCTCAGGCTCTGAGTGTACTTCCTTCCCCCTCAGGCTCTGAGTGTACTCCCTTACCCCTCAGGTTCTGAGTGTACTTCCTTCCCCCTCAGGCTCTGAGTGTATTTCCTTCCCCCTCAGGCTCTGATTGTACTTCCTTCCCCCTCAGGCTCTGAGTGTACTTCCTTCCCCCTCAGGCTCTGATTGTATTTCCTTCCCCCTCAGGCTCTGAGTGTACTTCCTTCCCCCTCAGGCTCTGAGTGTACTTCCTTCCCCCTCAGGCTCTGAGTGTACTTCCTTCCCCCTCAGGCTCTGAGTGTACTTCCTTCCCCCTCAGGCTCTGAGTGTACTTCCTTCCCCCTCAGGCTCTGAGTGTACTTCCTTCCCCCTCAGGTTCTGAGTGTATTTCCTTCCCCCTCAGGCTCCGAGTGTACTTCCTTCCCCCTCAGGCTCTGATTGTACTTCCTTCCCTCAGGCTCTGGGTGTACATCCTTCCCCCTCAGGCTCCGAGTGTACTTCCTTCCCCCTCAGGCTCTGATTGTATTTCCTTCCCCCTCAGGCTCTGAGTGTACTTCCTTCCCCCTCAGGCTCTGAGTGTACTTCCTTCCCCCTCAGGCTCTGAGTGTACTTCCTTCCCCCTCAGGCTCTGAGTGTACTTCCTTCCCCCTCAGGCTCTGAGTGTACTTCCTTCCCCCTCAGGCTCTGAGTGTACTTCCTTCCCCCTCAGGCTCTGAGTGTACTTCCTTCCCCCTCAGGCTCTGAGTGTACTTCCTCCCCCCTCAGGCTCTGAGTGGCAGCCCCAAGCTCCCAGAGAAGCTGGTTTTCCATTCTGCTTGGTTTCGGGAGCTCCATGTATCTTCCTAATCCAACTCTATCTAAATGACTCCCTTAAGGTACTTTTAGGTTCCTGACAAGATGTCATTCCAGTTCTGGCCACTAGGTTGCATGCTCTCACCAGGATTTCACTGATGTTTTTCCCTCCATGAGATCTGCTCCTGGAGAAAGGGGTAAAGTTCCAAGTCAATGTTAAGAAGGCCGGGAAGGTCGGAAAGGATTGTTGACTTCTAAGCAATGGTCTAGCCATTAATTTAAGATTTGTGAGCCCCATGAGAACCCCAACGTTGGTTAACAGGGAAGATGTATCAAAGGAAAATCATTTCTAGCAGTCTCTGACCCCTGGAGTTGCTCTCCCATCTAAGATTTGTTGAAGGTATTTACTGGATCTGTCTTGAAGGATTTTTTTTTACTGTATCTTTGATTTCCACAGTGTAGGGAGCTCCTAGTGTAGGTACTCCACCTTTACCCATACTCGGCAACTTTGAGATTTAAAGAATTCCCTGGATCGCAGTGAAGGAAAATACCTTACAGACAACCAAGTTTTTTTCAGAGGCAGGATTTGAATTCCGGTTTGCCAGACTCTCAGAGAGTGAAAGACTATACTACTATACTATACGTTGGATCTCCTTGAGGGATTAGATTTATTTAACAGCTATCCCTGTTTGTTTCATTCCCATCTATAGCTCCCACGTTCTTCATAACTTTCTCTCTCTTGTTTTCTTTCCTCAGCTTCTTCTGTGTCACTTAAATACTTTAATTCCATCTTCCTGTCTGATTTTCTGTCCTCGGTTTCTGTGCTTCAATCTTTACTGCATTCTTTCTTCTTGTGACTGAGTTTGTAGTGCATTTGCACACACACACACACACACACACACACACACACACTCTTTCCCTCTCCCCCGACTGCTTGTGGTTTCAGAGTGCTGATACTAATCAGATTTGAGTTGACTTATTGTCATAGTAGCTTTTCATGTTCCTCGGAGCAAGCCTTGGGGGTGGGAAGGAGAACAGACAGTTCTACCCCAGCCAAGAGGTACCTTACTGATCCACTAGAGGTGAGGTCCGAGCATCCAGCTTGGAGAGTTCCTCCCTGCTTAGTTTCATCCTTGTCCTTCTCTTGTTCCCCATCAGTCTCCTAACATAAAACAGCTTTTCTCAATATAGTCATCCTAGGAAAGGAGCTTTGTTCCTCCATGCATAATACTTAGGATTTTGAATCACTGCAGCTTTGGAGGGGACATATCCTTTCTTGATCCTGCTTGGCCCTGCCCCCACCCCAATCTCTTTTCTTTCTTTTTTTATTAAAGCTTTTTATTTTCAAAATATATACATAGATAATTTTCAACATTAACCCTTGCAAAACCTTATGTTCTAAATTTTTCCCTCCCTTCCCCTCACACCTCCCCTAGATAGCAAATAATTCAATATATGTTAAATCTAATATATGCATACATACTTCCACAGTTATCATGCTGCACACAAAAAAATCAAATCAAACAGGAAAAAATGAGAAAGAAAATAGAATGCAAGCAAACAACAACAAAAAGAGTGAAAATATTATGTTGTGATCATACTCAGTCCCCACAGTTCTCTCTCTGGGTGCAGATGGCTCCCTCCATCATGAGATCATTAGAACTTCTCTGCCTCTTTCTTGGGTCTTAGGGAACATAAGGCTGTTTCTCACCTTCCCTTCCTCTTCTTCCCTCCCCTCTCCCCCAACTTACTTGTTGCAGTACTACCCTGGTCAGCCCATGGTCCGGAATTTCCTTCACACCATAGACGTGTGGTTACACTGGCAGCAGCGGAAGAGTGTGCCCTACAGCTCCTTAGAAGTGGCCTTGAACAGCTGGAAAGAGGTGACTAAATCTCCATGGCTATTGGGTTTCCCTCTTTTTTGTCTGTGTTCTCTTTTTTGATGGGAATGGAAATGATTTATTAGGCCCTTCCTTGGCCTACCGTGTGAATCCAAGTGAGACAAGGAGAGCTTGGAAGTGTGTTTCCCTTCCCCCCATCATCATGTGCCTTGAAATCTCACCTGAATTTCCTCTTCCCTCTTCAATGGCACATTTTTAGGCACTCCTATGTCTGGGGCTAAATCTGCTGGGGTCCGGATGGGGGAAAGGAATTAAAGGATCTTTTTGGATATTCAATCCAGGATCAGGAATTCCACTTGGCGGCTCAGATGCTGGGGTGGGAGAGGAAATGCCCTGTTTCTGGGGTCCAGGAGGGAAGGGAAGCTTCTCCCTCTGCTTGTGTTCAGACTTGCCTTTGCTGACCCTAGCATGGCTCCTTTTTCTTGACCGATTGCTTCCACACTCTCTTGCCGCAGGGTGTTCTTTTGCCCAAGAAATCAGTCTGGGTGGGCTGCCAGGGAAGCGAAGCTCACTTTCGTGGATTTCCTTGTGGTCTCTGGATCCTTTTCCATTCACTGACCGTACAGGCAGCTCAGCGCAACGAATACCTTCAGCAGAAAGCAGGTAAAGGCTTAGCTGGGTCACCTCCTTCTATTCTGACTCTCTCCCTAACATGGAAGGAAGAGGATGAAGGGAGCAGAGTTACAGACAGAGGATGGGGAGCAGTTACAGACAGAGGATGGGGAGCAGAGTTACAGACAGAGGATGGGGAGCAGTTTCAGACAGAGGATGGGGAGCAGAGTTACAGACAGAGGATGGGGAGCAGAGTTACAGACAGAGGATGGGGAGCAGTTACAGACAGAGGATGGGGAGCAGAGTTACAGACAGAGGATGGGGAGCAGTTACAGACAGAGGATGGGGAGCAGAGTTACAGACAGAGGATGGGGAGCAGCTACAGACAGAGGATGGGGAGCAGAGTTACAGACAGAGGATGGGGAGCAGAGTTACAGACAGAGGATGGGGAGCAGTTACAGACAGAGGATGGGGAGCAGAGTTACAGACAGAGGATGGGGAGCAGTTACAGACAGAGGATGGGGAGCAGAGTTACAGACAGAGGATGGGGAGCAGTTACAGACAGAGGATGGGGAGCAGAGTTACAGACAGAGGATGGGGAGCAGTTTCAGACAGAGGATGGGGAGCAGTTTCAGACAGAGGATAGGGAGCAGTTACAGACAGAGGATGGGGAGCAGTTTCAGACAGAGGATAGGGAGCAGTTACAGACAGAGGATGGGGAGCAGTTTCAGACAGAGGATGGGGAGCAGAGTTACAGACAGAGGATGGGGAGCAGTTACAGACAGAGGATGGGGAGCAGAGTTACAGACAGAGGATGGGGAGCAGTTACAGACAGAGGATGGGGAGCAGAGTTACAGACAGAGGATGGGGAGCAGTTTCAGACAGAGGATGGGGAGCAGTTTCAGACAGAGGATGGGGAGCAGTTATAGACAGAGGATGGGGCGCTGTTACAGACAGAAGATGGGGAGCAGCTACAGACAGAGGATGGGGAGCAGAGTTACAGACAGAGGATGGGGAGCAGTTTCAGACAGAAGATGGGGAGCAGCTACAGACAGACGATGGGGAGCAGTTACAGAGGATGGGGAGCAGAGTTACAGACAGAGGATGGGGAGCAAAGTGATTACCTGGAGTTAAATATCAGGGGTGGAATTTGCCATGCAGGAATCTGGAATAGACAGCCTGGCTGAATATCCACTTTCTGATGTGGATACATCCTCAGACAGAGAAAGATTCACAGAGATCGGAGGCCCTAGCTTTTAGGCAGGTCAAGTCTAAATAAAAGCATCTGTCATACTTTTTAAGACTTGAAGGGCTGGAAATTCCATAGTACGACAGGAGGTAGTTAGCTTAGCTTAGTAGTGGAGTATGGGAGGGACTGAGGTGAGGGAGGGAGGGAAGGGAGCGGAGGGGAAATCCCTGTTTGGATTACAGGGAGTTTTGGCTCTGGGTAACAGGGAGGGAAATGGAGTCAGGTTTGGAATTCTGGAGAAGGAAGGGAAACTGTGGGATGGGGTGGGAAGAGGAAATAACAGAGATACTGAAGGGCATTCAATTGAGTGGGGACATGTCCTTTCTCCCAAAAGATCCCCAGGAAGTCCTTCAAGCCATCCGCGGTTATGTGAAATTCTTCTTCGGCTGTCGTGAATGTGCTACACACTTTGAGCAAATGGCCGCTGCCTCCATGTACCGCGTCAAGAGTATGGATGATGCCGTCCTCTGGTTCTGGAACCGTCACAACCGAGTCAATGCTCGCCTGGCAGGTAAGATTCCAAATGGGAAAGTGGAAGGACCGGGAGAAGCAGCAGATTTCTGAGCAGAGGTTGAGAGATGCAGCGGTCCAGCGCTGGGCCAGAAGCTGGGCTCTCGACTACTCCTTCTTTAGAGAGCTTCTAGTTTTACTTTTCTTTTTTTTCCAGTTTGATACCTTTTAAAAATACATTTTAAAAATGCGGCAGCTAGATAGTAGTGTGGTGTTTAGAGCTCTGGTCCTGGAGACGAGAGGACCTGTGTTTAAATCTGGCCTCAGACACTTAAAACTTTTTAGCTGTGTGACCCTGGGCAAGTCATTCAACTCCAAATGCCTCGCCAAAAGTAAATAAATAAGCAAATAAATTAAAGTCCTCTATCCCGTATGCCCCATCCCCACAAACAGAACCATCCCTCGTATCAAAGGAAAACATCTAATCATAATTCACCAACACAGAGACCGTGTCTGGCAGCGTATGTCCCACGAAAATGTGTGCTCTGCTTAGAGGAAGGAATGCAGCCTTATTTTAGAGCGGGGCCGCACTGGGCCAGTCCTTTGCCATCTATGTGCCTTTTGTCACCTCTTCCATACCAAGGGGTATATGCACTTTAAGGTCTGGATAACAAAGGGATTTTCCACTTTTTTATGTCGTGAATCAATTACAGATTGGGGAAAATAAATTATTTCAATTTTAGTTTAAATTATTTCAATTATAGGTTAGGGAAATATATTATTTCAATTACAGATTAGGGAAAATAAATTTCCTAAATTAGAGAAAATAATTTTTTCCTGACTAAATTCATAGACCCCCTAAAATTCAAGGTGGAGTTATAAACCCATATGGGTTAAGAACTCCTGCCACATGACAGATGGGAGGTCTGGCTTTGCTTCTTGGGCAATAATGAGCAATGGAGAGCTAACCTTAGTGCTCTGTGCCTGAATGGGGTGAGGATGGAAAGATATAGACATTGTCTTTTGTGATCAGGAATCCAGGAGGTTGGAGGCACTGAACACTGGGCAGCAGGTGGTGTGGGAGTCAAAGCTTCTAAATCTGGTGGGGCTTGAAAAGCTGACACGTGCCCGGCTTCTCCCTCGGCTCCAACTTCCTCCTCCCCCTTCCACTTGTCATCAAATGCTCCATTTAACCATCTCCACCCTCTGTGAATTCCAGAGATAACTACTTCCCCAGAAAGAACTGGGGTCTTTGCATGGAGGGGCTCAGCACCAAATGCTTGATCCTACCACCAGAGGGTGTTAGCTCTAGGGTTCTAGAGAGTTGTCTACCTCTGGAAGTGAGCAAAGACCAGTGGGCTAGGGATGAATTCTGTCTCCAGAACTCTGGGCCTAGAATGAAGAGAGAATTGGTTTAGATCTGGCCTCAGATACTGACTAGCTATGAGACCCTAGACACGTAAGTCACTCAGCCTCTGTTTTGTGGTGGGTGAAAGATAAAATGAAGGAACAAATAACTGCACTTCTAAGCATATCGATTTATTAAACAGTGTGTACCAGTTGCCTAATAAAGAGGAACTGGCCAGCTTAGTTCTGGAGCCTCGAATATAGAAGGGGACAGACTTTTATACATTAAAATAATTAATCAAAAAAGACCAATTAATTAAATGGAAGCAGTACAACATTAGGTTCTGATTTCTAATGGGATGAAAGATTAGGGATTTTCCAAGTTGGGAAGGAGAATCAAACAGGTGCAATTCCCTGAATTCAGAAAAAGAAATGTCCCATTCCCTTACTATCCCCCAAGTATCTGTAAACAGTCGAAGGAACATGGAAAGAAAAAACTGATCAATATGGGGTCAGTTTTCAGATGACATATGGCTTGCTTAAGATGGACGGTTGTGAGAAAAATCCTTACGTCAATCTCAGTTCCTTGGTTAAGGGTCTCTAAATAGCAGAGAGAGGCGGTCCGGGCCTTTATAGGCCTAGGTTCAAACAATACAATAAGGGTTTCTTCCAATTCCTACAATTGAATAAAATTTTTACGAAGACAGAAATTGGACTAGACACATAATTGAATAGAAAGGGAACTGAGCCAGCTCCAGAATTGAGTCGAAAATGGAGTCAGTGGTTTACTCAATTTTTACAATTAACCACTTGCCATCCTAATCCCCTCAATTCTCTCAGTTTGCTCCAGTTTCATCAACTACAAAATGTAGATCTTAGCAGTACCTGTTTCTCAGCACTGTTGCGAGAATAAAATGAGATCATATTTATAGAAGCACTTAACATAGTGCTTGTATATGTGATATACAAATACTTTTCCCCTCACTTCCTCCTATCTCCTCCTCACTGGCAGAAGAGAAATATGTTCAGAACTTTCTCATCCCTTCTTTTCACAGCTTTCAGTTGGTTGGTTGGTTCCTTTGCTCATTCAACACATTCATTTATTAAATGACTATTATGTGTCAGGCACTTTGCTAAGTGCTGGTGATACAAAAAGAGTAAACATCCTTTTAGATTGAAATTTGTAATCTAACAGGGAGGAAAACTATATCACAAATAATTATGATGTAAGGGAAATAATTATAATGTAAGGATGAAAAGGGAAAAAGAAATTATGATGTAAGATTATATAAAGGAAAAGTCTAGACAAAAAGCTAAGAGAAAGATAAGAAGTTAATTTAGAATCATTCATTATAAGATTTTAGAACTGGAAGGAAACTGAGAGGCTAACATGTCTGACCTTTCTACTCAACCTCCACGCCCCCATTTTATAGATGAGCAAGTTGAAAGATCAGAGTGTTTAAATGACTGATAGAGGTTCACACAGCTAGTAAGTACTTGAGGTAAGATTTGAACCTGGATCTTCTTGAGTAGAGAGGAAGAACTGAACTGAGAATTGCCATGGAGGACAATAATTGAATAAAGGTTCAGAAAGGGCAATGAGATTTCACGCTGTGGTATCTGAGCAATAGTGATGACAGTGCAAGCTAAGAAATTCTTAGGGAACAAATATGGCAGCCTACCTTAGTGTAGAGAGCATTGGAATTCCTAGTTTCAGTTCTTTCAGTGCATCAGTATAATTTTCAACAACGAGTCACAGAATCTTAAAGTTAGAAGGAGCCTTGGAGGCCATCTCACATGACTTCCTACCCATTATATTAATCTCTTTGCCAGAATTTCTCACAAGTTGTCCTCTAGCCTCTACTTAAATACTTGGAGAGGACAGATCACTTAATTTTTTCAAGATAGAGTTTTGGCATTTGGAAGGAAATCCCTGACCTCTCTGTTTCCTGCCTCCTAATAAGATGCAAAAATTGAGGGCCAGTGAGAGATTGGCTTTGGACCTGGTGTGTGTGTGTGTGTGTGTGTGTGTGTGTGTGTGTGTGTGTGTGTTTGCACACTCTTTGGATCTATTATGTTTGTGTGTATGTATGTTGGAGAGAAACTGATAGCATCTCATTACTCCTCTGCCCCCTTGGAAAAAAACACAATCCAGCAATCCAGAAATGTAAATCAAATACTAGAGGATCATCTATTATCTTTACCAAATGCCCTTTCACTAGACACAAAAGATGGCTCATAAGATTTTTTTGAAGAGTGATTTCCCCTGGTGCTTTTAAGGTAGGGCACACTTTTCAAAAATATGAACAATTCTATCTCATTCTGAAACACACTCAAGGTGCAAAGCAAAGCACCTGCATTACACAATGGGAAAATGGCCTTGAATGCTGGACTTGGAATCAGGAAGCCCTGAAAGTGAATCTAACCTGAGACATTTACTAGCTGTCTGACCCCAGGCAAATCACAACCTCTTCTTCTTTGGGCTTCCGTTTCCTCAACTGTCAAGGAATGAAACTAGAAACCTCTAAGATACTTTCCAGTTCTAATTCTATCATTCTGTGTTTTTCCCAGGGAAACAGAGAAATGAAGTAAAATGAATAAGCATTTATTATGTACCTTCTGTGGTAATCATTGTATTAAATGCTTTACAAATATTATCTCATTTAGTTCTCATGATAACCCTGCAAAGTTATGATCCCCATTTTACAGTTTAGGAAATTGAAACAGTCAGAGGTTAAGTGGCTTGCCTAGGATCGCACAGTTATTAAGTGTCTGTGGATGGATTTGAATTGAGGTCTTGGGACAAGTAGGTAGGGCAGTGGATAGAGCACCAGCCCTGAGATCAGGAGGACCTGAGTTCAAATTTGGCCTCAGACACTTAACACTTTCTGGCTGTGTGACCCTGGGCAAGTCACTTAATCCCAATTGTCTCAGCAAAACAAACAAACAAACAAACAAAAAATTCTTAAATCGAGATGTTCCTGAGTCTAAATCTGGTGCTCTAACCACTGGACAATCTGGCTTTCAGGGATGGAATTGGTCCAGCCTATGCGGCACTGTAATGAGAAAGAAGGAATACAAATATTCAACAAATATTTTGAAATATCTAGTCAGCAAAAGACACTGTGATTCATATTAAATGATCTGAAATCCAAATCCTGGATCGTTGAAGCTACTTTGGGACATTCCCAAAGAAAGTAAAAGATACAGATGGGAGAGTCAGGCAAGAGATCTATCTGCTGGCCATAAAATTTACTCTTCCTCCATCCCCACACACAGCCTGAAAGTAGCTGAGACCCACTCTAAGAGCTCCCCATTCCTACTGCCAGTTTTAGAATAAAACTCGGTATCTGCTAAATGAAATGATCATAATAATGAGCTGATTGGGGAATAATCACATTTTTAATTTTCCCACCCCTGGAAGGAACCTTAAGATAGCATCTAATGTCCCATCGTGTTACAGTTGAAGAAACGAGGAGCCAGAGAAACAAAGATGATTTGGCCAAAGTCAGCTAATCAGTGCTGAAGGCAAGACCAGAATTCAGGCTTCTGGACGACCTGATGTTTTGCCTTGGACATCACAATCTCTTTAGTTTAAAAACATCATATACAGTTGAAAGAGATAGAGAAGATTAAAGTAAACTTCCCTAAGAATAAGAGGAAAGGGTGAGCAGAAAAACACATGAGAATGAATGGATGATCAAAAAGGCCTGATGAATTCTTAGATGGAAATTTATGTAGCAAGTACCACACTAAGGGGTGGGAAAAAAATGAGCCAGTCCCTGCTGTCAGAGTGTTTACACTCTGATTGGAGGAGATTACTTGTAAAAGAAAGATGGGGGTGGAGCTATTAGAAAATTCCAGAAGTTGTAAGAACACATCAGGGGACGTCAGATGATAGTGCCGGAGATCTGGAATAGATCAGGATGGTAAGGCTTGGATGCCATAGGAGACAGGGACGGGCAAATAGGAATGTCTCATGCTTCTTCAGTTGGTAGGAGGAAGAGCTGGAACAAGAGTGGGTCCATGATGATGATCGAGTTTCAGTTACATAGCAGCTTCAGTTTTCTGAGTTTTCTGAGCCTCGAAGGCTGTCCGAATCAGGACCCCCTTTCAAGTTTTTAAACTCACGAGTCTCCTCTTCCTGTAGATCAGCAGATTGCAACTCACCCTCCTGTATACTTCCCTCTCCAGGTACAGCCAGTGAGGACCCTCAGTTCCCCAAGATCCAGTGGCCCCCAAGGGAGCTATGTAATCCGTGTCACAATGAAGTCCAGGGGGACCCTGTGTGGAACCTAGGTGCCATCCTTAAGTTTTTCAAGAACCACTTTGCTCTCCGAAACATCGTCGTCACCAGCCGGAACCCATCCGTGGAAGCCTTGCCGGGCCCTGGGAGGCTGCCTGAGGAGCTGGAGAATTTTACTGCCCCGCCTCCCGTGGAGCAGCCACGCCCCACACAGTCACCTGGGGAACAACCAGCGGACGAATGGGGAGGAGATTTGAGAGCAGGGGAGGAAAATGAGGTTTCGGAGGATTTGTTGACTTGGCTCATGGAGGATGACGTTCCAAACATGGGGAAAGTGGTCATCTCCACAGAGCGGCCAAAATACTATGGTATCCAGAAGCCAAATGTGGAGGAGATGATGGTCAAAGAACTCCTGAAGAAGCGATTGGTAAAAAATCCAGATGCCCCTAATGGAGAAGCCCTAGATGGTAAAGCTAAGTCCCTGATCTCAGATGACGGAGACCAGCCCCTAGTCGTGGACGATAGAGATAGAGCTCTGCTCCTGGGCATTGAAGTCCAGCCCCCGATCCAGTATAGTAGAGCTGAGTCCTTGGATGAGGATGCCCAGCCCCTGATCCAGTATGGAGGAGCTGAGTCCCCGATGCTGGGCCATGGATTCGCTGAGCTCTTTCCCAAGCCACAGATTGCACAGAAGTTGACCAAGAGAGACACGTTGACTCAGCAGCTGGAGGAAGGCGCAGGCAAAGTCAAGCAGCTGGCCAGCTTCCATGAGAGAAAGGTGGGGGCTAGGGCCCAGCTGGGCAGCCAGTTGCTGTGGAGGCTTAGGGGGAGCTTCTCCTACCTGGATGTCGGTCTCTGCATTGGGCTCTACTCCCTGTCTTTCCTATGTCTCATGACCATGTGTACCTACTTCCAGGAGAGGATGAAGGTTCGAAAGAGCCGAGCCAGTGCCTCCTCAGCATGAGCTGTAAGGTCTCCTGGGGGGAATGGGACTAGGCTGGGGGACATGGCTTTGCTGCCTCCTTCCATGGTTTAAGAGTTTCCAGGTGGTTGGGAAGGGGGGGAGGGCGAGAAAGGCCATAGCCCCAATGCCCCTCTGTGTGTAAAAGGGAGGGATACCTGCCAGAAAGAAATGTCACTTTAAGGTGATTCTGGGTCAATGTGAATCTGACAACAATGTTGGGAAATGAGATGGAGGAGAGCACTCATGCAGGAAGCTCTTTTCATTCCTTATCCCAGATAGGGGTCATAGAGAAGAAGCATTAAAGGGAATCCCATCAGTTCCTGCCACCAATTTGTCTTTAGGCTCATCCAGGCTCCCTGTGTGGCCCCTGCTTCTCTACCTGCACCTTTCCTCAGAATGTGGGGGAATAGAGTCATTGCTTCTATGATAGTGCTCCCCAGCATTCCTCTGAGGTCTGGAACTAGGGGGAGATCAGCACATCCCTCAATAAACACCCGTTCTCTGTCCAAAGTCCTAGGCACTAATATTCTAATACCCTCAACACTGAAGCCGGCTTGTTTCTTCCCTTCCACTGACAGGAGAGTGCTAGAAGATGAAGAGTTTCTCCGCAGTGTTGCTACAAGCCTTTGTCCCTCCTCTTCAGCCCCAAGGACCCTATCAAAAACTTGGAATCCAGGTCACTTTTGGATTAATAAAAGAATGAAGAAGAAAATAACCATAATTCAGAAGTTCTGGCCCAATTGAGAGGTCTTGTGCCTTGCTTAGCTACTGCGTGGTCTGGTTTGAGATTGGAACTGGGAGTTTCTAGGATATGAAGCTTTCTTAGGGGTGTGTGTGTGTGTGTGTGTGTGTGTGTGTGTGTGTGTGTATGTATGTATGTGTATGTGTTGGGGATGGTGGGGGAGGTTAGAATGGAGGAGAATCTTAGTCCAGGTGGCTGGAATTTCCTGTGAAAACCTGCAGCTTGCACTTGCTGCTCGCTTACTTTCCCAAAGTCATCGTCCTCCCCAAGACAGTGCCATCAACTTGAGTGCCACTGGGGATTCACGAGTGTTTACTCCTCTGGGGATGGGGTGTCGGGTGGGGGGCAAAGTTGCTCAAGGGTTGTGGGTGGAATTATTCACTTAGGTAGCAAGGGGGCACGGTGGGGACTTAAGGGCGCTGGAGGGTGCACTAGAATTCATTTGTGGCTGGTATAGGGTGGCTGGATATATAGCTGTGATCACAGGAGAGGGAAGCTTTACACAAAAGGCAAGAATTCTTCGCAGGAAGGGAAAAAAACTTGGGAAAGAGTCAGTTGGTCATTTCTTTCTCCTCCTAAGCTAGAACCTCGTATTTTGAGCTATGTCCTCCTATATTCATCTTCCTGTCTTTCCTCTGACAGTGACACAGGGCATTGGTTGGCTGGAGGGTATTGGGATTGGGCAGCAAAGTTTCCTTTCCCTGTAGACATCAGGTTCTCTATTGGTCAAAGAAGGTTGAGGGCAGGAAGGAAGGAAGCAGCCTGAATCTATGAAATGCCTATCTCAGCTGGGGATTTGCAGAATAAATTATTTTTTGCTAAGGCAAGTGTCTGTGTGTTATTTGCCCAAGCTAATGAGAAAAGGAGTTTAAAACTCATCTGGATGCCCAAATTAAAAATCACTAAGATGAAATTTGCTACCTCTCTCCAACTGTCATCTCTCCCTGTCTTTGTCTCTGTCTTTCTCTGTCTCTTTGTGTGTGTGTCTCTTCTTTTCCTTTCTTCTCTCTTTCTGCCTCTCTGTGTCTGTCTCCCCCCCCCACCCTCCCTCCCTCTCTCTCTCTCTCTCTCTCTCTCTCTCTCTCTCTCTCTCTCTCTCTCTTCCTCTTCCTCTCTCTCTCCTCTTCCTCTTCCTCTTCCTCTTCCTCTTCCCCCCCCCAATCTGTCTGTGTCTCTCTGTCTCTCTCTCTCACACACACAGAGCCTGGAAAATCTACAAATAAATTTAGGAAAGAGAATCACTCGGTCTTATCCCAGCCTTAGAATCTGAGGGAGTTGGACAACAGTTGGGGGGAGGGGAATATAGCACCCTCTAACCCAAGCTGGCTGTCTGAATGGATAATCGAATGATTATCTTACTCAGCCCTTAGTGATTCTTAAAATCATAGATCAAGAGCTAAAAGAGACTTTTAAAACCCTATTGTTCAGCCTTTCAGTTTACATAGTGGGAAACTGAGACCCAAAGAGTCTGACTAGCTTAGTGACAAAGCCACGATCCGAACCCAAGTCCTCGGACCACAAAGCCAACATTTTTTCAAGCCAAGATTGTGGTTTCCAGTCCCCTTCATTCCTAGTAACAAAACGGTCTCTGGATTTCCCAGTTTCTCACCCTTTGATCCTTTCCCATCGCTCTTCCAAAGTCTGCTTTTTGTTTTTCATTTCTACTTGAGAACTAGCTGTCCCAACATGCTTTTCTACACTCCCCTCCCCACCTCTCCCTTTTCTCTGCTGTTCCTCCCCCCGGTTTTTTTAGCCTCCTGGAAGATCATTAGGGAAAGGTGGTGTTTTTGAGATCGGTGCTGAGCCATCTGCTGCAGCCTTGGATGAAATCAGCCTGGAACAGATTCTTTGGGACTAAGCAGCCTTCCTCTAATCCAGCCTCCTCCTGCCTGCAGAGGATTTAGAGGGATCAGAGACTGACTGATAATAAACTTTATTAAGGGGGGGAGGCAGTGGCTGTCAATCGGATTTGGAGCCTTTTTTCTTGACATCTTCACTTGGCTCCGATGGCTCTTGGGGCAGGGGTGGCAGTTGGGTCCAGGGCTAGACTGAGCAGTAATGTCCTGAGTGACAGTGACCAAGGAACCATAAGGGGGATGGAGAAAGGCTCCTGTCTCCTGAGGAAGAGAGGGAAGGGTTAGAAGTATACCCCACTCACCATTACCAAAAAGACCAACTTATCTTTCTGTGGCTCTTTACCATGTACAAAGTGCTTCCTCACAATTACCTCTGATGGAAAGTAGGGCAACTATTATTATTATTATAGATGAATTTGTGAAGTCTCAGGAAAAGAAGTGATTTGCCTCCACTCAACAAAGCTAGTAAAGGGGCAGCCACGTGGCACCATAGTGCACAGAGAGATGGGTCTGGAGTCAGGAAAACTCATCTTAAGAAGTTCAAATACAGCCTCGGACACTTACTAGCTGTATGCTCCTGGGCTAGTCACTGTTTGCCTCAGTTTCCTTTTCTGCAGAATGAGCTGGAGAAGGAAATGGGCAACTACTCCAGACTCTTACTAGCTGCGTGACTCTGGGCAAATCACTTAACACATCTGTTTCCTCATCTGTAAATGAGAAGGAAACGACAGCCATGAAAACCTCAAAGGAGTCACAAAGAATTAGAAATGACTGAAAAATGACTGAACAGTAACACAAAATTAGGAAAGGCTAAAACAGGACTGGAGTCTAGGAACTAGAACTTCTGATTTGAAATCCCTATTGCCTCTTAATAAACAAGCAGCATTAAATCCCATTTCTCTTTCAGGCACTGTGCTAAGCATTTGGGGTTACAAAGACAAGAGTGAAATAGTGTCTGCCCTCAAAGAATGTTCTATCTGGGGGCGGGGCATTGGGTATGTATTGATTGACTCCCTCAATCAACATTTCTTTATTAACAGAGGAACTTACACTGCAAAAACAGTCCCTGCCCTCTGAGAACTTATATTTTAAAAGGGGGAGACAGCAAGGAAATATCAAAAGAGAATCCAGCATAAAGAAAGCGTAATTAGTAGAGCCATATTAGCTGCTCCAGCAGTCAGTGGTTTATCCTAAAGTGAAGTAGGTATTCCAGACAGGTGGAGATGAGGAGGGAGAGGTGGGAAAGGCAGATTCACTAGCTACTATTGAAAAGACCTGAGGGGAAATACACACACACACACACACACACACACCCCTACAGTATTAAGTAAAAGAATAATAAAATGAAAACTGCAATTATCATGACCAGTTTTGGCCAGAGAAAAATGTTGAAATGTACTTCCTTTTGTATGAGAGGGAAAGCTTTGTTAACACCATTTTTTGTTTTGTTTTGTTTTGTTTTCATTCCTTACTTCAGTCTCTCTAGTGATTTGTCTTCCTTCACTTACCCCCACTAACACCTCTGTCTGTCTGTCTGTCTGTCTTTCTCTGGCTCTGGCTCTCTGTCTGTCTCAGTGTTTCTGTCTCTGTCTTTCCTGTCTCTCTCTTTATGCCTGTCTCCCTGACTCCTGCTCTCTCTGACTGTCTATTTGTCTCTTTGTTTGTCTCTGTCTCTCCTCTCTTTTTGTCTGTCTCTCTCTGTCTCTCCTTTCCTTCTTCCCTCCCTCTCTTCTCTTCCTCTGCTTCCTCTTAGTGAAACAGTATATACCCATAGGCTCCACCTCTCATACAAAAGGAAGTACATTTCAACATTTTTCTCTGGCCAGTTTTCATTTTATTATTCTTTTACTTAATACTGTAGTTGTGTGTGTGTGTGTGTGTGTGTGTGTATTTCCCCTCAGGTCTTTTCAATAGTAGCTAGTGAATCTGCCTTCTCTACTTGCCCCTCATCTCCCAGCATCACTGCCCAGCATAAGGCTCCCCCAGATCCTGGGACGATTCTCTGAAGTAGCAAATCCAGAAATTTTCGTATATTATAAGGAGCTTAGGAATGGTGACTGGCATCATTTGCACCCTATTACTATTAAAAATCTTCACTCTTAAGATGGTAAAAACTAAAAGAGAGAAAGAGAGGAGACATTTATTATACCCCCAAAGGCATCTGCGTTGGACTTTCCCCATCTAGTTATAGCCTAGAGATTGCACCCAGTTTCTATCAATTAACCTTTGCAAAGGATCTATGTTTCCCAGCTAACTCCAAAATGTTTTTCTCCCAGTTCTCATTTTTCTAGAGAATTTTGGTTTTCTTTTGGGAACCCATCACATACTAGTCAAGGGTTTTTAAGCTAAGATTTATGAATTCATCATACATAGATAGAGGGGTGGCTAGTAGATATAGATAGATGGAAAGATAGATGATTAGTTGGATGGCTGGATAAAGTATTTCAAGATAATTGTTTTCCTATATAATCCTATAGATTTTATTTTATGCATTAAAAAATGATCCAAAGAAGAGATCCCTGGACTTCCCCAGTTGGCAAAGAGGTCTGTGAGACACAAAAACTTCAGCTCTTTTAGCCTAGCTTTTATCCCTTACCTATGTTCATCTCAATGTCTAGTCCCTCCCCCTCCACACTCGGTAGAACATAAACTCAGAGAGCAGGAACTGTGGCATTTGGGGGAAAAATCTTTGTGATACTAGGGTTTGAATCCCAGCTTTCCACGTTTATTAGTTAATGAGTTAATGTGTGTAAAGCACTTTCCAAACCTTTAACGCGAACAAATGTCAGCTATTACTATTATTCTTCTCCGTGCCTTGCGAAGAATAGGAGCTTTAATGTCAAATGAATGGGTGGCTAGAGGGGAGGGAGGGAGAGCCTCCTCGGAACCCGCTCGTCTGAAGGAGACTGCCGGGGAGGGGGAGGGGCACGGGACCCTGGAAGCCAGCCTGGGTCTCCCCCACACGATTGTCTCGAGCCCGGCATCTTTCTTTGCTCCCTCGGCCCTCTGATTGATAAACAGGGGGTGGTTTCTCCTTGTTAGCCGGACTGCTGCCTTTCACCTTGATTTCCCCAGGGCTCTCGGGAACAATATCAATAAACACTAGGCTTCGCCCCCACCAGCTGTTCCCCTCCCCCACGCAGTCTGCCAGGCCGGGAGCTGGGGGCCGCGGGTCTTGGCAGCGGAGAAGCTGCGGGTGCTGCTCTAGGAGCGGTTCCCAGGTGGTCCGGCAGGCACGCGGCCGCCGGCCCCCCGAAGGCTTTGTCTCATTGTGTCGGAGGAGCTGTGCCCTCTGGGAGCCGCGGAGGTCGGGGTCATCTGGGAAACGGGAGAGGAAGCCCTCCCCTAGCTCCGAGCTAGCTTGTCTAACTGGTTAGGATGCAGCCCGAGAATATCGGGAGGGAGAGGGGAGTCTCCCCGGCCAGTAAGAGGCTTCTGGGTCAGGAGTAGAAGTGGGGCAGGCGTGGGGGGAGGGCAGCCATCATGGGGAGGCTTTCAGGTCCACACGCCACTGGCTCTGAGCCAGAGGATAAGAAAAGGTGACTTGGATCCCCAGTGATGGTTCAGTCCGAGGGCTCTCTCGTAACCCTTGTCCTCGTGGTACTAGCTGACATTTAGGCAGCACTTACTATGGGCAGGGTACACAGGTGCTAGGGTGGCCGGAGGACCGGCCCTGGAACAGGGAGGATCTGATTTCAAATCTTGCTTCAAATACTTACTAGCTGTGTGACCCTAGACAAGTCACTTAACCCCATTGCCTCAAAAATAAATTATTACAATTATTATTCATTTGATCTTCACAACAACCTGGGAGAGAGGTGCTATTATGATCCCAGTTTTATAATTGAGGAAATTGAGGTAAACAGAGCTTGGGACTCACCCAGGATCATACAGCTAGTGGGAGTCTGAGGATGGGATTTAAATTCAGAGCTTCCTGACACTACACCAGGTGCTCTATTCCCTACATCACCCAACTGCCCCTACCACAGAGTAGGTCCCCACACTCAGTGTGTCATTCATTCCTACAAGCTTAAATTCCATCAAGGAAGAATATGTCAACGAAAACTCAAGTTTACAAATGAGTCGTGACTTTTGGGACACCGAGAAGCAAAGTTATTTTGAGGGGAGGGCAGGAAGCAGAGCTTGAGCTTAGCTCTAAAGGAACCAGGGCAGGATGAGGAGGGTGTGCATTCCAGACAAGGGAGACACATAATACTAGAGATAGATGTCGTGTGTGAAGAACAGCAAGAAGACCAGTCCATCATTTATCCATTCAACAAACATCAAACATCAACATACCTAGGATACACCAGGAATGTGCTAGGTATTGGGCCCTCATCTTCATGAGTCCAAATCTAGACTCAGACACTTGCTAGCTATGTCCTCCTGGGTTAGGCACATAACCTTGTTTGCCTTGGTTTCCTCATCTGCAAAATGAGCTGGAGAGGGAAATATCGAACTACTCTAGTTATCATTACTAGGAAATCCCCAAAGGCGGACTTGAAGAATCAGACACCACGGAAATGACTGAACAACAAAGAAAATTAGATCTTATGAGAATGATGGTTCTGGTGAACTGTAGGCTCAATGAGTCAACAGCGTGACGTGGCAGCCCCGAAATAGTTAAGACAATCTTGGGTTGCCCAAGAGGTGCATGAATAACCCTATTGTACTATGCTCTGGCCAAACATTCTCTGCATATAGGAGTCGGTTCTGAGCATCACGATTTAAAAAGGTAAATTGGACTGTGTCCAGAAGAGGATAATGAGGATGGTCTTGAGTCTATGACATCCGAGGATCATGGAAGGAACTGGGCATATTTGACCTAGAAAAGAAAAGATGAAGGGGAGAAGAGATAATTAACCTTGTGTTTGTGGCAATTGGGCAAGGTCACACGCCTAGGAAATGTTACATGTCTGAGGCTGGATTTGAACTCCAGGATCGCCGCTCTAATCACTGCACCATCTAGTTGCCCCAAGATAACTCACTTTGTTTTTGAAGAGCCGTCCTGTTGAGAAGAGATCAGATTTGCTCTGTTCAGCCCACAGCTAATCCCCAGTGCTTAACAAAGTGCCTGGCACATAGTAATAGCTTAATAAATTCGTGGGAACTTCAAAGAAGCAAATTTAGTCTTGAATTCAGGGAAATTTTCCCAATGGTTTGTCCAAATGTGAAAGGAGCTGCCTGCTGAGCTCACTGGTCTTCCCTTCATTGGAGAACTTCAATCAAAACTTGGAAGGTCATTTCTTGTGTCATAGCAGGGATTCCTACACTCCCGATTCCATGATTCTAAGATAGCCCAGCCCCCATCTCCCCGGCAAATCTATAACCGAACCCTTTTTTAAAAAATGCACCTTTGATGAATATGGAAATATATTTCGAAGAATTGCACATGTTAATTGATATCAGATTTCTTGCTGTCCTGGGAAAGGGGAGGAGAGGGAGAAAAATTTGGAGCAGGAAGTTTTGCAAAGGTGAATGCTGAAAAATATCTTTGCATGTAATTTGAAAAAATAAAATACTACTAAAATTGAAAAAAATGCAGCTCAATCCTGTCTTTTTAAGATTTCACTATATATCACTTTCCCCTGTAACTTAGGGCAGTGTTTATTAAAAGCTCCTTTACATGGGCCCTTGGGTTTCTAAAATTTTGAACTTAGTGAAGTGAAATATTCAAGTCATGATGAGGTGCAACGAATTATGAAGGGAGGGAGTCGTGCTGAATGAATTCACAGACTCAAATCATCTCCAGGTTGAGAGATAAAACTTTCTTCTGATGCTAAGAAGCAGGCAAAGTTCTTAATGAACTTATAATTAACAAGTGGGAAAGTGGGACCTTTTATGAGAAAAGACCCCAAACAAGGTAAGTTAACTGTGCTAATTGTATGTCAATAAAGAGTTAGCTGGCTCTTCTCTGAATCTTACTGGATTGCCACTAAGGGCACGATCTTTTGCTGGAGTCTGTTCATCCTGTCAAAATCATTAAAGGAAACATCCAGGTGGGTTTGGGGTGGAGGACCTCTGCAGAACATGCTCCAATGAGATTAGAGTCTGAAGTGTACACCATTCTAGGGCTATATAACTCCAATAGCCCAGCCGGGAGAAAGCACTGATAGAAAAGATTGATAGATAAATTGTACCCATACCTTTTTATCCCCAGTTGCTGTCCATGGTGGCCTTTGAGCCTTCACAGCAATATATTCAACTTGACTTTATTACAAAGTAAAAACCTACTTACTTATCTACCAGCAAAATTTTTTAGCTATATATATGTATACATATTCATATTTATATATGTATGCATATATATACATATATATGCAGATTCATAAAAAATAATACTTTAGTGTTCTTCTTTCCATTTTTTCTTCCTACATGTTCTTCTCTAGGCAGCTCCCTTATTGACCTATCCTGGTCCCAGCTCTCTCTACCAGTTGGGATATGGAACTCTCTAAGGGAATTAAGGAAGATTGTGAAATAAACAACAAGTCACGATAAAGTGCAACAATTTATGGAAGAAGGGAGTCATGCTGAATGAATTCACAGGCTCAAATCATCTCCAGGTCGAGGGATAAAGCTTTCTTATGAGGCTAAGAAGCAGGCATAGTTCTTAATGAACTTATAATTAACAAGAGGGAAAGTGGGACCCTTTATGAGAAAAGACCCCAAACAAAGTATGCTAACTATGCTAACTGTCTATGTCAGTAAATCAACTGGCAGTCAAGGTCATCCTGTTTATACCAGATAGTCTAGAGAGTTGATGTCTATAGTTTAATCTTCAGGATTTGAATGAAACTTGAAGACTGATTGCATATATGAATAAGAGCAGCTAGATGGCCCAAAGGATAGATCACTGGCCCAGACTCAGGACAGATTTGAGTTCAAATACAGCCTCAGAGAGTTACCAGCTGTGAGATCCTGGGGAAGTCACTCTACCTCTGTCTGCCTCAGTTTCTTCATCTGTTAAATGGGGATCATAACAGCACCTACTTCTCAGGGGTTTTTTGTGAGGATCAAATGAGATAAGAATTGTAAAGTCCTTAGCAGGGTGGTACCTGATCCATTTCCTAGAGCCTTGTACCCACCTAGAGGTCCCCAATTCTCAAACTGAACAGTCAATTGATGCAGTAGATGGAGGATTACTTGTGGAGTCAGGAAAATCTAAACTCATAATCTTTTCTCTGAGCCTTAATTGGCTGGGTAAACTGAGGCACGTCACCTTACCTGCAACTTCCTTTTTTGTGGTGAGAATGATGGGGACAACAGCACCCACACCACCAAGGTGGCTGTTGGGATCAAATGAGAAAACAGATTAAAGAATTTCGGAAACTTTAAAGCATCATGAAGATGCTACTAGAGACGACACCTTCTGGACTCCTTTCTTTCTCCCTCTAGCTGGACAGAAGCCCTATGGAACGTCATGACCTCTCCTCCCTCCCAAGGGACATTGGAAATCTGGGGCTGGACCACAATCAGCCCTGGCTGGACTTCGCAACGATCGCCTGCTCCCAACCCCCCACCACGGCCTCAGCAACTGCAGGAGTTAGTCACTTAAGACTTGGACCGAGATCTTGTCAAGCCTGAAAATCTAATTTTCACACATCCCATCCCCTCGCTGCCTGAGGAGATGACTCTCAGGCTCTTGTCTTCCCAGAGCTTTCCTCCCTCCCCCCTCCTCCTCCCCCGTCCCCTTTTCTCCACCAGGTGCAGGGCACACTGCCTCCTTCCTTTATGTCTGAGATTGTTTTATGTCTGAGATAGAATATCCTCCATCTGAGACATCTGCTCCCTCCCCAGCCTCCTTTCTCCCTGGGGGACATTCCTGTCATCGCCCACACCCACTAGACCCTAGCTGCCACCTGCCTTTCTTTCCTCTTCAGTCCTGCTCCTTCCAAGCTGTACTTCTTCACCTTTCTCTGCTACCCTCTCTCCTTCTCTCCCCGCCCCACCCCCAGCTGCTCCTGGGAAAGCTGGGGAAGAGTGCCCAGCTCTTTTTCATTTCATCCCCAATTCCCCAAAGCCTTGAATCTATTGCAGTTATTTGGCTCTGAGGAGCACATCTCCATTTAAAGCTCTTGGGCTCTGCCTTCAGCAAATCTGGAGGAGATGGACAGGCAGTGCCAGCGGGGCTCCCAGCCCTGCAGCCACAATTTCCAAGGGGGAGAAGAAAACCCCGGGTCTCCATCTCCACCTGACTCAGTCCCAGTCACTCTCCTCAACAGGAAGGTAGCGGTGAAGATGAGGGATGAGGTCACAGCCAAGGTGGGGGCATCTTGGCAAAAAATGAGGCAACTATCCAGCTGGATTCAACAAACATTTATTACTTGTGAACGATTTTCGAGGGGAAGCAGGGCCATGTAGTGCAGAAAGCACTTACTTGAAGTCATGGGTGTGAGTTCAAATCCCAGCTCTGTTACTTCCTCCCTGTATGACCTTGGTCAAGTCAATTAAACTCTCTGGGGCTCGATTCCTCATCTGTTTTTGGGTTTTTTTTTAAGGCAGAAGACCTGTGATTTCACTGGTATGAGAATCTGATGATCAGATTTCCTCTATCCCAGCAGGAGTCTTCCCTGCAATGTATAACCTAGAAGTCAAGTGATTTACACATGGTCACTAAATCAGTATGAAATATTTGAAACTAGATCTTGCTGACTATAAAGCAAATTCTCTATTCAGTATCTACACTGGTTCTAGACATTGGGACAAAAAGACAAAGACCACCCTGCCTCCCATCTCCCATCAAAAAAACAGACATCAAATGAACTTGGGGATATTTCTTCTGAAGGATTCTATTCAATTAACAGTTAGCAAGTGTTTACTGCCACATATGCAAGACTCTAGTGGGGTACAGAGGATTAAAAGAGGGGGGAAATGAACAGTCTTTGCCTTCAAGAAGCTTCCATTCTTCTATATAGGAGGGATGAGCATAGAGGATAATGCATAGATGTATACAAATTTCAAGTAGGGTATGATGAAGATGAAGAAAAAATCTAAACAAGGTACACTAGGAAAATTCGAGGTGGGGGAACTTTTTTAGTTAGGAGGTATCAGGGAAGACTTTCCACAGGACGTCAAATATGATCTGAGCCCTGAGGGAAGATGAGGGAGTGAATTCCAAGGATGGTGGAGGGCTTGCAGGAATGCAGAGGCAAGAGAGAGCTTGCTGAGTCAGAGGGAATAGCTTTTATCCAACTGGGCTGGAAGGAATAGGGCAGGAAAGGCAGTAATGTGAAACAAGGCTGGGGAAAAGTGGGTTGTAGTCAGATTGAAAAATGCCACACTGAGAACAGTGGAGAAGAAAGCCTGCAGAGAACCTGAGGTCATCTGTTGGACAGGTTTACTTGAAATAGCCTCCTCAGTAAACAAGGGAAAGACTTGATGGAGAAATATACACTTAGATACTCTGAATTACACCTCTTACTTTCTGCTCAAAAGGTCACTTTACCCTCACTGAAGGGTCTAGTGGCCTGTGACAAAGACAGAAATTTTCTGGGATTTAGAGGGAACTGCTATTACTTGCTACTGACAAATATCCACTTTTAACTTGTCTCTATAACCTCCCTTTCTCCCCGTCACTGACACCTCCCAGGAAGCAGCCTGATGTACTGGAAAGTACTGAGCTTAAAGTTGGGATACCTGGTTTTGAATTACTCCATTTATATGTTTAAAATGATTGTACATGTATAACATGTATCAGATTTGCTTGTTATTTTGGAGAGGTAAGGGAGGAAAGGAGAAAAAAAATGAAACTCAAAATGTTACAAAAATGGATGTTGAAAACTAATCTTTACATGGAATTGAAAACATAAAATGCTATTTAATTTATCCATTTATCAACTACGTGACTTTGGCCAAGTCTATTAACCTCTTAGAGTCAAGCTCAGTTTCTCCTCATAAAATAGGGATAACATTTGTGAGGAGCAGCATAATATAGTGTACAGAAGTCCATATTTGGAATCAGGGAGAGACAGATTCAAGAGATGTCTCTAATAGCTATTTTTGGAAAGGAGGTAATAACAGTATTATTGTTGAATCATTTCAATCATGTCTACCTCTCTGTGACCCCATTTGGGATTTTCTTGGCAGAGATAACAGAGTGGTTTGCCATTTCCTTCTTCAGCTCATTTTATAGATAAGGAAACTGAAGCAAATAGTAAGAGCCTGAGGTCAAATTTGAACTCAGATCCTTCTGACTGTATAAAGATACACTGTCTATTTTAATCCTAGATTTTAACCTAGTGGTGGGTTCTGTGTGACATGGGCAAAGTCACTTCATTTCAGAGGAATCCGAGCAGTTTTCTAAGATGATTAAGTTGGTGGCTATGAATTACTGTCCTACATTGGTAGATGTTTCCTAAAATTAATAAAATCACAAATCCAAAACAACAACAGAAACCACTTCTTCATAGAGTTATTGTGAAGTTTAAGTAAAATTATAGACATCCAGAGGCTTTGTAAGTGGAAGCTTGGATCCCTCCCATCACCTGTTGGCTCCTTTCCTATTCGTGTGATGCTGAACAAAGCTGGAGATCATCACAAAACTGTTCTGAGTCCAGAACAAATTTATGCTCCATAATTTCCATTGGGTCCTCCTGCAGCAAATCAATCCCTTTTCATCTCCCTGATCCATTTAGGATCCCATTCAGCACAGCAGTTTTTCCAGATATCTCCATCCATCCTCAAGCCTCCCTCTCCGGGGAGAGCCTTGCCTCATATTTCACCGAAAAAAAAATGGAGGCCATTCACTGAGAGCTCACTCTTCTCTCCTCTTCACTTCATATCTCTCAGAAGCCTTTTTCTCTTGCCTCCTCCTTCGCCCCTTGTCTCACATAAAGAAGTGGTCCTTCTCATTGCCAAGCTTACTCACACAAGTGATCCCTTTCAATTCTGTCTTCTGCAGTATATTGTCCCTTCTGTCATCCCCAATCTACCACTGATGTTCATTCTTTCCCCGTATCCCAGCTGCTTCCCAACTGACCACAATCAAGCCTCTATCTTCCCCATCCTCAAAGACCCCTCCTTTGCTAGCTCTCTCCCTATATTTCTCCTCCCTTTGGTAGCCTCTATCTTCCCCATCCTCAAAGACCCCTCCTTTGCTAGTTCTCTCCCTATATTTCTCTTCCCTTTGGTAGCCTTCCCCAAACTTAAAGACCCCTCTTTTGATTCAACCATACCTACTAGCTCTCTCCTTATATTTCTCTTCCCTTTGGTAGCCTTCCCCAAACTTAAAGACCCCTCTTTTGATTCAGCCATACCTACTAGCTCTCTCCCTATATTTCTCTTCCCTTTGGTAGTTAACCTTCTTGAGAAGGCCATCTCCAATGAATACATTCTCATCCTTTTTGCTCACCCTTTTCTTCTCTCTCTTCAGTCTGACTTGTGACTTCATCATTGAATTAAAATTGGTGTCTCCAAAGTTAATAATGGCATTTTAATTGACAGATCCAATGATCTTTTCTCAATATTCCTTCTCCTTTATCTCTTTGTTGCCTTTGAGACTCTTAGCAAGGCTGTTATCCTGAAATATTCTGTATAGGTTTTTTTCCTCATTTTCCTCTGCCTTCAGTTCTCTTCTCTTCTCCCTTTATGCTATTTCACTTGGTGATTCCATCAGTTCCTAAAGCTTCAATTATCATCTCTATGCAGATGATTCTTAGATTGACTTGTCCAGCCCTAACCTCTCCTTCTGATCTCCAGTCTTGCATCTCCAACTGTCTATTAATTGGCTCAAACATTTAAAATTCAATATGTTAAAGACAGAATTCATTATCTTTCTCCAAAAATTCTCCCCTCTTTCTAACTTCTCTATCATTGTTGAGGGTTCCATCATCCTTCATCACCCAGACTATCAACCTCAGTGTCATACTCAACTTAGAAGGGAAGGGATAACAATATTTAAGTATTTTAAATACCTCACATATAAAAGGATTTAAGCTGGATCTGCAAGTCTCCAGAGGGCAAGGCAAAGATCAATAGATGAATGTGAAAAAAGGGAATTTATCAGCTAGGTGACACAGTGGATAGAGCACCAGCCCTGAAGTCAGGAGGACCTGAGTTCAAATCCAACCTCAGACACTTAACACTTCTTAGCTCTGTGACCTAGGCAAGTCAATCCCAATTACCTCAGCAAAAAAAAAAAGGGGGGGTATGAAAAAAAGGAATTTAGGCTAATCTAAGGAAAGCCTTCCTAACAATTATAACTGTTCACAAGAACAAGGTTCTTTGTCACTGGAAGTCTTTCTTTAAGCATCCCTTATTGAAAGATTAGTTGACATTGGTTGAGCATTTTGTAGCTAGGAATCTTATTTCAGTATATGTTGTTTGGTTCAGGTGATATTGAAGACCTCAAAAATCTGTTGACTCTGTGACAAGATAAGTATGTACTTTTCAAGAAGGAAAATAGAAAACAGCTCCCAAAGCTTTCATATTAGTGAGCTGCCCCCATCTTCCTGTCCCTGATCATTCATCAGTTGTATCTGGGAGCCCAGATTTCAATTTCAGGCCCTAAGGATTTCTATAGTTGATTCAGACAGCTCCTTCCCCTAAAGCTCTCACAACAGCTTTTATTTTGTGCATCCTTAAAACAGATCCAGCCACTGAAATAGGAATAGACTGGCTAACAGAAAGGATTTTCCCAGCAACTCTATTTGTTAATAATGACGATATTAGCAGTAACAACTACTTAGTCTCTTGATAAATATTCATGCTTGCAGGGCAAGGCTTGGCAGCCCAAGATGGCTTCCCCCCAAATCTGTACTTAGTATGAGAAGACGGTGCTGGATACCCGGGTACCTGCTGCTTCAGCCAAAGCAGTTGTTTGGAAAGAAATAGCCTCAGGTCCTCAATTTAGGGGCTAGTGATAAGATATACTGACTGACTATTGAGGAGAAGAGGGGGGTAGCAGTTGAAAATGGTAAAGCTTTTTTATTGTAAGTACTGCAAATAAACAAAATCCCATAAAAAACTTGCTCTTTGGAATCTTCTATCCAAAGAGAGCAATCCAAACATAAGTCAATAAGTCATCATCTCAAGCTAGGTAGAACCAAAAGATGAGCAAGATGTCCAGTATTCTTGGTTCTTGGCTATGCTTGTCAATTCAGCTCTGACAACGAATGGGAAACTAGGAGTGGGTCTAATGGAGGGCACAGATTCAGGATACAAGGGAAGCCCCTCGGAGGAGGGGCTGTACTGGAAGCCACCATGAGCCCACAGAAAGCCTAGGGCCTTATGCCAAGAAAGTTGATTTCAACGTCAGTGAAAAAACACCAGCCTGGATTGATTCAGGCAGATCAGCCAGTATTACAAAGGCTGAGGAGATAGGTAGAAACAGAGAAACAAAGACAGAGACAGGGGGACAGAAAGAAATGAAAATGGCCTTACTCTCAAGGAGTTTACACTCTATATCAGGGGTCCTCAAACTACGGCACAGGCCAGATGCTGCAGCTGAGGATGATTGATTATCCCCCTCATCCAGGGCTGTGAAGTTTCTCTATTTAAAGGCCCACAAAACAAAGTTTTTGTTTTTACTATAGTGCGGCCCTCCAACAGTCTGAGGGACAGTGAACTGGCCCCCTATTTAAAAAGGACCCCTGCTCTATATCCTTGAAGTATTGATGTAAGAAGAGGGAAGCAACAGGACTTGACAGCTGATTGGATATGGAGCATAAGTGCAAATGAGAAATCAAGAATGAGATGAAGATTGTTACCCTGGGTGAAAAGGAGAATTATAGAGGGATGGGGGAGAATAATGAATTCAGTTTTGGACTCATAGAGTTTAAGATATCATTGAGTTATCTAATTCAAGCTGCCCCATAGACATTTGGAGATGTAAGATTGGGTATAAGGAGAATGGTTCAGGCTGGCTAAATAGACCTAAGAATTATCAGCATAGCAATGGCCATTGGATTGTGAGTGTTGATGATATCAGTAAGAGAAATAATTTAGAGGGAAGAGAAGAGAAGGTCCAGGACAGTCTTGGGGGACACTCACAGTTAGTGGGTACAACCTGGATAAGATCCAACTAAGGTGTCTGAGAAGAGGAGACATAGGAGGAGAACCAGGGGAAAAGGTTAGGGCTGCAAAAGAGCGGACCTGAGAATCATCTGCAGAAAAATGATCTTTGAATCAGAGGAGCTGGTGATTTTGCCAGCAAAATGTTGTTGTTTAGCCCTCATTTTTGAAGAAGAATAATGATATCAAGTCCTGATTAGAGAATGAACTAGATTTAAGGGAAGTAGAGCTGCACAAAGTAGTCAGCCACTCTCTTTTTTCCAAAGTCATCAAAGACCAGTAGCAAGACAAATGACAGGATGATTGGCAGTGGTCCGGGATACAGTGGATGATCTGGCATCTTTGATACCTGGCCAACCTCCAAGTATTCTATAGCACCTGCTTCAGTCACCTTGGTGGCCATTGGAGTCAACTGTTCTCTTCTACCTATTGCTGTGAGGGAAGTCTTTCGTACTTGCGGCAGATATCCCCTTAACTCACTGTACCCTTAACCTGGCTTAGCCCGGCGGCTAAAATGGTTTTACTGGGTTTGGTCGCTGTGCATTTTGCAGCTTCCTGGAGCTGCACAAGTGAGAACTGAGTGAAGGTGGACACCAAAGGTGGATAAGCAGTCCTGAAAAGATGTTAGACCAGAGGTAGTGAACCTCCATGAAAATCCAAAACATCAGGGAATAGTACGTTCTTGGAGCTTGAAACAGAGGAAAGAAAAAGTCTGGAAAGTCTTTGAAATGAGGAGAACAATGGATTGATCTGTTGTTGTTCAGTCATGTTTGACTCTATGCGATCCCATGGACTTTTTGTCCATTGGGTTTTTTGGGTAAAGCTATTCTGATTTGCCATTTCCTTCTCCAGCTCATTTTATAAATGAGGAACTGAGGCAACCAGAGATTAAGTGATTTAGCCAGGGTCTCAGAGGAAGTATCTGAGGCCAGATTTGAATTAGGGAAGTGTAAGAGAATTTCCTCATGCCAGAGTTGAGATTATGTGACACAAATTTATAGCAAAGCCAGTTAGCACAGTCTTGTGATGTTATCCAGACTTGTGTGAATCAGAGTGAAGGCAGAGGATCCAAGAGGAGGCAACCCATGACCTACAAGAGAGGGAAACAAGACTCCAGGGGAGAGGAAAGTATGAGTCAAAGTGGTTTGCCAGTTTAAGGGATCAAGATAGAGAAGGGAGGAGAATGTAACAAGACTGATAGCCTGGGAAAGAACTGTAGGGACTGGAGGCGCTGAAGAAGGCAAAGAACAGGTACAGAGAGTCATAAGGTGGAGGGATAAATGATTATGATTCAGAGGCAAGAGCAAGGAGGCAGGACACTGATGAGTGATGGCAAGATCAGAGCTATGACCATTTCTGTGTAGCTGAGGTGGACAAGAGATACAGGTCACAAGAGACAGTGATTTAGATAATCTCTGAGATCTCTCTTCATTCTGAGGTTCTGGAGTAGAAATGTAGCCATAATAGAGGTAATATCAATACTGAATATATGCTTTATACTCCTGGCTTTGCAAAGGACATTCACATTCAGTGATGTTCACAATATCTCTGTGACACAGATAGGACTGTCGTTGTTATTGTTGAATTATTTCGGTTTTACACATGGGGGGAGTAAAAAGAGATTAAATGACTTGCTCAAAGTCATAAAGCCAGTGAGTGTCAGGGCCAGAATTATCACCAAATTCTCTAGCAGTCCTATGCCCTTTTTTTCCCTGCCAAACTGCTATCTTATCGGAATAAGGGAATGATGAGCTGATATCCATCCCTTTGCTTATCTCCCCCCACCATGACCAGTTCCTGAGATCTGGCTAGGAGCCTTATCTCTGGCCAAGTCTCAGGATTGGAAAAGCCACCAATTACCCTGAAGGGTCCCGATTTTCACACCCTGGAAGCCAGAGTTGAAGAGTGTGAAATTCATTCTCCATGGTAGATTACCAGTCCCCTGGAAGCTTTCAGTGCGGGGCCTGGGGGTGGCACTCGGAAGCTAATCCTCCAGTTTCTGTTTTTCACTGGAGGAATTCCTTTCTGTGTCCAGAATGCAGCCTCAGCAACAGCATCTCGGGAGTATTGTTCAGTTTTTGTGATTTGCTTGTCTCTTTAGTTCCTGGGCCGAGGGCAGCAATATTAAATTGCTGTGGTGCGGGTTGCCCTGCTCTGCAGGCACTTTCTCTGGAGGTTTTTCTGAAGTCTTAGGGTAATGGCAACAGGTGGGACAGAATTCTCTAATTCATAATAAGAGGGAGAGGGTGACTGAGCAAAGGGACAGGACTTCCTGTTCATATTTTTTTCCTATCCCCAAATTCTCCATTCAAGAAGGATCAGGCAAAATGTATCATTCTATACATCGTTCAACCAACATGTATTTATTAAGGCACTTCCCATGTGCCAGACATTAGGTTGACATCACGAGAGTGATAAGTCAAACGATGTAATTGATATTTGATTATTATTATTATTCTCTTTTTTTTAAACCAAGTCAATTTTTATTTATTTAGACAAAATAGGTAATTAGCTGTCTCAGGCCCCATATTAAGAGGGGTATAACAAAGAATACTTTTCAATGTTGCTTTTTATTAAAAAACATTCATTTTCAATATCAGGAATCTTTGTTCTCCAAGACACAAACATTTATTTGTACTAAGTCAGGTGATTTTGAAGAATATCATCATCATCATCACCATCATCTGTTATTATTATTATTACTATTATCCTCAAATTTCCATTTCATTTAAACATTAGATTACCCCAGAACCTTGTTGGAAGCTCCCCTTGAAAACTTCCCTGTGATGATACTATCCTCTCAAGTTATTTTCAGAAATAGAAAAGGCACTGACTGAACTTAGGAGTTAGGAAACGGGTTCAAATGCCATCTGCAAACTTAATGTCTATCAGACCCCAGACAATTAGCTTGATGTGTATCTGTAAAATAGGGATAGTCATCTTTATTTATCTTTCACCGTTGCTTAAACTACTATCAATATAAGAGCCATTGCTTTGTCTTTTTTATTGACGAAATGCTGGAAAGAGGGATCCTATACCTCATTTTTACTTCTTTACTACCTTGCCCCACCTCCCAGAGTTGTGACAATCAAATGAGATGATGCTTGCAAAGCACTTAGCATTGGAAGCATTGTATGAATGTCAACTGTTAGGGTTATTATTTTCCCCAATAAAAGTTAGTTCAGTCAAAATCAAGAGAATATTATACACAGTGACAAGAAGACTATGTGATGATCAGCGGTGATAGACTTGGCTCTTTTCAACAATGAGGTGATTCCAGGCAATTCCAATAGACAGGGGACGGAAAATGCCATCTGCACCCAGAGATCTATGAAGACTGAATGTGGATTGAAGCATAGTATTTTCACATTTGTTGTTGTTCTTGTTTGTTTGTTTCTTTTTTCATTCTCATGTTTTTTTTTCCCTTTTCTTGCACAACATGACAGATATAGAAAAATAGAATTGCACATATTTAACCTGTATCAGATTGTTTGCCATCTTGGGGAGAGGAGAGGTAAGAGAAGGAGGGAGAAAAATTGGAACACAAAGTTTTTTCAAAAATGAATGTTGAAAACTATCTTTAAATGTATTTGGAAAAATGGAATATTATTGAAAAGTGTGGGGGGAGAGAAAAGAAAATTAGCACAAGAGCAGGAATTCCTCTATTTTTATCCATATATCTCTGGTATAAAGTGCAGTGCCTTAAACTCAGGACATGCTTAATAGATATTTGGCAAATGAACAGCAGCACATTTTGAGTGAATTACTGAGTGAATCTGAAAGGTGATCAGGAGGGTGCTTTTGATTTCTAGAGCCAACTTCACATTGATACCACAAAGAGCAAGGAACAAAGTTTCTCCAACCTATCAATCTCGGAGACTGACTATGGATATAACTTGGTGGGATTGATGCTATATGTGATATAATAAATAACAGATACATAAGTGAGAAAGAAACACATCTTATTCTGACATAGGTTTTCCTATGGGGAACACTAAATGTACAATTGTTTTTTTCCTTAATTGTTTTCTCTCTCCCCTTCTTCCCTAGAATAGGGAAAGTCCAATTCTAGAGTGGTGGCAGGGTGTATAAATCTAGAAGGGACTATGATATAAACATACAGAGAATTTTTAAAACTTACTTTTGAAAGACATGAACAGAAGATAGAATGAGAATACCAGTTACAAAGGATAAATAAATTGTCAATCAAATATTTATTAGCTACCTATTATATTCCTAAGTGTTGTGGCTACAAAGACAAAATGAAACAGTTCCTGCCTTCAAAGAATTTCTGTTCTATGGGGTGAATGCAAAAGAATGGTGGAGTCTATAAGAATAGTCTCAGGAATAAATAATGTTGGAAATTAGATGAGGTTAGTTGTTGTTCAGTCATTTTTTTAGTCCTGTCTGACTTCCTGATCCCATTTGGGCTTTTCTTGGCAAGAACATTGGAGAAATTTTGCATAATTCACAACTGGTTTCTTAATTGTGAATAGGGATAAGGGAGAGAACCTAAAACTCAAAAATTTTAGAAACAAAATGTACTTTTTTGTTTTGAATATAATTGAGGGAAAACATTAAAAAAATAAATAAAATTAAAATATTGGAGAAGTTTTTGCCATTTTCTTCTCCAACTCATTTTACAAATGAGGAACTAAGCCAAACCGGGCTGTCTTACACAGAGTGACACAGCTAATCAATATCTGGGTCTAGATTTGAACTCAGGAAAATGAGTCTTATTGATTCTAGGCTGGGGTACTCTAACTACTTGATCACCTAGCTGCCCATGAGGCTGGTAAGGGAACCTAAAGGACAATAGCCTGCGTTTGATTTATTTTTAACTTTATTGGGGAAAAGAGGAAGATCAAAGGAGAATAAGAGGGCTATTTAGTTTCTATAAGACAATAATAAAGGACAACAAAAAGGAGTTAGAGCTGACCAATTTCACTTTTTTTGTCTCTGCTCTGAAAATGGCAGAAGAAAAATTGCTAAGAGGGAATTGATCCCCCCCCCCCAAGAGTAAGAAGACATAGTAAGAAAAAAAACACAAAATTGTCCTTAATGAGGATGGTAAGGGAGCCTGCATGGCCCAAATGACCACATTCTCAAGTACCAATGTGGTCCTAACATCACTAGTAGCTAGGGTTTATGTAATAACTGGTGGATGTTACTACTGAGTCATGATCAGTGACCTCTAAAATTGACTGCAGAGAAGAGGAAAGGTGGGCAAGGACAGGAGAAAAGCATTATGTTCCATTTGGTATAAAAGCGGGGGAGAATGGAGTCTTTACTTTAAATTCCTAAAAAAGTTCTAAAACATATGATTTGAATGATAGTTAATGAACATTTACAAAAGAAAGCCGTGATCACAAAGCATCATCATGGCTTCATCAACAAGTCCTGCCAGGCTAACCTTATTTCTTCTCTTAAAAGGGTTAATAATCATAGATTATTATATGTATATAATATACACATATTACATATATAATATTAACATATATATAATACATATTTTTGGACTAGACCCATAATTTCTAGAGCTATAATATAGACATATACTTTGGATTAGACCTATAATTTTTTTTGTGTACAGGATCCTTAGTGAGGCATCTCCCCACCTCTACTAATGCAGAGTATTTCCTGACCTGTAACTTAGAGTTGCCTGAGGACACTGAGAAGTTGCATGAGCCCAGGGTCATAGAGTAAGTATGAATTTAGGGTTACAGTTAGACTATTGGATTTTGAACCCATATCTTCCTGATTTCCAAATCACCTGTCTACCACTCTGCCCTGACTCTTGTACAGGGTCTGGAATTTAGCATGTAATGTGTAATAAATGATGGTTTATTGATTGATTATGAATTCCAATGATAAAAGGAATAGTTGAAGACATACCGAAGACTTTGTGACTCTTAGTATGCTTTTAGCCACTGTTATTGAGGAAGTGGAAGGGAGTCCCATGAGGATTATTGTTCATCGTTCTTTCTTGAAGAGGACCACTAACATCAGCCTCAGGGATTAGATTGGATGGATTGGATTTAAGTGAGGCAGAACTTTAAAAAAGTCATCAGCTTCACTCTCTCCTACAGAGGCATCCGAGTCAACTGGCAATGGCCCATCACCATGAGGCAAGGGACAGTTTGGCTTATCAGTTTTGTGGGTCATCTTCGATAAAGACTTCATCACTTTATTATTGTTCTGGAAGAAATGACCAGCAGGATGAATACAGAGAGGACTGGCGAGACTTACATGAACTGATGCTGAGTGAAATGAGCAGAACCAGGAGATCATTATATACCTCAACAACGATACTGTATGAGGATGTATTCTGATGGAAGTGGACCTCTTCGATAAAGAGAATTAATTCAGTTTCAGTTGATCAAGGATGGACAGAAGCAGCTACACCCAAAGAAAGAACACTGGGAGATGAATATAAACTGCTTACATTTTTGTTTTTCTTTCCGGGTTATTTATACCTTCTGAATCCAATTCTCCCTGTGCAACAAGAAAACTGTTCAGTTCTGCACACATATATTGTATCCAGGATATACTGTAACCTATTTAACATGTAAAGGATTGCTTGCCATCTGGGGGAGGGGGTGGAGGGAGGGAGGGGAAAAATCGGAACAGAAGTGAGTGCAAGGGATAATGTTGTAAAAAATTACCCTGGCATGGGTTCTGTCAATAAAAAGTTATTTTAAAAAAAGACTTCATCACCTAGTTGCCAATCTTGCATTACTATGTCTCTCTGTCCTTATTCAGTCTGATCTTCCAAGCTGCAATTAGAATTATCAGGATCACAGTTGCAGTGCAAGGATTTTCCATCATGACAAAATTCTCCAAGGCTTAAGCAACCTGAGCTTAATTTTCAAGAATCAGATCATGTCCATGTCATAATATGGTATCCAAACAGGGCTTTTGTGAGAGAAGATATGATGTCTGAAAATATTTGCTGTCATGATTATCTGCTATCTCCTAGCCAACCCAGATTGCTTTGCTGAGAATCATGGACATTGTACTTCCAATGACTATAGACACTCATATCCCCAAGAACATATAACACATGTGTGTTCTATAAACACATATGAATGTTTTGGTGATTGATATTTCTTTGGCCAGTGATTACCTGTCTCTTTAAATTTCTCAAAGTTTTATGACATGTCTGTCTTTATTGTAATGCTTACTGAATTGATTCATTCAGTTACTATTTGTTGAAATATTGGCATTTCCGGGATATTTCAATAGTTTGTGGCAGGGTTGGCAACTAGCCCTCAGGAGCTGTGAGCAGCTCTTAAAGTCTATCCAGGATGCTTTTTTAGCTAAAATAAAAGAATGAGTCTGTACCTGTGTGATGAGTCATCTCATTAACAGGCAAGCATGAGTCTCTGTCCTCAGAGAAATGCCAGAGAATCGATGATTGTCTTTCATTAAAAAAAAAATTCAAGAAGTCTATGGAAGAGTGAATGTTTTGAATCCTGCCTGAAAGTGAAAACGACCACAAATTCACTTAACTTTGAGAAAGTCTTCAAAGAGGTGCAAGGACAGAAGCTTCACTAATTGGAGCAATACCACATGACATTTGAATGGGTGATCTCACCTCTGTCGGTACTCTCCTGACAGCATGGTACAGTGGAGAGCAAGCTAGTTTGGGAGTCAAAGGATCTGGGTTCAAATCCTATCTCTGTCACCTATTACTTAATGAATTTGAACAAATTACTCATGTCTCCAGTTTCTTCATCTATAAAATGATGTGGTTGGACTATGTCCTTGTTTGCTGTGAATCTGTGGGCCCACGAGTACTCCAGTGATGCAAATAGTGATCCATCCTTCACCTCTCTGCCTAGGGCAGCTAGGTGCTATGGTGACGAGTTTAAGGTTTGTGAAGGGCTCTGTTTATATTATTTTAGTTGATAGAATAATAAAGTGGGAGAGTAAGAGTGCTGATAAGGGAAGCCAGGTGGTGCAGGGGATAGGGCACTGGCTCTGGAATCAGGAAGACCTGAGTTCAAACCTAGTCTTAGATACTAACTAGCTCTATGACTGGGCAAATCATTTAATCTCTACCTACCTTACTTTCTTCTGTCTATAAAATGGGGATGATAATAACATCAACCTCATAGCTTGGCTGTGATAATTGTACATTCCTTAACACAGTGCCTAGCACATAGTAGGTCTTTTTAAATAAATGTGTGTTTCCTTTCTTCCTTCTCAAAGTAATCAATCTACAAGCATATATTAAGGACCTTCTACATTATGGGCACTATGAAAGACATTGGAGATATAGAGACAATAACAACAATAGCTAGTTTTAAAGTTTAAAGTTTCTAAAACTATATAATTTTTTTGGTCCTCACAACAACCCTGGAGGTTCCCCATTTTAGAGATGAGAAAATTGTGACAGAGTTCTAGTGACTTGTCTAGAATCACACAGCTAATAAATGCCTGAGGTTCCAATGTAGGCTACCTACTTGCCTAAAATGAAATTTCACACAAATGAAATAGTCTCATTCCCCCCAAACCTTATATTTAGTTGGGGAAAACAATATTCCAGATATTCTACTTAATATCTGTGTAATCTTGGGTGAGACTCTGACCATCTGCAGGACTCAGTTTCCTCATCTGTAAAATGAGGTTGAATTCAATGATTTCTCAGGTTTCCTCTAGTTTTAAATTCCACGATCCTGTTATGGTTTGTCCAAAGATAGAGGTGATTCTATGACATGCAAGTGAATTGGATTTAAATGAGGAAGGGCTGTGCAAGGTCACCTGTCTCACTTTTTTTCTGGAATTAATGAGTATTTCCTTTCCTGAAAGCTGGAAACCAATGAAGGCAACTTGTAACAATAGTGCTTCTGAAGAGGCCACTTGTGTTATTTTTATGAAACTAGCTGTTTCTGAAACATAGAATGGGATTTTCAGTTAAAAAATTCTTCCTCCTCTTGATTCACCCTTCTGTCTAACTATGCTGCTCTTCTTGTTTTAAAGTTTTCAGGGACATTTTCTTTTAATTATCTACCTTGAATTTCACAACAACCCCATGTTGTAAACCCTACAACTATTATCATCCCAATTTAAAGAAAAGGAGGCTTAGAGGAGTCAAAGGACCTTAGGGAAACCGAGGGCTAAATCTTACCCTGGTCCCTCAGACACTCCCTTACTTGGTCTCAGATTTATGACTTCCTTGATGAATTGTTGTTGCGTAATCATATATGACTCTTTGTGATCCCATTTGGGGTTTTTGGCAAAGATACTGGATAGTTTGCCATTTCTTTCTCCAGCTCATTTTGTAGATGAGGAAATTGAGACAAACAAGGTTATGTGACTTGTCCGGGTGACACAGCTTAAAAATGTCTGAGGCTGAATTTGAACTCGGGATTTTCAGGACTCCAGACCCAGTGCTGTCTCCACTGCCCCATCCAGGGTATGCCCATTGAAGAAATTTCTTCTACCAATACAGATCAGTAATTGATCTATAATCCATATTTCTACCTAAAGCCACCCTGCCTGTAATGGAGGTTGGGCGTGGTCCCATTGCCCCATTTCTCTTAATTACTTTCTCAAGCCTGCCTCGAATTTCTCTAGCTCACAGAAAGCCCTCCAGCAAGTTCACATAATAATGGGTAAAGGGCTTTGAGCTATCAAGAAAAGAGACACTACATTAAAAGCTTGGGATTATTATAGATATAAAATCAGCAGGGACACTGACAGACTTCATTATTATTAGAATCTAACCAGCTGACCACACCAATAACATGTCAAGCAAGGTAACTAGGGCTGACATAATGACATTTGGCAGCATCACTGTCTCTGGAGAGCTGATGCTCACACAGTAAAACTGCTTCCTCTCTTTCCACTGGCAAGTGGTGAAATTTGCTTCCTTTCTGCTTTCCTCTTTATTTATTTATTTTTGACACTGGATCTTCTTATGCTGCCCAGGCTAGAAATGCAGCAGACATTCACAGGTTCAATGCGTAATTCTGCTCATTGGGCACAGAAATTATAACTTGCTCCATTTCTGACCTAGGCTGATTTACCCCTTCTTAGGCAGCTAGGTGCCTTCCATGCTCAATACTTACAATATTGGTGCCTTGGAATTAATTTGGATACACAATTATTTTTAACCCTTTTGAAGCTCAGGAAGCAACTGAAACAACTCACTGATCTCAGTCCCCCCCTAATAGCAGGACTCTTACAGAATCAGAATCTGAACTATCTTGAGATCTTATATTAAATAAAGGCAATATAAACATAAAATAGAGTCCTTGCTTTTTAACTGGAATTAATAGGTATTATCCTTGCTTACACCCTACCACATCTTCCTCCAAACAACTCCCCAAGATCTGCACTCCAAAGGAACAATGAATGAACTTGATTTTTAAGCAACTGGGATAAAGCATCAATTTGTTCTTAGGCTTGACTTGATATGAAGGATGAGGGGCACTTATTTGTCAAGTCTGGGTATTGGGTTGATCAACAAACTCTGAAGAGGACTCATATCCATTACAGATACAGGATCTCAGGATATTAGAGACAGCAAGGAGCCTGTTCCTGTCCATCAGAAATCCTGAATCTTTTGGGTTCTGGGGCCAGTATCCTACAATGAAGGAGATTCTCTTCTGTAACAGATGCCAAGTCTCAGGAAATCAAAGTTACTAGGAAGCCAAAGAGTGGTGACAACGTTCACCTGTAGCTCAAAGGATAGCTTACAAGGGGGTCAAGATCTGGGTCCAATTGAATTTAATCCTAAAGAAGCTTGACCCTAAAGAAAGGGAAGTTAGACTTATTCCCCACTTTCTGGCCTCTAAAATAAAGGTTTAGCTCAAGTTGGGTATCCTTAAAAGGGCCCATGCTAGAAAAGTTATTCAACAGACAAAGGAATGGATGCCAAGAAAAGATAGCTATTACTTTTCTCTCCCTCAAAAGAACTGCTGAAAACACAAGACTCACAAGTACATATATGTACTTGTATGTAAAACATAAATTATCTCTCACATTTATTATATCTCTTAGAAGTTAGACTCCATGAGGCTTGTGGCTCTATTGAGCACTATCCAAGATCTCTATCAAAGACCAGAGTTTAAATATTCTGACCAGCCAAACTCATCTTTCTTGTGATGGTCATTTCCTCTGAGAAGGCTATATGTAGAGGCAAAAACCCCTCCCACTAGGCAGCCAATCCCCAATTCAAGGACTTCAGACCTCTCAAACTCATGAGATCGGAGATTGCATTTACTGCTTGCTCTAGAGATCAAAATTCCTTATTATAACTCTGAAGAAGAGAAGGAGAAATCAAATATTTGTGCCATGTACTGGTGTACCTTCTGGGTATACCTCATCTCATATAACCTTAGGACTAGTGCCAAATATATGACTTTAAGACACACTGAAACAATAAAACCAGATGCTTAGACAGCTCCCTGCTTCCTCCACATGTCACCACACTCCTAAGTTCCCTAATACTTGAAATACCCAAGCTGAAAGGGATATTGCCACCTCCAAGGGATGTTGGATTTATTCATCAGGACCATGGAGAGGGAAGGCTCCACTCATTAGGCTCTTTTCCCAAGTGATAATGGACAAACTTCAAGTCCACTATTGTAGTTCTTGACTTTGTTGTTTTCCTGTTTCTGCTTACTTCACTGTGCATCAATTCATATTAGTCTTCCCATGCTTCTTTGAACTGATCACATTCATTGTACGGGTATATAATAGTAATATTGTTATTCTTGTGTAGCACAATTTCTTTCTCTAATCAATAAGCAATCTACTTTGCTTTTGGAAACTTAGTTTTGCTCTAACAAAAGGGCTGTGATTAATATTTTAGTACTTTTTTGGGGGGAGGGACTTTTTTTCCTATCTTTGACCTCCTTGGAGTACATGCCCAGAAGTGAGGTATTTAGATGAAAGAGTATGGATATTTTCTCATCTCCCTACCCATCCTTTTAAAAGCACAATTCCAAGCTGCTTTTCAGAATGGTTAAGCCAATTCTCAGATCCACTAACAATATATCAGGTGGCCCATTTTCTCCCTGTTTCTCCAATATTTTCATCTTGAGGGCTTTTGTGAAAAGCAAAGATCAGGTATGTAGAAAACTTAGTAAACTCTAAAGTACTAAATAAATGTAAGTTTTTATAATTTTTAGCCTCATATTTCACTTCCTTTTCTTCCTATCTCAACAAGCTCATAAATTTCACCATAGCAAAAAAAGACCTGTATAACAAAAACATTTCCCAGCCCTAGATGGGTACTGGTGTTTTTATCTTGAGTCAGGGAAAATTAAGTTCAAAGCCTGCTTCTGACACTTGCTAACTGTTACTAAACCTTTCTGAACCTATTTCTTCACTTATAAAACAGATCTAGGACCCTGTAATTGGTATGTGTAGTACTTAGCTCACAAAATTGTAAAGACCAAATGACCTAATACATGTAAAGGGCTTAGCAAATTTAAAAGCATTATATACAGATCAGTTGTTATTATTATAAAGACAACATCTTATGGGCCCAAATTTCATTACAAACCAAGAGTTTGGCAAGTCCCATGGATACTATTCATATTAGGAAGGGAGTGTTCTCCATCATAGCATCACTCACAGAACTGTGGTTGCTAAGAAACTTAGAGGTAAGATAGGAAAGCCACAGGAAGCCATAGTCTGAAACATTAATTTCAATGAAGAACAAATTCGAAAATCTTCCCGGAACCAAGCCCTTTAGCTGGATGCAATGTGGGTGAATTAGGAGAAGCCCAGAGCTACTGGGTAGGCATGAGATGCAATTAGGATAACGCTCTAGTTATTGACTATGAAGGACTGTTGAATCCTTGCTCCCCTCCCCTCTATTTCACTGCTGCATGATCCAAGTGAGTTTTCAGGGTCTGTGAAGCTTCTGAGACCCACATACTGGTAAAATTCTAGCCTTGGTAAAAAGATGAGAAAATGCACTTTTCTCCCTCCCTTCTTTTTGCAGAAGTAGAAGACTGTGGAGGTGGAAAATTATATATCTTGTCAAATTTGGCTGATTAATTTTGCTCAATGATTTTCTCTCCCTCCATACCTTTCCTTTTTAGCATACTGTGTTAACAACAGCTGGTTCTTGGGATAGGAAAGAGGGAGAGGATCATACCATAATAGATTTAGATTGGACAGGATCTTAGAGATGTTAGTTTATCCTCCTCGTGTTGGGCTCCAACAAAAGGCTATAGGATGGGGCAGCTAAGTGGCACAGTGGATAGAGCACCAACCCTGAAATCAGGAGGACCTGAGTTCAAATCTGACCTCAGACACTTAACACTTCCTAGCTGTGTGACCCTGGGCAAGTCACTTAACCCCGATTGCTTCAGGAAAAAAAAAGACTATAGAATTTTCCAAAGTCATCCATGAAACAAGAGACAGAGTCAGAATCTGAACTGTCTTGAGATCCAGTACTCTTATATTAAATAAAGGCAATATAAACATAAAATACAGTATTTAAAAACTAAGGGGTTAGACAGTGATCTCTACTGCGCTCTGTTGGAATACATGGGAGAGCTGCTGAAATACACAGGAGCCACCTGACAGTGGTTGCTGGAGATCCAACCCAGAATGGATCTCCTCTTGTGAGAGGATGGTACAAGGAGACTAAGAGGCCGTTTGCACTGTCTGACCTCTCTCCTCTTCCCTCTGCCTCCAATTTATCTCATTCCCCGTCTGCAACACCTGTGTCAGCAAAGGCTGCCCTGCAACTCTTTCAGATGCTATGATCCACGGCTGTGGAGGTTCTTGGAGAATTGACCTGTCCCTTAACAGTGCTCTCCAGCTATAAGTCTATAATGCTATCATCTATGATACTATTATTATACTCGTTTTACAGATGGGGAAACTGAGGCAAACAGAGCTTCAGTGACTTCCCTGAGCGTTACACCACTAGTATGTTTCTAAGGTTGAATTCAAATTCAAGTTTTCCTGACTTCAGGTCCAGAGTTCTATTTACTGTACCACTTAGTTGCCCATGGTATAAAAACAAAAGGCAATAATAAAACTTTTAAAAGGAATAAAAATTGCAAGTGATTTAAAAGTTATGGAAAAGACAAATATGTTTCTTTGAACATTTTATCTATGGTGACCTACCTATGAAGGCAATTTTTTTATAAGACATAATGCAGGAAATCATCACATATCACAGTATTCGTTTCCCCTAATCTCAATCACTTGAATGTTTATTTAATAGTGCCTCAACTAGAGCAAATCTTAAACAGTGGGTTGTGACCCCTTATGGTCACATGGAACTGAATGTGGGGGTCATGAAATTATGATTTATTATCAGTAAATGGTTGGTTTTGTATGCTTATACTTGGGAGAGAGTAAAAAATTCCTGGGCAAAAGGGGGTCACAAGTGGAAAAAGTTTAAGATAGAATATAATCAGGATAAGAATAAACTCCTGGATTCAAATCACAAACTGTGTGAGTTTGGGCAAGTGCTTAACATCTCTGGACCTCAGATTCCTGATGTATCCAATAAAGTGTTTAGACTAGATGTAGCTTCTGAGGTCTCTTGCAATTCTTAGTCTGTGATAATAGGATTCTTGGGGGAGGGGCAGAGTGTCCTACTTTATGTCCTATCCCTTCTTCCCTTACTCCCCCGCCCCAGCACCTAGCACAATGCCCAGCACAGACAGTGCTCAATAAATATTTATTCCCAACACAGAGAAGAGCCCAATTAGGAAGAAGCAGCAGAGAGCCAAAATCG